>NW_027397081.1:24081404-24171390 GCF_003265705.2 Callorhinus ursinus | reverse complement strand
ACTTTGCTGAGTTCATTGCATTTTCTTTGCCTGTCCCCCTCCCCCCCACCCCCAGAATCAAATGGAAACTCATTGGTAATGATATGAAGCATTTATGTTTTTTCCACCTCTTTTTTATCGAGGGAAAACATTGGAAAAACAGATTGCATGCCCAGGCTGTTGGCTCTTGAAATGCCTTCCCTCTTTAGGCCTATTATCTCAGTAAGAGAACAGTTTAGATAACATAAATCTAACTACTGTTCACTTTAATTTGCTCCCGGGATGAGTGGGCTGGGCTCTCCCTCCTCTTTGGGGACAAAATTAGGCTTTTGCAAGAATTCAACTCCTTCAGAAATGGAGGAGGAATTTGAGCCATACTTTGTCATTTCCAAGTGAAGTGGACTTTTTTTTGTTAGAAACACAGGCAAGAGAAGAGAGTCAGAACCACCCCAGTGTGGATGGTAGGGCCTGCTTTAAAGGGCCCCATTCTGGCCCCATACCTGGAGCTCATACCACCCCTTATAGGTCACACTTCGGGTCCTTGTGGCCCTGGAATTCCTTGCTCAACTGGCCTTCAGCCTGCTTCCAGAGTTTTCCTGGACCCCTTCCTCAGAGGGTGTTCCCTGAATGGTAGATGGTATGTACATCTTAAGCCTAAATGGTGGCCGAGAAGTGGCACTTTATGGGATGAAGATAGACTGAGCTTCCATGCTGGAGGCCAGAGACAGAGGTGGGAAGAAGTGGGGCATGGGCCAATAGCGAACTCATGCTTCCATGTTTTGGTGTAGAAGTCAGTGGAGACTGAGAATACTAGATTTGATCCAGGTCTTTCAGGTTGATAGGAAGGTAAATAGAACAGGAAAGAAGGATAGGGTGTGCTCAGGTAGCCAGATAGCTCATGTTTGAATATTTAGACTCATGGCATGTTGCTCTTCAATTACATTATTGCCCAAGGCCTCCATATGTTACAGGAGACCTTGGAGAAAGGTAAGATGTTGTTACTCAGGTTCCTTGATCCAATGAAGTAAGTCAGGAGGAATGAGTTGGGTATATTTGCTGGGTGGACCTATCTCTCTGCCTTCTTTTTGGGAGTAGGGACAAGTGTTCCATTGTGGAAAGAACCTGAGATTTGGAGCCTGGAAGACCTGGACTCAATAAACATTTATTAGTCCCCTATTATGTGTCAACAACTGAAAGAGAATACTAGGAGAGATGAAACAGGCAAAATTCCCCAATAACTGATAGCTTATGGGGGGAGTTGTAAAAGAATGTGACAAGGAAATGTGTTAAAAGTCATTGTTACCCAGTATATTTTAAATAAGTAAGGGTTAACATCTAAAAGAAAGAACAGGTCTCTGGAGGAGAAGTTGAAGACTTCACAGAAGTGATACTTAGCTCAGGTATTTAATAACCTGGGATTAGGAGATGTTTGCCAGGAGAAAGGAGGGAAGCATGGCTGTAGGGAATGGAATGGGTTGTACAAAACAGAAACACAGAGAAGTTCTAATATAGATTACAGAATTAACTTTGTCGTCTTACTTATTGGGTGTCTTTGGGTAAATAATGTTTCTTAACCCCAGTTTCCTCTTTGGGTTAATGGGGATCATCATAAGGTATCATGACAATTAAATGAAATGGTGAATTTGAAACACAGATTTTAAATTCTAAATAAAGCACCAACCAAATCTTAATGATTGTTACAAGTGGGGCTTTGGGTCTGGGTCCCTCTAAATCCCAGCTGGGGAGTACTCTGTGGATTTTGACATGAAAGTTGGAATGTCTCCTGGGGGTCCTATTGGCACAAGTCCTGAGAATAATCACAGTAATATCTCGCCTTTCTTACAGAAGGAACACTGGGTACAGGGCGGGCTGGTCTTTTTTTAGACTTAAGCCAAAGCCTTTACTACAGCCCAGAAGTGAGACTGAGTCTTTGATCTTCTATATTTGTGGGCAGGCAGGTCTCTCCATTTCTCTCTTGCAGAGCCCTCACTCCCCAGATCTAGTCATCTTTATCATTCTTAGGCAAGAGGCAGCAGTTTTGAATTCTTCTGTTGGCACTGGTGTGGCTAATTAATACAGGGCCTGAGGACAAAGACTGTATCTTATAGAACTCAGAACCCCTGGAATCTTGAACCAACAATGAGCCTTGCATACATAATAGGGTCTGTTCCCTTCCCTGCTGATTCAGAAAGACAAAGTGACTTGTGTGCTCTGGTCAGTGCTTTGAGCTTGTGGCTCTCTAGCCCTAATTGCCAAACGCTGGCCCCGTGAAGACACATCAGTGATGGTGCATCTTATTTGGTCATCTCCTGCAGGGCAGACCCCCATGGCCCACAGGACATTGATAGCTTCTGTTTCACATCTGTTTTTACTTCTGGCTGGGCCTTCTGGGTCACTGCCTTGGCCCACTGAGCTCCCCTTTCACCTTGGTTCCTACTCCAGGTCAGGAGAGGGAGACCTCCTCATCTCTTCTCATCCCCAGGGCCTCTCTCTGCTCCCTGACAGGACTCTATGGGTCCTGTCAGTCCTCCTGTGGCCACAGAGTCCGAGGCTGCCTCCCTGCACCAGGGCACTCAGTTTTCACCAGCCTGGCCCCGCTCTTGTCCCTCAATGAGTGCCTGTCTGCTACTCACATGTGTTCGTCCTGACCTTTGGGTCTTGGAATGTCAGCAGGCACATGTAGCCAAAGAATCCAATCTGCTAGATGCATTAGGTCTTCAAATAATCAGAACTCAGGGAGGCTTCTTGACATTAGCATTGTATCAGCTGCATGTTTTCTGGGCTTGTCACTCCCTCCCAGCCTCCCACTTAATCATTTGGGTCATAGTTGAGAGTAATAATGCCTAGATGCAGGGCCGACTGTTTGTAATAAGGAGAGAATACTGGGTCTTCTTCTGTCTCCTCTACCTTCTCTGCAGTGCATTCTTCATCTCAAAGGCTAGCATTAAAAAACAACACAAAACAAAACAAAAACATGCTCACTGCAACAACCAATTCACTGGAGGGGTAGGGGAGCCCATCACAGTTTCACTAGTGGTCATTAAGGAAATGCAGCAGGAATGAAGGATGTGGCCTGGGATCTCAAGGAATTTATAATCTTGTTGTGTAGATAGAACTAACCCACATGAAACCATGACAAACAATGTGAAAGAGATTATTATTGAATAGCTAATTGGGATTTAGTAATAAGTGATCATGTAGGCTGTGGGGGTTTGAGAAGACTGCCTGGAGGAGATGGAGCTCAAGGCAGATCTATAAGGATGGAGTGTGTGTGTGTGTGTGTGTGTGTGTGCATGTGTGTGTTTATTACAGTCCCAGCATCCAACACAGTAACTTGGAAACTCATAGGTTAACATTTTGCATAAACTAATGCTGGGAAAGAGAAAACAGAGGGGAGATGTGAACATGGAGCTGAAGATGGGTTTGTAGCACAGGGACTAGAGGCTGAGTGAGTGTACATCAGACTGTACCTCAGGTAGGGAGAGGGGAGAAAAGAGTAAACACTTGCTTATGGTCCAAGTTTCTACTCAGTGGAAGTCTGTGTTGTTTGATGTCACTGGCCGTGTTCATCAGGGCAGAATGTGCTAAGCTGGGATCACTTTTCACTTTTTGAGCCAGTTTCTCATTCCAGGGGGTTTTTGGAAAATGCTGGTATCACAGAGATCAAAAACATGGGGCTGCAGATAAGGAGGGTAGGGTGACTGCAGGTAAGCAATAAGGGTGACTGAGATAGGCTTCTATTCCCTAGCAAAGCCAAACAATTCAGACCTTCACACCCACAAATTCAAACCCAAACAAAACTATAAAATGAGAGGGAGGGGCCGTAGGAAGAGAATTATGTGCCTAATGTGCAGAAATGCAGCTGGGCCAGAATGGCTGGGCAGGACAGCTTTGCTTTCGTATTATTGCTCCTCTGGTAAGTGTGGAAGTCTTTAGAAAATTTTGTCCTATGTGTGAGGTTTAGAATATAAGCACCAGAATATATATCTGTTGCCCTTTGAGACTATACATGTATTTGTTTGTTGTACCATAAATATTTATTGAGTGTCTATTGTGTGTTAGGCGTGTGTATATATATATACTGATGTTCCTATTTGAACCACAGACTGTCCTTATGAAGCTGATAGTTTACTGGGGACAGAGGTAATAAAGAGGTAAATGAAGAAATATGTCAAAAGAAAAAAAATCTAGTTCTTCTACCAAGAATATTCAGATAAATGAAGGATAAAGAATTTGAGTTCTAAAATATAGCATAACTGATTCTTCCTTTAGAAGTGGGCCTTTTCTTGTACTAGAAGTAAGGTTGAGATAAAAACAAAACAAAACAGTTTATAGCAGCATCATCAACAATAGCTAAATTATGGAAAGAGCCTAAATGTCCATTGACTGATGAATGGGTAAAGAAGAGGTGGTATATGAATATACAATGGATTATTACTCAGCCACCAAAAAGAATGAAAACTTGCCATTTGCAATGACATGGATGGGGCTAGAGTGTATAATGTTAAGCAAAATAAGTCAGAGAAAGACAAATACCACACGATTTCACTCATATGTGGAATTTAAGAAACAAAACAGATGAACATGGCGGGGAAAGACAGAGAGAGGCAAACCATGAAACAGACTCTTAACTATAGAGAACACACTGAGGGTTGTGGGAGGTGTGGCGGGGCGGGCTAAATTGATGATGGACATTAAGGAGGGCACTTGCTGTGATAAGCACTGGGTGTTGTATGTAAGTGATAAATCACTGAATTCTACTCTTGAAGCTAATATTACACTAAATGTTAACTAACTGGAAATTAAATAAAAACTTGAAATAAAAAGTAATAAAAAGCATAAAACATAAAAAATAAATAAAAAGAAGCACAACCTTAAAAATATGCAAAACAAAACAATAGCAGAGTATAATGAGCTGGGACTGCTTTTAAGCAGACTGTTTTTTCGGACTAACTATAAGGATGCATGGGCCAACATACATGTGCTTATGGAGAGAAGGGTACAGGATATTTGAAAGTAGATATGCTTTAGAAAATATGTATTTGTTGAGCTGATGAACACATATGAATGAATGAATGAATGAATGAATGAATGAGGGTTGCAGGGAAGCAGTGCTGAGTAGTAAAGTCTTCAGAGTCAGAAATATCTGGATTTCAATCCAGGCTCCTTCTTTCTAGCTGTGTGAACTTTGATAGTTGGACCCCGCTGAGCCTCAGTTTTCCCATCTGTAAAATAGGTGGTTAAATTAGATTGTTATGTAATCTATGAGCACAGAGCCTGGCATATAACGTGTATGCAGTAGATTGGAACCATGTCCGCCTATATCCCAGGAGATACACTGGGTGGGTAGTGGTTGGAGATGGAAAGGGCAGCCAAGGAGCTGCACACAGGGAGCAGGACAGAGAGTGACATCTTAAAAATGAGAACTGAGCGGGAACAAAAGACACAAGGACGTGTCTGCCAGCTGAGAAGTTGGAATTTTCCACTTATCTGGATCTTTCTCTAAGGAGTGCTGTTGTTTTGTAGCAGTGTGGTTGTTCTTACCTGAAAGTGAAGCAGATGGGTTTCCTAGGATCTCTGAAAGAATTCAACCTTGAATGCATGTGTCTGCTTGTTAGCATGGCTGAAGGTCCTGTTACTGAATATATATGGTTGTAGGTCTGCATGCAAGCACTGCATATCTCAGTTATGCAGTGTGTTCTGATGTACAGGAAAATATTGCTTCTAGTTTATCCTTCTGCATGAGTCACTGTCAAGTTAGTAAGGTTAGTGTGTGTGTGTTTTACATTTTCCAGAAAACAATGTATCAAAATTCTGGGGAAAGAGCCTTTTTGGGGTTAAATAAGCTTTCAAGTGGGTGACTGGTTTTTCAGATTTCCTTTCCTTTTCCCTTTTTCTGCTTCTCCCCCAGGTAGTATATGGGAAAGCTTATGTGACCTCTTGGGGTGGGGAAAGAGAGCCTCAGATCTACCTGTTGGCTTCAGCTCTTGCTGTTCTGCTTTGTGAAGAGCTGGTTTGAACAGGTCATGCTGCTCATTAGGCTGAGATGGGACTGGTTATTTTCTGGCTCTTGGGTCTTTATTCTGGCTCCCATTGCTAAAGTCCTTGGTCCCAGCCAGCTGGTCTCGTTGTAGTCTTCACTGGTGAGGGGACAGATTCCATGTTCTCCTATTGTCTTGACTCTCCCCTCCTGGGACCTGCAGGACTTTGAGACTTCTGGAATTCCACACACACAGACTGAGGAGAGCCAGAAGCATGGCAGGCTTCAAAAGCCATCTTTCCAGCCACCTGCCTTTTCAATGCTGTGTGCTCTTTCTTTCCCCCAAGTCAGTTTGGAAGTGACATTGAGCTGATTGCCAGTCTTCTCAAAGGGCAATAGTTTTGACCTTGTCTATACACTGGAATCAGCTGGAAAGCTTTTTTTTCAAATACTGATGCCTGAATCCCATGTCCAGAAATCATGCTGTAAGTGTTCTGGGCGTGTAGAGGTGATTCTGATGTGCAGCCACATTTGAGACTCTCTGCCCAGAGACTTGCAGCCTCCAGATTAGGAAGCAGGCCACTAGCCTTTGTGTTTTGGGAGTCCATCTTGCCCAAACATCCAGATGTTCCCATCATGCCCAATCCACTGCTCAAGGCTCCTCACCCGTGGTGGGCAGTGGAAATGAGGATGCAGACAGTAACTTCTCTATTTCACTTCTCCTTTTTTTTCCTCTCCTAAAATCAGGAAGGAAGGGGCTTCTACTTTGCTTCCTTTTCTCTCCCCAACTCCCTTTACACCATATATCTTGAGTTCTTTTCACCATTGCCTTTGGTACCTGAATATTTAAGTTGCTTAGGCACTGAAAGATCCATAGGAGCTTAAAGATTTTAGGAAAGAAGACCTTTCCTCTCATGATAATGCTTGATATTCAAGGCTATTATTTTAGGGAAGATTCAAAAATTCCATTCTAGATTTCAAAAACAGTATTTGTTCTGTCTTTCTCTTTGTATCTCTGCTATAAAAATTCTAAATTCTACTGTAAGAAAGAAAAAAGTAGAAGAAAAGGAGGAGCCAATAATATATATAACGTATAACATTTAAATGTGTATTAGTCTGCTAGGGCTGCCTTAACAAAATACACACACTAAGGGGCTTAAACAATAGATATGAATTTTCTTGCAGTTCTGGAGGCGAAAATCAAAGTGCCAGGAGGAATGGTTTCTCCTGAGAGCCACAGTGGAAGGATCTGTTCCAGGCCCTTCTCCTTGTATAGATGGATGCCTTCTCTTTCTGCATCCTCATGTGATTGTTCCTCTGTACACAAATGTCCCTGGTCTCCCTCTGTGTGTCCAAACTTCCTATTCTTACAAGGACACCAGTCAGATTAAATGCCCATCATGATGGCCTCATTTTAATTTAATCAAAGACTTTATTTCCAAATATAGTTACATTCTGAGGTACTGGGGATTAGGACTTCAGCACATGAATTTTGAGAGGACACAATTCAGCCCATAGCAATGTATATTCACATACAAATGACACAGAAAAGTGAGAGCCTAAACTTTTATGTATTTTTAGCACCTATACAGTCCACAAAGCACACTTGTATTTTTTTTTTCATTTAGTCCCAACAAGTTCTTATAATGTATAACCCCTTTTTTATTTGGAGATGAGACAACTGAGGCACAGAAAGTCTAGGTGACTTTGTTCAAGGTCATTGGGATAGTAAACTAGAAGAGAACTTAAAACAAATGTATGTGTGTCCATTTCAGTGTATTTATGTTTCTATAGTATAGATCAAACAATAATAGGAAACATGATTAAATAATACTCCAGCCTGTACTGGGTGGGTGAGGGGGGGAGATTGAGAGAAATGACTAATGCATTTGTAGGAAATCAGTAAAAGTCCTAATCCAGAATGATGATCAGATCCCCAAGTTCAGTATGAATGGAGATTAAAGTAGAATACTGAAGATTGTCCATGAGGAATATGGGGTTTGGCTCACTAAAAGGGTTTAGACTGAGGTATTACATGAAGTTCCACATTAAAGGAAACTCTTTATGATAAAGATAAAAACCTAAACAAATAAGACCGAACATTGGTTATAGTCAGGATCCTTTACTCAGCTGGGGTAAGCTAAATGGAGAGCACAAAATGAATTGGTACAATCATGTCCCACTAAATTTTTATAAAGTGTGTTTGACTGACTTATCTTACTGAATCTTCATAGCGATCCTCTAAGGAAGTTAGTACTATTATTTTCCTCATTCAGTTTTTGAGAAAATTGAAGCTCATATAGTTTGGAGTGCATTGCCAAAGATCATTCAGCCAATAAGTAGAAATGGGATTAAAATCCAAATGCTTTGGTTTGAGACTCCACGTTCTTCATATTACACTCTACCATTATGACTTTTCTTTAATTCTGCACCAGACAGAGATCTTTAACATCATAGAAGACCCTAAGATTCATGAATTGTTTAAATCCAGGTCCTAGCATGCTGCCTGAAACCTAGTACGTTGTCAATGCTAAATAAGTATTAAAGAATAAATGAATTAAGTACAAAACGACTCCCATGGATGCCTGCTTGCATAGATTTTTCTCTTTTATTTCATTAGAATATTCTAAACTTATGATAAAATAATTTTTGAAAAATAGAGAACAGGAGTGAGGTTATCAGAGACTTTGACAAATTTCTAGAAGATAGAAAGCATGTGTCAGGGGGGATAATGCTGATACTTTACCTAGTAACAGAGATCAACAGTATCCAGAACATCCAACTGGTGTTTTGTTGCCTTTCCTTAAATATGAACAAATAAACATTTGAAAAATATAGTATAATACAAGAACAGGTGCTATGATAAAGGAAAATGAAAACTAAGGAACTCTCATAATTTAAAAATATCATTTTCTATAACAAGTTTTAAAAGGATTGGAAAGTAAAGTCTAGGGAATCTCCAAGAGTGAATAACAAAATGAAAAGAGATAGAAAATGGAAGAACAAAAGGTCATAAATATGGCTGATGAATCCAGGGAGTCACATACCTGATTAACAGGTGTCCAGAAAGAGAACTGCATAAATATAGGGGGAAAAAATCAAAGCATTAATTTAACTGTCCAGATCTTTCTAAAGGATACATCTCAATTATAATGACGTCTAATTGTCTTGCACAATGAATGAAGAAAAGGCCATACTTAAGCATATCATTGTGAAATCACAGAATACCAAGTAAGAAGAGATTCTAAAAGCCCACTGAGAGAGAGTGAGCAAGAGAGAATGAATAGATTACCCCACAAAGAAACAAAATAGAGGAGAGCAATAGCATTAATAGTATTGTATTTCTTAGGGGAAATGAGTCTTCAACCTAGGATTCTATACCCAACCAAACTATCACTAAATTTTTCTGGTAAAAGAAAAACCATTTTTCACTTTGAAGGACTCAGAAAATTCACTTCACTCACTAATTTTAGTCAACTTCTCAAAGAAATTCCTCTATTGGATAGGAAGCCTTTTAGTGCGAGAACAGAAAACGCCAACTCAACTAGCTTGTAGAGAAAGACAATTATTATCTCAAATAACAAGAAATCTGGAAGTGAGTGGTTGACTCAATTATTTATCAGTGAAGTTTTAAGTTCTTCCCATTTTTCTTTTCTGTCACTCTTGGCGAGACGCATAGTCCTTAGATGACTACTTTTGTTACAAGATGGTATCTGTAACTAGATATCACATGCAGATATGATGATAGACAGAAGAAGGAAGGATAGTCCATTCTTGAGGGTCTTTTTTTTTTTTAATTGAAGACTTCACTAGAGATTCCTCAGCAAGTTTCTCCTTATTGTTCTGTCATCTAGAATGGAATATATACACTCTTAACCATTTGCATGGTGAAAAGAGATAATGCAATTGGCTCAGCAAAGTACAGGCTCCTTAAATTGGATACTGGAATAAAAACAAGATTTGTTAGAAAAAAGAGAAATGTGTCTGCTGTGTGCTACAGCCAACCAGGGGTTAAACCAATAAGGAAGATAGGATATGTTGAAATGGATCCAGGAAAGAAGAAAAGAAAAATCCCAAGAAGAACAATATATATATATGGCCTAGAGGGCACAGGTTTAAATTGGATCAGAAGGACAGAGGGACCTAGGTAGGACAAATCTATGTGAAAACAGAATGTGAATTTTGATAAATATTTTTCGTATAAAGGCAAAAAAATAAAAAATAGGCATTTGAAGTTCCAGACAATGCAGGAAGCACTGCAAGAAAGAACTATAATCCTGAAAACCTGACTTAATTCTACTGTGTTCAATACTGACATGGCCATAATAACAGAGAGATTGCCAGTTGACTTTCAACTTCTAGAATCAGCTCATCAGTGAAAACTGTTTATGGAATGAAAGGTAACTGCCATCCATTTTGAAGATATAAAAGAAAAAGTGTGCATTTGAGAAACTGGTGCTAGAAGGTGGGGTGAGAAAGCCGAGAGTGGAAGGAAAAAGCAGGGATACTAATATTCTTACCTGACAGAGTGGCCAGATAAGCAAAGATACTCTTTTTGGTTGATGGAACAAAAAGTAAAAAAAAAAAAAAAAAGAATTAATTATGAAAAGGTAAGGAATAGAGGACATAATTTTGATTTACTAAGATATTTGGTGCAGGGGGAGATAGGGTGAGGTTGTGTGAGCCAGATGCTAATTTATCTGGAATTCAAAAGATAATGTATAAAGTGAATAAGAAGTAGAGGCAAAAACATATATTATCTGGAGATATGGCACTAACTCCCAGGGGAAAAAAAAATAGCCAGAAAGAGTTCAAAGTATTTGCTGTGGGGAGGGGGATGGAGGGTAGGAGGGATGGGAGGCTTTTGTGTGTAAGCCCTTTTGATTATTTCTTATTTCAACCATGTGCACACGTATCACTTGGTAATTGAAAATATATTGTAAAAAATGATGTATTTTACTCTCTATCATAAACCAGAAACTTTCTGTATTATGCATTTTCCATTTATAGCTGCGTCATGAACATTTTCCATATAGACTATTATATAGTCTTTATGATGATTCAATTAATGGCTATGTAATATTTCGCATTGTTTCCTTGGAAGTCCTGATCTATTTATATATATTCCCTCAGGCTCCCGGTGTCTATCAGAAACCAAAAGCAGTGGTTGAAGTTTGGGGGAGCAGCCTAAGGCCAAAGAAGAAAGTTTTTTTTTTTTCTTCTCAGAAAATAATTAAATCTTGAACTGGCCCACATTAGCACTGTGCATTAACGAAGTTCAAAGCCCAAGCCGACCTGCATGTCCTTGCTCATTGCAGCAGCCCTGGGTGGTGCACACACACCTTGAGACAGACCTACAAGGCCCAAGAGTGCTCCATGACAGCCTGGACAGCAGCAACCCAAGGCCGCCCTTTGCACTGACACTGCCCTCAAGTTCATTTGAAATGGGGGCTGCCAGAAAGATGAGGCTTCATTTGCGAAGCAAGGGCATGGTTTTAATTAGCCTTTAGATCCATAAAAAAGAGAGGGTGGGGGTGGGGATAGATTTATGGCTTTAAATTCTCTTCTATGCCGTTTATAAAAGAGTATTTATCAGGTGTGAGGCACATGGCAGTTCTGGGGAGTGCCAGACGGGATCAAAAGCAAAGCATAAAAACCATCCCCTTTCAACATACCTAATCTCCTTCTATCTATAAATGGCCACATTAACCTCACAGCTCAGAAGAGAGATTCATTCTGACATTTTGCTGTCTGAGGTATAAGGAGCAAGTGAGAGGCTGGCTTCTGTGTGCCAGGCCTGTCTTGCCTCCCCTTTGATGTTTCTCTCAGAAGAACCGAATCATGGCCTATAGCACTGGGGCAGGGCCCTCCTGCCATTGTGCTGGAGAGTGTCCCTTTTATAGGGGGGTATTTACATCCCTTCCAGGAGAGTATCAGATGGCAAAATGACTGGAAATTAGCAATCATTCATTCTTTCAGGGCTGTTTAGTTATCTCTCATGTGCCCCACACACTTGCAGGTATTAGTAGATGCTAATGAAGCAGAAGATATGATTTCTTCCTTCAGAAAACTTCAATGTTAGCTGGCCAAAAAAAATCCTACCCATAATGGACTTAAAGATTATTAAGATAATTTTTGGTGTTGTTGAGTTTTGGGAAAGAGTTGGCCTTAGTGAGTCTTCAGATTGAGTTGGGTTTTGCCAGGAAGGTGTGATATGGGCTACACCTTGAAGGATGGGTAGAATTTGAATGAAAAGGAGAAAAGGAGAGATGGAGGAAGCCATAAATAAAATTCCTGAGGCCAATATAAATATGGCACGTGGAGGGGAGAAGAGCAGAGAATACACGTTGGAAATATCTTTTGGGTTCAGTGGTTTCTGGATGTGTATCCCATCCTCTTGAATTGTGGCTTGCTGATCAACAAGAGCCTGCAAAGGGCAGATTCAGGAGGCATTTTTTGCTTCTACAAAACAAAGCAATTTTTCCATGATTTTTCTGCTTCCATAGCTCTAGAAGACATTTTGCTTTTCTTCTTCCTGCTAATTAGGGAGATGCCTTCCCTGAACTAGAGTATCACAGTGTACAGTCTTAAATGCAGAGAAACCCTGAAGTTATCTAGGATGCAATCTCCATGAAAATAGACATTTTTGTTGAGTTTATTCATTCAGTGTTTAGTACAATGCCTGGCACATATTAAGAGCTCACCAAGTACTTACTGAATAAATAAATGCATGAAAGCCTAGCCTCCGTTGAGGAATATCTGGCTCCTATCTGAAATACTTTGACTATCATCCCTTGTAACTCAGTTTTCTGATCTTTAAAATGGTGGTATTAAAAAGTATTTTAACCCACAAAGTTCTGAGAATCAACTAGCCCTCAATATATTTTAATTTCTTTAATTGTCCCATACTAGACTCTTGGGAGTTTATATGTGCATTTAGCTTTCAGGGCACTTAGTCTAATGGAGAAGGCAGAGAAAAACAAAACAGATCTCAAGTCAATGTGATAGTGACTAAGATAGTGGTATGCACAGGCTATTGTGAACTCCAGAAGAGCAACAGCTAACTTGGATTAGGGGTGCAAGGCAGGCTTCCTACAAGTGACAGTTGTGTGAGCACCTTGGTTCAGGTAAGATTTATTCAAGGTAAGTGAGGGTAGTGATACCGTCAAGGCAGAGGGTAGGTGTGAATGCCCACGTGCCCAGAGGCTGAACAATGAAAGGGTTGGGTGGAGGTGTGTTTCTGTGTACAGGTGAGCACAAACCAAATATGTACTGATCTGTGCAAGGATTGTCAATAAACCTTCTGGTGAAGCTAAGTAAAGCAGTAGAAGTCACATGAAGCCTTATTTTCTAAATAATGACATTTGGACTTTAGCAAAAAGTTGTAAGTCATGTAGGGGAATGATCAGATTCACATTTTAGGAGCAAATCAGTACAGGCATGTATAGAGGATGGATGGGGGAAAAGATGAAACTGAAAACAAAATTGATGGTGATGGAAATCAATTAGGGAGCTACTAAAAGAATTTTGGGAAAGATGAGGAGAGTCAGGGAGCTTAAAGTATGTTAAGGGGGTAGAAGAGTTTGGGGGTAGATTAAAAGAGATAGAAATGTGGACTTAGTGGTGGCTGGCTGCATGTGAATTATAAGGAAAAGGGTAATGATTTAAGTGTATGACTTAGGCAACTGATCCAGTGGTAAACCAGACCGTAACAGCTGGAAATCTCAAGTCAGTGAATAATGTAGCACCCTATCAAATAGATCTAGTTTATATACTCTGTACTGGGGGGAGAAGAAAGGCACCTTTCATACATCCTCAGCCTATCCCCTACTTCTCCTAAGCAATTCATCTCGGGCTCCAAACTTGCTTCTTCCACCTACACTAAGCAGACAGTCCCATTTTGGAAGAGGGTTTAGTGAGCACCTCTTTTTACTAGAGCATACTTCTTAGAAAACTTACCTTCTACCTTCTACTGAAAGAGGTTTATTCAACTTGTCTCTCTGAGGAAATCTGGTAGATGTGGGTTTTCTCTATTTGTTTCCAGTCATCTTTTAGCCATCACAATAGATTGTTTCCCTGAGCAAACTTCTGTCTGGTCTGCTCCATAATGCTTTTGTTAGTGTTATTAACTAAGTTGGGGACTATGAGATAAGGCATAGGGGATCTGGGAGTGGTGGGTGGGGAGTGGGGTGTGGTCAGGGAGCTCAGGTTTTGACCTGTCAGTCTCAAGAGCCTCTGGACATCCAAAACATGTCAAGAGGGCCGTTTCCTGCTTACAACCAGAGCTCTCAGGTCAACAGAGAAAAATGGCTTTGGAGAAGACACACAAAAGCTACAAAGTCTCCCATCCCAATGTGGACTGGTCGTCTTTCTTGTCCACTGCATATATGTCATCCTGGGCTTTCCTATCTCATCCTGGGGATCTCCTCCTGTCTCTTTTGTTGGTGTAGCTCTTTCCTTTATCTGACGTCTTCTTTCTTTTTGATCTGTCCTCTCATTCGGGTGGAAAGTAATTGTCCCGTAGATCCTGGAAGAGTATTTGGAAGTACTTTTTGTTCTAAATTGCCAGCTGAATATGTCTTTATTCTTGGCTCACATTTAATCAATATTATGGATGATACAGATTTCTAGGTAGAAGATCATTTTCCCTCATAATTTGAAGGCATGTTCCCTGTTGTTTTCTAGCAACTAGATTGGTTTTAGAATCTCTATGCCATTCTGACTTGAATCCTTTTTTTGTGTGGATAATCTAATTTGTATTTTTTTCTCCTTCTCATGGTTATTAGGATCTATTCTTCATCTCCAGCATTCTAAAAGTTCATTCATGATAATGTGATTTTGTGTGTGTCTATATCTCTGATAGGTACTTAATGGGCCCTTTCAATCTGGAAACTCATGCTCTTTGGTTCTATGTAAATTTCTGGCATGATTTCTTTGATAATTTCCTTCCCTCCATTTTTTCTTTCTGGATCCCCTATTATGGATAGCTTTTCTGGACTTGTTTTCAGTTATATTTACTACTTTCAGTTACATTTAATACATTTCTGCTCTTAGTTTGTATGTCTTATTTTGGGTGAGATTTTCTCAATTTATTCAATGGTTCCATTGATATTTTTTAAAATATAGTTTAGGTATTTTTAATAACCAAGAACTTCTTTTTTAATGTCTGAATATTCTTTTTATAGGGGCATAGTTTGTGTTTCATTGACTTACAAATTTTATCTATCTTAAGTTCGCAATTATAGATAAAGTTTTTGTTTTCTTTAGCTGTCTGCATTTTTTTTTTTTTTTTAGAGGGGCAAGTAGTAGCAGAGGGAGAGGGAGAGAGGGAATCTTAAGCAGGCTCCATGCCCAGCGCAGAGCCTGACATGGGGCTCGATCTCACAACCCTGAGATCGTGACCTGAGCTGAAATCAAGAGCTGGATGCCTGATTGACTGAGCCACCCAGGCGCTCCTGCATTTTTTTGTTTTGATATGTCTTTCATATTACAGAATTTCTTCAAATATCTGATATTTCTTGGTTTTTTGTTCATACTTAAAAATGATGCACTAAAAACTGTTTGGAATCTTTTTGTGCTTGAGTGGGGCTTGTGGACTGGTGGGGTTCTCAGTAGGGTGATTTGATTGGTCACTTTTCTGAGACTCCCCATACATCAGAATCTTTCCTAGTGTATTAGACAGATTTCTCAAAGAAGAATCTCTGATCTTATGTAGGGGAGAAATAAATCTGATTACCCCTTGGAAGGCAAGTTGGGGTAGGAGTACAGGTGAGGTCTTCACATATGGTGTGATTTAATGTAACCCTCCTGTTTCAGTGCAGTGTTTCCACACTCTCCCGAACCTCATGTCTTCAACTCTAGAATGTCTTTAGTTCAACATGTCCAGAAGGTAACTCTTTATTCTTCTGCTAGAATAAAGGATAGGCAGATGCCCAATTAAATGGCAGGAGTAAAGATTCAGGGATCTGGGAGTCTAGCTATTCCCACAAAAACCTCTAATAAATCTTTCTATTTTCAGTCTTATTTCCACCACCTTTTCCAGAAGTACCTTGTCTTCTCAAATTCCTGATCTTTTCTCAGATAGGGTAAATCAGTCTTTTTTTACTGCCAGAGGAAATTTTCTGTTTTCCTGCACTGCTACGTCAGCCTAAAGTTTTGCTTGTTCCCTACTTTGCATCTCCTTGTGATATGTCAGTTATATCTCAAACTTAACATTCTAATACCAAACTCTTCATTTCTTCCCCACCCAGACCTGCTGCTCCCACATCCTCATATCAGGAAATGACATAATCCATCACCAAGTTGCTGAGATATTCTTAATTATTTTCATTCTTTTACCTTCCTATTCAATCCATCAGCACATCTATTGACTTTACCTTCAAAGTATATTTCAATTCTGACTTTTCATTACCTTTACAAATATTGACCTGGACCAACCTGGTATTATCTCTCACTTGGATTACTCTTAATTGTTAATTCCATTTTTTTTTTTGCCCTGCTAAGAATATTTTCTGCATAGCAGAGTGATCTTTTAAAGTCTAAATCTGATCATACATTTCCATCGTTCAAAGTACGCCACTGATTTTCCTTTATCTTTAGAATAAAATCCAAGAGTCTTTCCTTAGCATTATATGCCCTGTCTATCAAAATTCTATCTTCCACCATGACCTCTTGTTCTTACTGCTCTCAGCCATACTAACCTTCACTTCTACTGAAGATACTGAGCTTCTCTTGTCTCAAGACCTTTTGCTTGCTGGACCAGCTACCTGAAATTCTCGTCCTACAGATATTGTGATTCTGAAATAACAACTATTTCCATTTTCTCTCCGCACAGCATAAGTTTCTCAATTCCAAAGTCTGCTTTATCTATTGCTGTGTCAAAAATGGGCCCAGCACATAGTGGGTGCTCAATAAATATTTGTGGAATGAATTATTGAAACTCCAATTTAGTGGAGTTTCCAGTGGAAGTGTCAATAAATGCATGCATTCAAATAGCCATCTTTAACTGGTACATGAACATTTTTTAAATACAGGAGATAATTAAATTACTAAGGAGCTATAACTTTAGCTTCTGTTTGAACACCTCAAATCATAAAAATTCACCATCTCAGAGGCAGTGAATTCTACCTTTAGGGAGAGCTCATAATTTTTAAAAATTATGTTCAGCTTAAAACGCAACAACAACAACAAAAACAATCAACCTGATTAAAAAATGGGCAAAGGACTTGAATAGACATTTCTTTAAAGAAGATAATATAAAGGGCCAATAAGCCCATGAAAAGGTGCTCTGCATCATTAAATTTAGGAAAATACAAATCAAAATCATAATGAGATACCACCTCACACTCACTAGGGTGATTACTATTAAGAAAAACAGAGAATAGCAAGTGCTGATGAGGAGTTAGAGAAATTGGAACCCTTGTACACTGTTGGTAGGAATGTAAAAATGGTACAGCTGTTTTGGAAATAGTATAATGGTTTCTTAAAAAATTAAACATAGAATTATCATATGATCCAACAATTCCATTTCTGGGTATATACCCAAAGAATGGAAAGCAGGGGCTCAAACAGATATTAGTACACGCATGTTCATAGCAGCATGATTCACAATAGATTAAAGGTGGAAGTACGCTCATGGTGATTAAGGGATGAATGGACAAACAAAATGTTGTACATACAATGGAATATCATTCAGTCTTAAAAAGGAATGAAGTTATGATACATACTACAACATAGATGAAACTTTAGGGACATTTTGCTAAGTGAAGTAAGCCAGTCACAAAAGAACAATTATTGTGTGATTCCAATTATATGAGGTCTCTAGAGTAGTCAAATTCATAGAGACAGAAAATTGAATGGTGCTGCCAGAGGCTGGGCGAAAGACAGAATGGGAAGTTATTGTTTCATCGGTTCAAAATTTCAGTTTGAGAAGATGAAAACAATCTGGTGATGGGTGGTGGTGATGGTTGCACAACAATGTGAATGAACCTAAAGCCACTGAACTGTACACTTAAAGTGATTAATATGATAAAATACGTTATATGTATTTTACCATAGTTTTAAAAAAACCTGTGTCCAGCTAAAATAGGCCAACCAGAAAATTTTATCTAAAGGACCTTTTTAGCCACAGGAGGAAACTCTGATAATAATAGTGGGAACATTGAAAGACACCAGAGATGGATCAGAAGATTCCAAATCTTCTCTTTGTCAGACTCATCTTCCCACTCAAGTGCCTGTAACCTTTTCTCCATGACCTGTCTCCTCATTGCCCTTCTCTGTCATCCCATTTGGGAATAGTAGAGAACCCCAAATTCAGCAATATTTAATAACGACAAGTAACGTTCTCAGTGTTTCTTTTATGAAAATGTTAAGTTCCTTGAGATGTTATAAGATATTTTTTGGAAATAACGGATTTCATGGTCAAATGAGTTAAACAGTTACTGTTTTTGCAGGATTTTTCCAAGCATTTAATTGGCTAATGTACATTGTCAGTTTCCAAGAACAGGAAGAATATTCAGAGCTTCTCTAGCATTTTTGGTCACAGCCTTCTATCTCAGCAGTTTCCCATAGAACATCATTTGGGGAAGTTGTCACTAGTGCAGTTGTTAACTCTGTTGTGTTTGCTGAGTCCCATAAGTTCATGAGTTTTTATAAGTGTGTGCTGCAAGCACAAGATTGACTTCTGGCTTTAGGCTATGGAGTGTTTCAGTTCTTGAAAAGAATTTCCCTGAATTGTCCTTTGAGAAAGTCAACGTGATTTCCTCTGATATGGTACAGAAACATATGCTTTGCATACATGA
The DNA here is from genome assembly GCF_003265705.2 of Callorhinus ursinus. Taxonomy (NCBI): domain Eukaryota; kingdom Metazoa; phylum Chordata; class Mammalia; order Carnivora; family Otariidae; genus Callorhinus; species Callorhinus ursinus. The sequence continues at coordinate 24,152,631 of NW_027397081.1, read as the reverse complement.
AAGATGCTGCCACCCAAAATAGACTCTTGCCAAGCTATAAGACAGATCATCTCACTTGAGTGCCACAAATCATGCTTTGAATTTTCCCAAGGCTCTGGAAGCACACAACTTTTATATACAGGTCTATAATTTTTTACTCAGAATCCAAAATTGCCAGATGTGTCTTGCAACTGGGGGTTTTGTAAATTTTAGAAATATAATATAATGCCTATGCCATTATAGTATATCCCTGCAAGGTCTGGACCCCCGCCCTATAAATAAAAGCAAAAGTATTGGCTGAATATTCATATTCACTAGGATAAATAAAGACTATAAACATATCAGTCTATATCAGCTTTTTTAAAAGATTTCATTTATTTATTTGAGAGTGAGAGAGAGAGAGCACAAGCACGGGGAGGAGCAGAGGGAGAAATAGACTCCCTGCTGAGCTCAGAGCCCAGTGCAGGGCTTGATCCCAGGACCCTGAAATCATGACCTGAGCTGAAATCAAGAGTTGGACGCTTAACCAACTGAGCCACCCAGGCTCCACTACACCAGCTTTTGTTGACAAATGAGTTTCAGTGACTCAGTAAGAATAACTTTTAGTTTCAGAGTATTTTGAATTTTGGATTTTGGAATGGTGAATAAGGGATTATAGGCATGCTAATGAAAACAAGGCCAGGGGTAATGCCAACAGACTTTTGCTAACAACAGGCTCCCATATTTTTCAATATTCTAATCTTTGGAGGTACCGTGGAGAAGTTGCAGTAGAGAGAATCCTTAAGGAATAAGGGCAGGGATAATTGCTCTTAAGTCTACATTCCCTGGTCCCTCCTGCTTGACTCGCTCTAATATAGTCCTCGACAGATGAACTTATTTATGTTAACCTGCCAACTTCAACTGACGAAGGTGTAAACCTCCACGTTATTGGAAAACAAAACAAAACAAAACAAAAACCAGTGAGGGTCAAATGGTTATGCAACTTAAGGTCACAAGCCAATCCAAGATGGTGTTCTGATAATGGAACTTTCAGAAGTGAGTATTGTTTAATTTATGTGATGGGATAAACCAAGGGCCAAAAGTTAGAAGGTGTGCCTGTGTTGCTTACTATCCATATGACCTTAGGCAAAGCCCATAACCTGGATATTTGGTTTCCTTATTTAAACAATGAAGATTGAACAATTATTTAGTATCTCCAGTCAAAACAACATTATCCACTAATAGGTTTACTGCAGGTGAAATATCCTTTGGTAGACAAACAACTAACAATGGCATCTTCCTGCTTCTGGAGGATATCCTTCCAGAAAAGAATGCTACCCTAAAAGACACGCATGGAAATTCATTTCCTCCATCCTTCGGGACATTTTATCCGACTCATAGCATATTGTACTATATATTAAATGTCTCCAATAAGGACTTCATTTAGATTTAATAAGTCAGAATTGCAAACGTTAATGAAATGCCAATAGAGTGATTAAGAACACATGCTTTGAAGTTCCTCAAATATGCACCAAAAGAGAGAGAGAGAGAATTTATAAGAAAAATGTCCAGACATGGAACTTTACCCTGTAGTGTTTTTTTTCCCCATTCAGAATTGAAATATCTCTCAAATGCTCAGTACTGAACAAACACCAAAACAGCAGGAGGATAAAAAAACAAGGCTGAATTTCAGTCACACAGCTCTCAGCAAGGAGCAAAAATAAACTCTTTAAGTGATGTTCCTTTTCCATAGCACACAGAGGCAGGTTTGGTAAAAAGTAGCTTGAAAACAGACAAATTCATCCTCCACCCCTGCCTCCCCTGATCTTGGACCCCACTTTTTGCCTCTGTTCTGATTTTACTGATCCTGTAACTTGTTCCACATTAGTTGAGGATTCCTGGTGTTTTACTCTCTTATTTTTTTCTCTCCATTCCCTGGGAGCTACCTAAGAACACGGGGACAGAAGATATCCGCTAATTTTGCATTATCCCAATTTCAGGAAAATAGCACAGACACACCACATTTCTCTGGCCCAAACTCGCCCTTTCTTGATGACGTCTAGAGAAATGAAGTGATCCATTGGGTGTCACAACTAGTTTGTGAGCGATGTGACCAATCACACAATACTGGTACTTTTCTCCCCAATACCGCAGGTTTCCTGCTGTCCCGAATTAAAATAGGATAGTTTCCCTCACTCACCCCCTGTTGCCGTAAATACTTCTGTGGTATGGCATCGAGTTAGGCAGCTTCGACCATATCATGAGCTCCATGAAGCTGGGGGCTTTACAAGTTCAGCACCTGAGAAAAATTAAGGGGAGAATTGGAAATCACATCCAGCTGGGTGTTAGCATGTGTTAAACAGGGTTTTGATGTTAAAGGGTTTTAAGTGCGTGACTGGTACACCTTAGGGCAAGGCCCAAGCTTCCCTGAGAATCTGTTTTGCTTTTCTTTCTTTTCTCGTCTAATCGGTCCCATTCGGTTTTCAATTCTCTTTCTCACTTTGCAAAGTGCCAGACAAATTACTGGTATCCTCTATGAGCCTCTGGTTTCTTTTTGGTTTCTGAACTCATACCCTCTTGAGAATATTTCAGGGTAGATCTTGCTCAAGACACATTTCATAAAATTTGAGGAACATAATTAAAGCAAAGACCTATTCATAATTTTTACAGCCTTGATTTTCCATTTTTCAATCCTTTCCTAGAAAGGATTGAAATACATATTTTCTTTATGTTTTATTCTTGTATTTCCTCCAAAAGTCCTTCTTGTTCTTCAGCTTCAACAACATGGCTTCTGAACTGTGGGCTGTATCAAAGTGTTAAGATTATTAACATGAAGTTGCTGATATTTAACTATTTTTGAACTGTAAAAATGGCAACTTCATTTGGTTCTGGCTAATGAATTGTCATTTGGAATATTCTCATTTTAGCAGAGTTTTTTAAAGATTTTATTTATTTATTTGAGAGTGCGAGCGAGAGAGAGCACAAGCTGGGGGGTCTTCAGAGGGAGAAGGAGAAGCAGACTCCCTGCTAAATAGGGAGCCCAATGCGGGACTGAATCCCAGGACCCCAGAATCATGACCTAAGCCAAAAACAGATGCCTAACCGACTAAGCCACCCAGGTGCCCCTCCTTTTTCTCAAAGAAACCATGTAATAAAACCATGAACTTTATTGAACATTATAAAGTGGAAAATTAAAAAACTTTTTTTTTTTTTTTTTAATAGAGAGAGAGCGGGAGCAGGGATGGGAAGGGGAGAGGGAGGTGGAGAGAGAGAATCTTAAGCAGGCTCTATGCCCAGAGTGGAGCCTGAAGCAGGGCTTGATTTCATGACCCTGAGATCATGAGCTGAGCTGAAATCAAGAGTCAGATGCCTGACTGAGCCACTCAGGTGCCCCTGGAAATTAAAATATTTTTAAGTAAAAAATTCTGCTTAGATGCTTTTTTGTTTGTTTGTTTACTTACAGTACAAGTAATCTTATGTCTCCATTTGCTGGCAACCATTTCTAGGTTTTACCTGTTGTCCAGCGTTCTGTCCAATTTAGCATTTGTTCTGGATCGTTCACTGGCTACTGAAGTATTAATATTAATTGTTGCATTAAAATAATAACACTTGGTTAGGTTGGTCTTGGTGGACTTCTACTTTGTAGCTAACACTTCCCCTTTGATCTCTTCTAGAACTGTGTGAGCCACATAGTGAAGAGAGCTCTCAGCTGAAGGTGTGGTTAAATCACTCCTTTAAGACATAACTAACAGATGCCACCTTCTCAAGGGAGGAATGTCGGGTGCTCAGTGATGAAATGTATTCAGATACAAACCGTGTGGGGTGGTTAGAGTGGAGCTGGCAGAGGCATTTCAAGCTGCTGCCCTGGTGGCCACGGGATTTGCCAACCATTTGTGACATAGTCTAGCTGTGGGTCTTGCTACAACCTGAGTGAGGCATAAGGCTGCCAGGCCACCGGTTGGCGGGATCAAGGCCACACATGGGAAATTTTGTGAGGTCTACATGAAATGTGTGCGTGAACTGGAAACTGGGCGGTCCTGCATAGATCACGTAGTGAGTGGTCTGAAGGCTTTTGCTATGGTGATTTTGTCATCATGTATGTGATATAAATCTATAGCCAGTATCTCAATGTTTGGTGATACATTTTTTTTTTTCTTTTGCAATAAGCCTTTTTGACAGACATAAGCTCAAAAGGAAGAAAAGAGCCTGTCGAATGCAAATTCAAGGCCTGTTGAATGCAGATCCAGACTAAATCTTCATTCTCATGGGAGCTGATGATGAATGGGTAACTTGCACACAAGATCTGTCCACATTCCCATCCACCCTGGAGGCTGTGGTGCGGTCACTGACCACATGGCAACATGAAAACAGAAATCTGCTGAAGAAGCATCAGCATCCACTGGAGAATTACTAGTTTAGGAAGACCAGGCCTGAATGCAATAATTTAATATCTGCAGTTCTAGAGGGTGTGTTTACATATAATAATGGGAAGCTTGACTTTTTATGCACATTTAAAAAAATGAATATTCTTCCAAATTAATTTCTCAGATTTTTTTATACCAAGTTTTCTTGTGCACATTAATACAAACACTGAAGAAATAACAATTAACTGTGTTGGCTCTATGTACAGAAGAAAATAGTAGCAGTTCAATGATGACAGTTTTATATTAGTGTGATCAACGGAGTTTCTCAGCTGAGCCATAGAACAGACAAGTGGCTTGAGAGACCATTTTCTCAGTTTTGCCCAAGATGGTATATAACTAGTACCAGTCCAGATGTGCATGCCATGACATACAATGGATGCCTTGGAGCCAGCAGAGTTTAATTCTCTTAAAGAATCCCCGTGGAAAAAGGCTGAGTCATATGTTTCAAATTGAAAGGCTATAAAGATAATGTCCCAAAATAGTTTTTCACCCAGTCATAGGATCAAGTAAAGCTTTTGGAAGTTCATTCTCCCAAAGGTGAACTTTCTGACATTATTTTGAATACTACCATAATTTAGTTAAAACTTGCAACATAGAAACAGTTACATACTTTGTGATGATAATATAAATACAAAGTTTGGTGGAGCGTACCCTGAAAATGATCAATGTTGTTACTAAGTGAAAAAATTTAGGGCACAGAAGTGTGTATGGAATTAGTGGTAAACATATTACTCAAACTGTGTCCATCCAAACAAGCCACAATATTCCATAGTCAAAAATAGAAGCTATCTCGAGGGGGGCGGAGCAAGATGGCGGAGGAGTAGGAGACCTAGATTTCGTCTGGTCTCAGGAATTCAGCTGAATAGGGATCAAACCATTCTGAACACCTATGAACTCAACAGGAGATCGAAGAGGAGAGTAGCAACAACTCTCTGAACAGAGAGGCGACCACTTACTGGAAGGTAGGACGTGCGGAGAAGTGAATCCGAGGCGATATTGGGGAGGATAGACGGCGGGGGAGGGGGCTTCCGTCGGCCGCTTCTGGCAAGTGCTAGAGCCGCGGAGCACAAAATTGGAACTTTTAGAAGCCGGCTCTGCTGAGGGACGTCGCTCCAGTGGCTAAGCAGGGGGTGGAACCCTCACGGGACAGTGCGGACTCAGGACCCTTGGGGTCACAGGAAGACCAGGGGTGCCTGAGTGCGGCAGAGCTCCCAGGTATTGGAGCGGGGAAGCCGGCTGCAGAGACGGAGCCGAGGCGCGGGCTCTCAGCTCGGGGTTGCCATAAACTGTGATCCGCGGCCCAGTCGGGCCACTGCTCCTCCAGCAGGGACCTAACAAGCGGCAGAGCCGGGGAGACTCCTCTTCCCGAGACTCCACACGGGGTCGGGTGCCAGAGATAGAAACGCTCGGTCACAGGCCGGCTGAGCACGGAGAGCGGCCGGAGACCAGGGAGATGGGAGTGACTGCTTTTCTCTGGGGACGCACTGAGGAGCGGGGCCCCGAGTTCTCAGCTCCTCTGGGTGGAGATTGGGAGGCCACCATTTTCACCCTGGTCCTCCAAAGCTGTACTGAGAGCTTGCAGAGAACAAAAGCTCCTGAGAGCAAACCCGAGCAGCTTGCTTAGCCCGGACCGACAAGGGTGGGGCAATTCCGCCTCCGGCAAAGACATTTGGAAACCACGGCAACAGGCCCCTCCCCCAGAAGATCAGCATGAACAGCCAGCAAGCCAATACCAAGTTTACCGATCAAGGAGAACGGGAGAACTCCAGCGCTAGGGGAATACTGCACATAGAATTCATGGCTTGTTGTTTTTTTTTTTTACCATGATTCATTAGTTCATCAAAGTTAATTTTTTTAACTTTTTTAAAATTTTTCTTTTTCCCTTTTTCAACCAACATCTTATCAATCCCTTTTTAAAAAAATTTTTTTTTATTTTTCATTTTTAGAGTCATATTTTATCCCTTCATAGTAGTTACCCTTATTTTTGGCGTATATATATAAGTTGTTCTCTCTTTAAAATTTTGAGATACAGTTTCTTCTAACAGATCAAAATATACCCTAAATCACTAGTGTATGGCTTTGTTCTAGTCTCCTGCCTGATCACATTCTCTCCCTTTTTTCTTTTTTTTTTAATCTTCTTTCTTTTTTCAAACAACTTATCTTATCAATTCCTTTTATAAAATCTTTTATAATTTTCATCTTTACAGTCATCTTCCATCCCTTCATTGTATCAACCCTTATTTTGTACATATATGTTTTTCTTCTTTTAAAATTTTAGGAGGCACTTTTTACTAACAGACCAAAATACGCCCAAAATATAGTGTGTGGCACTGATCTATGCACTAGCCTGATCATATTTGATCATATTCTGCTTTTTTTGTGTTGTTCTGTTTTTGTTTTTATCTTTTTTTTCTTTTTTTTCTCTTTCTTTTTTCTTTCTTTTCCTCTGGTTTCAGGTCTTTTCTGATTTCTATAGAGTATATTTGGTGGGGATGTTGTTAACCTGTTAGCATTTTGTTCTCTCATTCATCTGTTCTCCTCTGGACAAAATGACAAGACGATAAACATCACCTCAGCAAAAAGAACAAGAGGTAGTACCATCAGCCAGGGACCTACTCAATACGGACATTAGTACGATGTCGGACCTAGAGTTCAGAATCATGACTTTAAAGATACTAGCTGGGCTTGACAAAAGCATGGAAGTTATTAGAGAAACCCTTTCTGGAGAAATGAAAGAACTAAAATCTAACCAAGTCGAAATCAAAAAGGCTATTGATGAGGTGCAATCAAAAATGGGGGCACTAACTGCTAGGATAAATGAGGCAGAAGAGAGAATCAGTGATATAGAAGACCAAATGATGGAAAATAAAGAGGCTGAGAAAAAGAGAGATAAACAACTACAGGATCACGAGGGCGGAATTGAGAGATAAGTGATTGGATAATACGAAACAACATTAGAATAATTGGGATCCCAGAAGAAGGAGAAAGAGAGAGAGGGGCAGAAGGTATATTGGAGCAAATAATAGCAGAGAACTTCTCTAATGTGGGGAAGGAAACAGACATGAAAATCCAGGAGGTACAGAGAACGCCTCTCAAAATCAATAATAATAGGTCAACACCCCAACATCTAAAAGTAAAACTTACAAGTCTCAGAGACAAAGAGAAAATCCTGAAAGCAGCTCGGGAGAAGAGATATGTAAACTACAATGGTAGAAATATTAGATTGGCAACAGACCTATCCACAGAGACCGGGCAGGCCAGAAAGGACTGCCATGATATCTTCAGAGCACTAAACGAGAAAAATATGCAGCCAAGAATACTATATCCAGCTAGGCGCTCATTGAAAATAGAAGGAGAGATAAAAAGTTTCCAGAACAAACAAAAACTAAAGGAATTTGCAAACACAAAACCAGCCCTCCAAGAAATATTGAAAGGGGTCCTCTAAGCAAAGAGAGAGCCTAAAAGCAGCATAGATCAGAAAGGAACACAGACAATATACAGTCATAGTCACCTTACAGGCAATACAATGGCACTAAATTCATACCTTTCAATAGTTACCCTGAATGCAAATGGGCTAAATGCCCCAATCAAAAGACACAGGCTATCAGATTGGATTAAAAAACAAGACCCATCCATATGCTGTCTGCAAGAGACTCATTTTAGACCCAAAGACACCCCCAGATTGAAAGTGAGGGGGTGGAAAACCATTTACCATGCTAATGGACACCAAAAGAAAGCTGGGGTGGCAATCCTTATATCAGACAAATTAGATTTTAAACCAAAGACTGCAATAAGAGATGAGGAAGGACACTATATCCTACTTAAAGGGTCTATCCAACAAGAAGATCTAACAATTATAAATATCTATGCCCCTAACATGGGAGCAGCCAATTATATACGGCAATTAATAACAAAAGCGAAGAAACACATTGACAACAATACAGTAATAGTGGGGGACTTTAACACCCCCCTGACTGAAATGGACAGATCATCTAAGCAAAAGATCAACAAGGAAATAAAGACTTTAAATGACACCCTGGACCAAATGGACTTCACAGACATATTCAGAACGTTCCATCCCAAAGCAACGGAATACACATTCTTCTCGAGTGCCCATGGAACATTCTCCAGAATTGATCACATCCTAGGTCACAAATCAGGTCTCAACCGGTACCAAAAGACTGGGATTATTCCCTGCGTATTTTCAGACCACAATGCTTTGAAACTAGAACTCAATCACAAGAGGAAAGTCAGAAAGAACTCAAATACATGGAGGCTAAAGAGCATGCTACTAAAGAATGAATGGGTCAACCAGGAAATTAAAGAAGAATTAAAAAAATTCATGGAAACCAATGAAAATGAAAACACAACTGTTCAAAATCTTTGGGATACAGCAAAGGCAGTCCTGAGAGGAAAGTATATAGCAATCCAAGCCTTTCTCAAGAAATAAGAAAGGTCTCAAATATACAACCTAACCCTACACCTAAAGGAGCTGGAGAAAAACCAGCAAATAAAGCCTGAACCCAGCAGGAGAAGAGAAATAATAAAGATCAGAGCAGAAATCAATGAACTAGAAACCAAAAGAACAGTAGAACAGATCAACGAAACTAGGAGCTGGTTCTTTGAAAGAATTAACAAGATTGATAAACCCCTGGCCAGACTTATCAAAAAGAAAAGAGAAAGGACCCAAATCAACGAAATCATGAATGAAAGAGGAGAGATCACAACCAACACCAAAGAAATACAAACAATTATAAGAACATATTATGAGCAACTCTATGCCAGCAAATTAGAGAACCTGGAAGAAATGGGTGCATTCCTAGAGATGTATCAACTACCAAAATTGAACCAGAAAGAAATAGAACACCTGAACAGACCTATAGCCCCTAAGGAAATTGAAGCAGTCATCCAAAATCTCCCAAGAAACAAAAGCCCAGGGCCAGATGGCTTCCCAGGGCAATTCTATCAGACATTTCAAGAAGAATTAATACCTATTCTCCTGAAACTGTTCCAAAAAATAGAAATGGAAGGAAAACTTCCAAACTGATTTTATGAGGCCAGCATTACCTTGATCCCAAAACCAGACAAAGACCCCATCAAAAAGGAGAATTACAGACCAATATCCTTGATGAACATGGATGCAAAAATTCTCACCAAAATACTAGCCGATAGGATCCAACAGTACATTAAAAGGATTATTCACCATGACCAAGTGAGATTTATCCCTGGGCTGCATGGATGGTTCAACATCCATAAACCAATCAATGTGATACAATACATTAACAAAAGAAAGAACAAGAATCAAATGATCCTCTCAATAGATGCAGAAAAAGCATTTGACAAAGTACAGCATCCTTTCTTGATCAAAACTCTTCAGAGTATAGGCATAGAGGGTCCATACCTCAATATCATAAAAGCCATGTATGAAAAACCTACAGCGAATATCATTCTCAATGGGGAAAAGCTGAGAGCTTTTCCCCTAAGGTCAGGAACGTGGCAGGGATGTCCACTATCACCAGTGCTATTCAACATAGTTTTAGAAGTCCTAGCCACAGCAATCAGACAACAAAAAGAAATCAAAGGCATCCAAATCGGCAAAGAGGAAGTCAAACTCTCACCCTTGCAGATGATATGATACTTTATGTGGAAACCCCAAAAGACTCCACCCCAAAACTGCTAGAACTCATACAGGAATTCAGTCAAGTGGCAGGATATAAAATCAATGCACAGAAATCAGTGGCATTCCTATACACCAACAACAAGACAGAAAAGAGACAAATCAAGGAGTCGATCCCATTTACAACTGCACCCAAAACCATAAGATACCTAGGAATAAATTTAACCAAAGTGTCAAAGGATCTGTACTCAGAAAACTATAAAATACTCAGGAAAGAAATTGAAGAAGACACAAAGAAATGGAAAAACATTCCATGCTCATGGATTGGGAGAACCAACATTGTGAAGATGTCAATGCTACCGAGAGCAATCTACACATTCAATGCAATCCCCATCAAAATACCATCCACTTTTTTCAAAGAAATGGAACAAATAATCCTAAAATTTGTATGGAACCAGAAGGGACCCCAAATAGCCAGAGGAATGTTGAAAAAGAAAAGCAAAGCTGGCGGCATCACAATTCCGGACTTCCAGCTCTATTACAAAGCTGTCACCATCAAGACAGTATGGTACTGGCACAAAAACAGACACATAGTTCAATGGAACAGAATCGAGAGCCCAGAAATGGACCCTCAACTCTATGGTCAACTCATCTTCGACAAAGCAGGAAAGAATGTCCAATGGCAAAAAGACAGTCTCTTCAACAAATGGTGTTGGGAAAATTGGACAGCCACATGCCGAAGAATGAAATTGGACCATTTCCTTACACCACACACAAAAATAGACTCCAAATAGTTGAAAGACCTAAATGTGAGACAGGAGTCCATCAAAATCCTAAAGGAGAACACAGGCAGCAACCTCTTTGACCTCAGCCGCAGCACCTTCTTCCTAGAAACATCGCCAAAGGCAAGGGAAGCAAGGGCAAAAATGAAGTATTGGGATTTCCTCAAGATAAAAAGCTTTTGCACAGCAAATAAACAGTCCACAAAACCAAAAGACAACCGACAGAATGGGAGAAGATATTTGCAAATGACATATCAGGTAAAGGGCTAGTATCCAAAATCTATAAAGAACTTATCCAACTCAACACCCAAAGAACAAATAATCCAATCAAGAAATGGGCAGAAGACATGAACAGACATTTTTCCAAAGAAGACATCCAAATGGCCAACAGACACATGAAAAAGTGCTCCACATCGCTCGGCATCAGGGAAATCCAAATCAAAACCTCAATGAGATGCCACCTCACACCCGTCAGAATGGCTAAAATTAACAAGTCAGGGAACGACAGATGTTGGCGGGGATGTGGAGAAAGGGGAACCCTCCTACACTGTTGGTGGGAATGCAAGCTGGTGCAACCCCTCTGAAACACAGTATGGAGGTTCCTCAAGCAGTTGAAAATAGAGCTACCATACGATCCAGGAATTGCACTACTGGGTATTTACCCCAAAGATAGAAATGTAGGGATCCGAAGGGGTACGTGCACCCCAATGTTTAAAGCAGCAATGTCCACAATAGCCAAACTGTGGAAAGAGCCAAGATGTCCATTGACAGATGAATGGATAAAGAAGAAGTGGTATATATACACAATGGAATATTATGCAGCCATCCAAAGGAATGAGATCTTGCCATTTGCAACGATGTGGATGGAACTGGAGGATGTTATGCTTAGTGAAATAAGTCAATCAGAGAAAGACATGTATCATATGACCTCACTGATATGAGCAATTCTTAATCTCAGGAAACAGATTGTTGCTGGAGTGGTGGGGGATTTGAGGGATGGGGTGGCTGGGTGATAGACATTGGGTAGGGTATGTGCTATCGTGAGTGCTGTGATATGTGCAAGACTGTTGAATCACAGATCTGTACTTCTGAAACAAATAATGCAACATATGTTAAGAAAAAAGAAAAAGAAGAAGATAGCAGGAGAGGAAGAATGTAGGGAAGTAAGTCAGAGGGGGAGATGAACCATGAGAGACGATGGACTCTGAAAAAGAAACTGAGGGTTCTAGAGGGGAGGAGGGTAGGGGGATGGGTTAGCCTGGTGATGGGTATTAAAGAGGGCACATTCTGCATGGATCACTGGGTATTATTCACAAACAATGAATCATGGAACACTACATCAAAAACTAATGATGTAATATATGATGATTAACATAACAATAAAAAAATTTAAAAAAATAGAAGCTATCTCTGATAACATTTACAACTATTTTTATAAATAGGGTTAAAATAATTAAACTTAATTTCATGTTACGAAGCTAATGTTGAATATAAAAAAAATAAATGGAGGTAAATATTTTGCTATCTGTCAGTGACCAAATTTTACAAATGTTAAAACTTTAGGTAAATCAACCTATGTGTCCTATAAAGTTTTTGAAAACTCTTTTTGGGGGCGGTAAATGAGTTATCTGATTTTATTTTACTTATTTTTTTAAAGATTTTACTTATTTATTAGAGGGAGAGAGCAAACACGAGTTGGGTGAGGGTCAGAGGGAGAAGCAGACTCCCTGCTGAGCAGGGAGCCCCACAAAGGGCTGGATCATGCCCTGAGCCGAAGGTGGACACTTAACGGACTGAGCCTCCCAGGCGCCCCATGAGCTACCTGATTTTAATTGTATTTTGTTCCAAGTCACTTGAACATCTTTTATTAAAATTTTTGGGACATTCCACTTATCAGATGCTCTGCAGCTGCTGCTTGTGGTGGCAGGGGTCCAGAAACCCCTGGGCCACGGTGGCCATAGCCAGGACTACGGCCCTGGGGGCCAACTTTTCACCCTTTGTAGGACAGGTTGGAGACAGTGGGCCGGCAGGTCAGCCACTGTCAAAAAAAAAAAAAAAAGTTTTCAATAATTGGCACACTGCAAAACTTAAGCTTTTGAAGAGTTTAGAAAATTGCAATTACTAAAAATAAAATGGTCGAGCAAGATGATCCTGAAAATAAACAGAAAAATTGATCCAGAATGCCAGTGTGGGGCACATCTTGTCTAATGAAACTGTGAGAACTCAGAATATATAAACCTTGATCCTGAAATTCAATAAAACCTTGAAATACTTCAGCTTTGGGAAATAATGTTTTAATGGAAACTTTATTTTTAATTTGATGCATTTATTTTTCTTCCAGAATTGGAAATAAAGTTGAGAAGACTTATGATTTTGCAACACTTGCAGTTTATGAAACATTTATTTTATTTATTAAGGTTTAAAAAATTTTGAGTATAGTTGACACACAATGTTACATCAGTTTTAGGTGTACAACATAGTGATTTGACTTCTCTATGCATTATGCTACGCTCACCACAAGTGTAGCTACCATCTGTCACCATACAACATTATTACAATATCATTGATTCTATTCCCTGTGAATGCCTTTTATTCCCATGAGTTATTCATTCCATGCCTAGAGGTCTGTCCCTTCCACTCTCCTTTACCCATTTTGCCCATCCCCCAGCCACCTCCCTTCTGGGCAACCATTTTTAAATGTGGCAAATAGAAACATCTTATCTGAAGAACTGGATCCTCTGCTAGTAATTGGGTGAAAGTAATTTGGGTGGAAACCCAAAAATAGAAACTTTCAAGACATTTGAGCTGAAGTATTTGTACACTTCCTTACAAGGAATTAGAATTAAAAATCTTCCCTATTTAGTGGAATTTGGTCTGACCTCACCTGACCACCTGGAGACTTTTCTCAATAAAAAATAACATGGTCTAAAAGATGAGTCAATTGGCAATGCCAGTAATTTCAAATTTATTAAACAAAAATTCAACTTTTAAGAAGATTGCAAGAAACTTTAGGGCAAAATTAAAAATAATAGGACTGTCTTAATAAAAATAAATTCTTCAGAAAAATATTTGTGACAGTTCTAGAGTCTACTACAGCTAAGAAAGGGATTAAAGTATGTAAAGATCTGCCAAGAATAATTACTCTGCTTATGTTTCTTAATGTTCAGAAAATTAATATAAAGAAGTTTTAAAATTTTGGCTCCTAATGTACACAAATATGTGACTCTTCTTTTGTCCTTCAGAGGGAATTTTGAAAAGTCTTTTTGAATGGAACTATCTATGAATGTGCAGCACATACACTGAAATTTGAATGATACAGAGAAGAGGAGCATGGCCCCTGCACCAGGATGACACACAAATTCGTGAAGCATTCCATATTTTTTTAAATAGGTGATGGGGATGAAGGTGTGCACTTGTGATGAGCACTGGGTGATGCATGGAAGTTTTGAATCAGGGCGCCTGGGTGGCTCAGTTGGTTAAGCGACTGCCTTCAGCTCAGGTCATGATCCTGGAGTCCCGGGATCGAGTCCCACATCGGGCTCCCTGCACAGCGGGGAGTCTGCTTCTCCCTCTGACCCTCTTCCCTCTCGTGCTCTCTATCTCTCATTCTCTCTCTCTCAAATAAATAAATAAAATCTTTAAAAAAAAAAAAGTTTTGAATCACTATATTGTACACCTGAAACTAATATTATACTGTATGTTAACTAACCGGAATTAAAACAAAAACTTAAAAAAATAAAGAAGAACCTTATTCTTTAGGACAACAAAAGAATGATCTATGAATACATAAAGCCAACTTTTTAAATCAATAAATCACCCATGGTACATTTTCTCTCTCCCTTTCCATTTGGGTATCTCCTCTCCTTCTTTCAGGGCCAGTTCAAGCCTGACCTGACCAGGAACTATTTCTCTGACCCTTTTATACATCATGGATTGCTCATCATCTGAGTCATCTTTGAGTCTCTATTACCTTGCATTGAATTACTTTTTCATTCACTGTAGCTTTTAGGTGGTTTATGCCATGTCTCATAGCTTTTGTGTCCCCACAGGAGGGTAGGTGCTCAAAAAAATGTGTGTTTTTGATGACAATATGACCACATCATATTCAAGGAAGAAAATGCTAGATATCTGCATTCTAGGTGGAGGCTGAGGAGGGATACGAATGGCTGTGGCAACTCAACTGTTGTTATAATCTTCTTTCTAGAAGCAGAAAGAACTCTTGCAATGGTTCTGGTCCTGCAGATGGCAAGAAAGGTCAGTTTGGGGATGGGGGAGGCTGGTGGAGGATTTGCCTTTAGTTGATCAGAAAGAGTAAGAGATGAGGTTAGGAGGGGAATATATAAGATTATAAGAATGAAGAATTAGGTTTATTCTACAATAGTTACAGGGGCAAATATGACATATTAGTACTATAGTAGCCAAAAGAAATTGTCAAAATCAAGGACATTAAAGAAAAGGAAGAAAAATTCTATCACAGTAGGAAAATAAGGAAAACAGGAAATGAACATGGCTGTTGGAAAGGTTTATTTATTTTGACAATATTTCATCTTAGCAGAGCCTAAAATGTGATGCGTTAACATTCATTAATAGAAACTGATTGAAAAGGAAAGTTGCCAATAGAGCTGTAATGCAGAAAGAATGGATGAGTGTAAGTAATGCTACACAAAAATGGATTTTTAAAAGTTCCTGTGGGCACCTCACCTCCGGCATTGGCTTTCGACAAAACAGCAACAGCCAAAGGCCCTAGTGATTTTAAAACAAGGTTATTGGTACAAATGTGTGCTGGAAATCAAGGCACAGTTAGCATTCAAAGATTTATTATTAGGTTAAGAGCATTTTGAATCAACCATATTTTATATACATATAAGATAATGCCTTAGAAGGAATGTAATCTCTCATTTCTTGCATGAGGGGCATGATCCCTGGAGACACTGTTTTTTGTAACATCTTCATATCCTGACCATGTATAGAGGCATGGGAAAAATAAACAAAAATATAAATAGATAAATAAGGCAGAGTTTTAACCTCAACTAGGTAGAAAGAATGACACAGTTTTCTTCCAAACTATACTCTCAGATTATGAAGATGAATGAGAAAGGAGAGAATGTTAATTTTGGCAAATAAATATGCTTAGAGTCCCCCAACTTTCTTGGACTCTCTTACTTTTAAAATAATGATTAAGAGGAATTTAAGAAACCTCAATATGCTGTACAGAAGGCTTTCAGAATGGGATTTAGGAGACTTGGGTTGTTTGTTTGTTTTTATTCCAGGCAAGATAACAGTGACCTTGGACCAAGTAATTGAAGAATTGAAGTCTAAGCTTCTTCAACCCCCTCAAAAAGAAGTTGTACAAGATGACAGCTGAGATACTTTCTGATGTATGATTTCAAAACCTGTGTAGTGATAATATGACCTATTTATCCAAATGGAAAGATGCAAGGGGTAGAACTGATGAGAGCAAAGGAACTGTCCAAGGTGCTTAGAAACACTGAGTCCACCCGTTCTCTGGAGTGATGACCAGAAGCCACAAAATGACTCCATCTCTTATTCATCCAGCATTTCTACGATGTTAAATACATAGCAAACTATTCTGTCAGTATCAAGTGGATATAATTTAATACGAGATCAATTTCCTTTTGCTTAAGAGGAGGAATTACATATTGAGACTAATCTCTGTTCTGTCTCCAGCTAGTTGCTGATCTTTAGATTAGTCATTTCATTCAGTTATTATTTAGAGGAGGATATCATAGTAGTTTTCATGGCACCATGTCAATATTTTGAAGTTCTACTCTTGTACCTGTTGCTTTTGCCTGGATCTTCCTTCACCTCATGCCACCCTGACCTTTGTTTCCTTTCTTGTTCTATGCTGAGCTGGAAGCCAGAGTTTCAATCTCTTGGACTCTGGGGCCCTGTATTGTTGTGGGAGCAAATGCTATCTTTTCCAGTCAACCCTCCCACTGTCCCCAGGCCTGAGATGTCTTTTCACTTTCGAGTGCACAAGATGGCAACCGGAAATTCAGTCTGGTAATTATCACAGTACAAAAAGGCTTTCACTCCATTTCATCTCTCTAACTGGCACACCATGTCTATGGAGCTTACACAGAGGATTTCATGGGGTTTTGGGCTTAGAGGAGTATATGAGAAATTGATATTATATTAAACTCAAAGTCACTCCTTCTTTTCAGTGACCAAGGCTTTATCTCATGGCCTGTATTCTTGGCCTAACCCTACCTTCCCTGAGACATGCACTCTTCCAAGACGCTCATCACATTCTCATGCACATGAGCTTTGGGTAGGCACAATCATACCTGATATGCCAGTTTTCCAGATATATGCTCAGACATACTTAAATCCCAGTAACTGATAAGATTTAAGTTTCAATTCAAGTTGTCTCCTTAAAAGCAGGAAGCGTTCCCTTCCAGGATAGAGGGAAAGGCGTGTAGGCAGCAGCCTCTCAAGTTGCTAAATTTGTTGGCATCAATATCCAGGCAAAAGGCTCTAAACTGGTAAGCTCAGTGTGCCCAGTAGAGATTTTTTTGGCAAGTGTGATGCTCAAAATGACATGGCAGCATCACTGGGGTCACACTGCTGTGGCACAGAATATCCTCAAGGCAGAGTTTGGTAAGAATTAGATAGTATCAGAGTCCTTGCTTAACACAGAAGGAGTTTAGTCTCAGCAGAGAATTTGAAGAATGCATGAGATAATCAAGAGAGAAGCCCCACCACATGAACTTATCAAATGGAAAGAATTAATAGGAATTAACCCTCAAGACATATGGTGGCCAGGATTCTTTTTGGGTACACTGGATATCAGGTTACAGGAGGAACTGGGGAGACAATAATGCAAGAACTATGGAAATGATGGAAAGATCTGTGATTCCACTCACTCAGGCTGAGAACAAATGAGAGAGAACACTTTAGAAGATGTTTTGCTTTTCTTTCTTTAGCCTATATCAAGTTTGAGATTTTTGTAACACAGTTACGGGAGGCTGTGTGGTAGGTGGTCAAAAATATGCATTTGGATTTTGCTTGAGAAGGCAGCCTCAGGTTTATTTAACACCCTGCATATGATTTTGATTTTCCTCATATTTTTATGTCTCCTGGGTATTTTCCCCTTATTTAAAAGATTTCTTACATATTTATCTAGTGTTTCTAGGGATTTTGTAGCTGGGAGGTTTTCAGATTCCTAGTGTGCCATATTGTTAGAAGCAGCTTGCCAGTATTGGACATTTAATAAATACAATTAGGTAAATGAATAAACTGAAACAGTGGACAATGAATACCTCTGATGGTAAAGCTTTCCACAAAACGGGCCAGTAGGAATGTCAAAATAAGCAGCAGGGAAAGTAGTGGTGGGATTGGGTGACCGAAAGTAATGGGGAAGCTGTAGGGCGGGGGGAGGAGGCACCTTTATGGAGGATTCATAGAAGATGAGCAGGAAAGGAGGTCTGAGATGAGGAATGGTGTTTGGAGATTGTTAGGTCACTTTTTTTTCTTTTCTTTTAGTAGGCTCCACACCCAATGTGGAGCCCAGCACAGGGCTTGAATTCATGACCTTGAGATCAAGACCTGAGCCGAGATCAAGAGTTGGAGACTTAATTGACTGAGCCACCCAGGTGCCCCATGTTAGGTCACTTCTAAGAAACCAGTTTCTATAAGTGATGAGAGAAGAACCCAAGTTACAAGGGTTTGGGAAATGCGTGGGAGGAGAACAAGAAATGTGACCATGAAAGCAAGGTGAGAGGAAAAAATGGTAGTTTGGGTAGGAAGGAAATTTGAAGAGTTTTTTTTTTTTTTTTTTTTAAGGTAAGGGAGGTTATCAATTTGAAGCTTCATTCACACCTCTGCTAAGTGTCATCTAGAGTTTTAGGATAAATCAAATGTTGCTTATTACCTGTCTTCTCTGATTCATATTGGACTTTAAACTATTATTAAAAATTGGGGGCATTACATGTTTAAAAAATGACACATTATTTCACAGATAAGAAAATGAGGTTTAGTGGTCTAAGACCAACAAAGCCTTATATCATTTAAAAATACCATTATTGCTTGCTATTCTTCTTTGCATACCTTACAGATGATTGTAATAACGTCAGACACCGGTAAATGGAACTACATAAATTTGAACAATTATAATTTAAAGTGAAAATGCATCAAACGTTGAAAATGGCAAAGCCCTTTAATGAAGAATCTAGGAGCAAGAGGGTTTGGAGAAAGCTTACCATGATTTCCCTAGACAAAGACCATTGAATATGTACTCAAGGAGAAGTCATAACTTGATTTTGTCCAGGAATCTTTAGTTCTGCTCACTGAACTCATTAAACCCAGCTGTGTTGCTCAAAGAATCAGCTGAAGGAAGTGGCAGAAGTGGTGACAAAGAAGCAGAAATAAAAGACAAGGAAAGGTGAGAAAGTCAGTGTCAAAGAGGAGGGGTGATCACAGCCTCCCACGCCTTATAGCATTTGGTTCCTTTTGCATTCTCAGACGAGGGGGACTTATAAAATAAGACCCTTTGTAATCTTACCACCAACTTCTTCATTAAAAATAGGATTGGACTTGTTTGAACTTGTTTAAAATCTCATAAAAATCAGCATCAGATGCCTGTCCTTTCCTTTGACAGGGTGAGGTTTCGGACTCCTTGGCATTGTCCATTCCCATTAAGCTCTTTGGCTACGGGGCCAACATGCCCACTGACACCCACTTGTCATCATCAGCCTGGCAGAGCCCGATGGGGCCCGGTGACAAACAAGGCGAGTGCCACAAGCGTTCCCCAGCATTCCACATGGTTGCCAAATGTTGGGAGGCATAAAGCTGCTTATGCTAGTCTGCTGTTGGCTGGGATGAGATTAATTAGTGAACAGGATAAACATGCACGTTGCTTTCGGATAAGTGGAGGGCAGCCAACTGAGGCCAGGCTTTCAACCTCACAGGAATCATTTACCCCCAGGGCCCATGTAAACACACACACTCACACATAGTTAGGAAAACTTTTGTCCACCCCCAAATAGAGCCAGAGGAAAAGACAGGAGGCAGAAATTCTCAAACTCTATTATACTCATCTAAATAAGTGGATCTTTTTATAACCTGTACTTAAAAGTTGGATTACAGTAAATCAAATTGGCAAATGAATTTCTGCTGTTGATGTTGACCAGAGAAAAATATTTAAATAATTTTCCATATGGAAAAATGGAGGCAGAGAAAGTAGAACTTGTTTCAAGATTATCCAAAGTGATACTGTTTTACTGGGCCATGGATATTTTTGCGAGGCTATAACTAAACTATAGACAGTTTCTCCAGAAAAATACATGCATACTCCACACCCACACACACACGCACACACAACTTTGGGTGTTCTTTCTCTGTAGCTGTTTTGTGGACCCATATGTCAGGACAAGAAATCCTGGCATAATGGATCATAGAAAATATCATGTGGGTTAGTAAAATGTGAAAGCTTAATGAGAATTCCCAATGTACCAGGAATTTTATTAGGTACCTAATGGACATTATTTCTAATTTTCATAACAATCCTGCAAAGTAAGGATCACTGCCTCTCTCTAATGGGTGAAAAAAAATGATGGTAAGAAAAGATAAACTAACTTCACAGGCAAACAGTATTTCCTAGTGTTTAGGAGGTTAGACTCTGGTTTCAGATTACTTGGATTCAAATCCTGTTTTTTCCCACTTAGCAGTTAGAAAATTCTGGGCAAGTTTCTTATCCTTTTGTGTCCGTTTCCTCAGCCATTGGCGGGGATAATAATGGAATGTACTTTATGAACTCTTATGAAGATGAAATAATACAAGACAAGACAAGTGCTTAGAACATTGACTGGTACATGGTGAGCATTAAGTAAATATTTATCATAATGACTGTTATGGTTAAAGATCACAAAGCCAGTAAGTAGAGGAACCAAGAATCAAACCAACTTTTGTTGGACTAGAGCCACTACCCTTTCTGCCATACCATGTTGGTTTCCAAAACTTGCATTACATTTGTCCTTTGGCAAATCATGTAATGTTTCCAAATTTTAATTTCTGTATCCATAAGATATACACAATGATAGTAATAATAAAACATTTCCCAATTTGTTGGGAGGATCCTATTTAAAAAAAAAACACAATAAATACAGTTGGGTAAACTGTTAGGTGCTGTGCCAATATCCACCACTGTTATTTATTTATTTATTTATTTATTTATTTATTTATTTATTTATTTATTTATTTGACAGAGAGAGAGAGACAGCAAGAGAGGGAACACAAGCAGGGGGAGCAGGAGAGGGAGAAGCAGGCTTCCCGCTGAGCAGGGAGCCTGACATGGGGCTCGATCCCAGGACTCTAGGATCATGATCTGAGCAGAAGGCAGACGCTTAACGACTGAGCCACCCAGGCGCCCCTCCATCACTGTTACTATCAGTGATGAATGAATCGATCAGGCTCAAAGCAAGGGCCTTATGTTTTCACTTCTACATTTATCATCATGGAATTAAATTTTTATCACGTGGACTCACATCCAAATCTATCTTGGATGACACAAGTTGTTGGAGGATGGGCACGGTGCTGTAAAAAGAATTTCACAACTTTGACTTGATACAAGGCAGTGTTTAACCACCCCACTGGATTTTCAATAACCCTTTGCTGAAGGTAGGAAGGAAAAAAGCGTTCTTATTAAAACAAATGTTTGGGAATCACATTTATGTTTATCTAAAAACTGAGAGAACGTAGTAGTAGCCAACAAGTTCATTATGTTGGCACAGAAATGTATTTTTTAAACATCAAGTTCATTGTCCTCAGCTGGAATGCATGATTTTGGTTACTTTTCAAAAGGTCAGTTTATTTCTGGGAGTAATATTTCTGCAATGCTAAGAATCAGAAGCCAAAAGGGGAAAGAGGACACGGCCTGTGGAATAGATCATATCCCTTCCTGGGATCCCTTAGGGAAGCTTAGAAACTAGAGCTTAGCTGTCCTAAAGTGGAGACTTCCCCTCTGGAATGGAATTACGATGTTGCAAGAGATCCATTTAATCAAATTTAGTTCCATTTTGTTCACAGAGTCTAATTCCCTAGACATCAATTCAGATCTCCTCTCTGCCAATTCCTGTCCATCAGCTCCTTTAAAAAATAATTCACAGTTTACATCAATTGACCAGGCATATATTGAGTGCCTAATATGTCCTAGATGCGTACACTATCTCAAGGCAAAAGGCATGGTTTCTGTTCCCAAGTCGTTCAGCCTAGTGGAGAAGACAGTTCAGCCAAAATACCATGTCAAGCCCTGCGGTGTCACGGGTGCCCAGTCAATGTCTCTTGAAAGAATGAGTTCATGCTAGTAACAGTATAAAGTGCTATAGGAAAACTGTTGCTAGGAAATTAGCTGTTTTGTGGGAGGTGGTGGTCAAGGAAGAATTCCCAAGGGAAGTGACATTTATGCAATTTGGGGGGAAATGCAAGAATGTGCCGGATGGGAAGCGAGTGGGAGTTGTATGGGAAGGACACAGAGGCGTGCAAGTACAGGGTGAGCTAAGTGGGCTCAAGCAGCGCTGCTTTATTGAGGTTTTTGTGTGTGCGTGAGGAAGGGAAAGGCAGCTAGCGAGATACACAGGGGCCAAACTGTCACTGCTTTAATAGTCTAAATAAGAGGAAGTCTCAATTTATTCTATACTAAGGAATCCCAGGGAGTTTCATATACTCATCTCTTTCTTTTTGTTAGTTCTCTCAGAACTTTGCACTCACAGAAAATTACTGACCTTCTGCCGACATGAGCAGAGAGTTTTGTACTGAGTCCAAGAGTCATACATTAGAGCCAAACCCCACCCCATCCCAAGGGGGTGAGCTCACACCCCCTATTTCACCACCTACAGGCCTTTCACTGCTGAGCTGCATGTTTCCACGGATGCCTAAGGCCTGGGAGGCCAAGTGGCTGAAGGCTAGTGGTGTTACAGAGCTGGGACTGGGAGAGGGGCAGGGTATAGGGTCCTGCCCAAACGCACCTGAAGTGTGGAGGGGTGGCTCCTTGGACTGACTTCCTAAAGGAATGCCAGGTGAGATAGTTTGCAGCCAGGATTCTTGAATCTGGAATGGATGGAAGAAGGGATCTGAGACATGGGGCGAAGCCATCAGGATGACAGGAGGTTTGAAGAAGATATAGAGAGAGGAAGGCAATGCTGAAGGAATTTCCTGAGCTGGTTTCAGATACTTGTGATGCTTTTGAAGAATTGTTTGTGACCTCCTAGGGGAATGTGTCGAGATCAGTACCGGGGTCCACTGTGTACTGGATGGTTAGAACCCCTTATGTGGGTGTCCATGCCATGGCATCCTGTGGATACCTATCAAGTTTAAAATTATTTTTTAATGCATGTATTCCCAACTGCATTGTAAATTCCACAAGAGCAGGACTTGTGGCTCCTCTTCCTTTGATGCTGCAATCTCAGGACTTAGCTTAGCAGGTGCTCAGCAAATATTACTGAAGTAATAGTTGTGTGTGTGTGTGTGTGTGTGTGTGTGTGTGTGTGTGTGTGTGTGTGTGTGTGTGTGTGTTGTTCTACTTTCTGGCCCTGTAGGGCATGTAATTAGGAGTTTTGTTAAGATAGAAAGAATAGGAGCAATCTTGACTAAAATTGGGATCCATTGGAGCTCTTTCCCTGAAAGAAGGAATATGAAGACTCTCTTTTCTCCTGAAGGGAACTGCGGCCTTTTGAAGTTGCACCTGAGGGAACCGAAAAGAACTTTACCCACTTTTCTACCAGAGAACACGATCCTCCCCTGAGCTCCATTTCTCCCACAGGCCAAGACTGGGGTTTTGGTGTAGCAGACACTCAGGAAATGCCTGTTGAATTGACTTTTTAATGTGCCATACAAGAAAACAAAAGGCAAGACATTTCAGATTTTTCTGAAACGAAGGAAACAATTTGGATAAAGGTCATAAGAAGGAAGACAACTTCTTTACAAGTACAAACTTAGATTTGGAAGTTAGCCCTATGCTCATTTTACATGTGGGGATTCTGAGACCTGGTGGGTGAGCTACTTTGCTCATCCGTGCAAATGCATCGTGCAGACCCAGACCTTGAAACCAAGTCTGTGGCCTCTTCTCACACCCAGGCTTTCTCCTTTTTTTTTTTTTTTCAGGGGGAAGAAGGTAAGTACGCCTGGTCCAGGAGTGGAAAACACAGGCTGAAGGTGGTGAAGGCAGCTGAATCAAGAGTTCAGAGTGTGCACCTTATTAGCCTTGATTTTCTCTTAACTTTGAAGTTCTCTCCAAGGCTTTGGGAGTTTTCTTTTATTCATCCACATGCAGCTCTGTACCTCCAGACGGCCCTCTGCTCCACACACATACACATCTATAATTTCTACAGACAGCTTTGATGGATATCCGTGAGCCCACATGTTCTTCCATTCATGCTTTTTCTTTCTCTTAAATATTTATAAAGGTTCACAAGCAGAAATAAAAGTCCCTCAGATTCAGAGCCAACTAAAAATAGCACTTCTATTCCTTGCCAGGCAATCTGGCATCAATCAAGGCCATCAGAAAGATGCTAGGAAGGGAAGAGGAGCTGATAACCTTTTTATCCAGTTTTTTAGTCATCCCTCTCTGTTATTAATAAGTTAGCAAGATGGACAGCTTGGGATGCAACCCAGATATTTTGGGGATCTTGCTGCTGAAGATCATTTCTTCTTCATGGATTCTCTGATAAAATGTGTCCAGGAAGAGAAAGGGCTTTGAACTAGCTAATTGCCAGGGAACTTTAGTTGTTGGGCAAAGGGAAGGATGGGTGGAATTTTCCAAATGGGGTGGGGACTACATGAGCTCTCTAGATAACCACCATTCCTGTTCATTGGGTTTAGGCTTAGCCTTCGGCCATATATCGGAGGTTGTCATTGACTAATGCACTCGGTAATGGCTACTTTATAGCTCAGGTGCCACTAATGGTGTTCTTTTTAGGTCTTGCAGCTCACCAGGGCTATAACACTGGGAAGCTAGGCAGTCATTCCTTCTGCTCTAGGGTTGCCCCTCAGCCACCTTTAACAGACAGATTCGAAGTGTCTTCTGGGGAGTGTACCCCCTTCATCCTCTCCCTGGGTGTCGTTGCAAAAAGTAAGGGTCCTTCTCAGAGAAGTGCAAATATTGAAATTCTAGTCACAATTTCTCTGATTCTCCTCTCCCTACCTGTGGTCAGACTTTGATCTTTTGAGTGGGAAAAATGTTTCTAGATCATAATGCGTTCTTTTCTGTTTTTCTTCCCCCTGCTTCTCACAACTTTGGTTTATGTATTTGAAAGCTTTGACCTTCAGTACTTTTATCACTGATAGGAGATTTAAAGGCAGATTTTTCAAATTTAATGTCTTGAACTTGAGTCTTGGATTTTACCTGAATCAATTTCTCTCCACAGGATAGTATATGAAGTTTTTACTCCTGGCAGAATCGTAATAAAGACAACGGGAACTGGAGAGGGTAATGGCTATGAGAGAGCAATGGGAAAGAGAGCTAAGAGAGAGTTATTACCTTTGGTAATAGCTCAAAATTTTTTCCTGCTATACAATCCATGGCATCTTTCTGCCATCTCTTTATTCCTTTTAATCTGGATGTAGTCCCTGGGAAGGGGAAAGGAAAAAAAAACAATTCTTCACAAATGGATTTACAATGGGAAAAAAAAAGAAGTTTGGAATGAATTCAGATCTGAACTTGGTAAATGACTTTATTAATAATTTACATCTGGTGGGTGTGCCTGGGTGGCTCAGTCAGTTAAGTGATTAAGCGTCTGCCTTCAGCTCAGGTCAAGGTCTCAGGGTCCTGGGATCGAGCTCCATGGGCTCCCTGCTCAGTGGGGAGCCTGCTTCTCCCTCTCCTTCTGCTCCTCCTCTGGCTCATGCTCACTCTCTTTCTCTCTCTCTCAAATAAATAAATAAAAAAATCTTTAAAAAATAATCTACATCCTCTATATTGTGTGTATTGGTTTTCCCTCAGAAACATTTATTCCTTTGGCTTCAGTTGAATTGATTGAAGGGAAGAAGAAGAGGTGTCTGCAGTTTTTTTTCAGTATTCAATTGTCCGGAAATTTTTTTGTTGTTGTTCAGAAGATGAATGCCTTTCATTGCCACAAGTAACTTAAAAATAGAATGGATAAGAGGTTCCTAATTATACCCACTGCCCATTTTTTATTCCATGAGCTTTTTGTTGTTGTAGTTGAAAGCCAGAGAGCACACGGTTGAGAGCTTATTTTCATGGGCTTTTCTCTTTGTTTCCCAGCACTAAAACAGGATTGTACTTAAACTATGAGATTGTTCTGATATTTAAAGGAATAAATGGCTACGGAAGTGCATCAAAAACCTTAATGAACTATATTATTGGGAGAAAAATAGTGTGGTTATTCTTAATGAAGCTGATAAAATGATGTGAGGTATACTTACATATATTAGGACATTTCACAATGCTACCTACTGTTACTTGATTCCAGCTCACACAATTTTGCAAATTAAAATAAATTATTTTGCTTCTGTGTAAATATAGGTTTCAGTTGTCTTTTCTTTGATGGAGGTGGGGAGAGCTGGTTATCAGTCTTCCCACAGGCAACCCATATGAATTGAACACTGGTAGTCTACATTTATCTCTGTCTTTCCCTTAGATTCTTGAGCAATCAAATGATGACAATTTCTGCATGCATCTTTATGACCCATGATCATGTTATCTTTTTTTATTTTGTTGAAAAATGACATACATCACCATGTAAGTTTAAGGTGTACAGCATGATGGTTTGATTTACATATATTGCGAAGTGAGTACCACAAAAGCTTTAGTTAAGATTCATCATCTCATATAGATACAATGAAATGAAAAGAAACATGTTTCCTTGTGATGAGAACTCTTAGGATCTACTCTCTTAACACTTTTCCTAGGCATCCTACAGCTCGGTTAGCTATCGTCATCATGTTGTACATTGTATCCCTAGTACTTATTTTTCTTATAACTTTAAGCCTTCAATTTCCCCTCCCCTCCCCATGTTGCCTTATGATTACAGGAGCCATTCATCCTTCTTCTTGCTGTAGATATCCATTCGCTTAAAATGCAGTCACCCAACACATGAAGTATTCCAGACAATGTGTATGTATCAAAGAAGATATATATATACTTAAAATGCAATTCTTATCTTCAAGTTTCTTTCAAATCTAATGAGAAGAAACAGACATAAAAAAAGCCAAATCCACTAAAAGATATAACCTAGTGAGCTTTGAAGCAGCATCCATAGCAGTATATGGTGCTACCTCTCTGAGGAAGCCAGTCTCCACTGGTCCAGGAACCAAGGAGTGGAAATGGAAAGGGTGCCATTCACTATTATCCTTAGTGAACCACTAGCCAAATGTTTGATTCTTGTTCTTATGACTTTATGCCCTGCTAGCCTAGAAGTCTTAGCTCCAGAGGGAAGATGGCTTCCACCAGAAGACAACAATGATCCCAGTGAACTAGAAGTTAAGACTGCCACCTGGCCATTTTGGACTCCTCCTGTCTCTGAATTAATAGGCAAAAAAGGGAGTTACAGTATTGCCTGGGGTGACTGATCCTGACTACCAAGGGAAAATTGGACTGCTGCTCCACAGTGGGGATAAGAAAGAGTATGTCTGGAATGCAAGAGATTTCTAAGGGCTCCACCATGCTCTGTGATTAAGGCCAATAGAAAACTGCAACAACCCCATCCAGGCAGGATGACTAATGGCCCAGACCCTTCAGGAATGAAGGTTTGGGTCAGCCTACCAGTTAAGAACCACAACAAGATGAGGTGCTTGCTAAAGGCAAAGGGAATATAGAATGGGTAGTGGAACCTAGTTATAAATACCAGCTACAAACAGGAGACTAGTTACAGAAATGAGGACTGTAATTGTCATGGGTATTTCCTTTTATTTTGTTATGAATATGTTTGTGTGTTTGTACACACATATATTAAGCAAATATCTTTGTTTTCTTTCTTTTAAAAAAGGATTTTATTTATTTATTGGAGAGAGAGAGAGAGAATGAGACAGAGAGAGAGAGAAAGAGAGAGCACGTGAGGGCGGGAGGGTCAGAGGGAGAAGCAGACTCCCCGCCGAGCGGGGAGCCCGACGGGACTCGATCCCGGGACTCCAGGATCATGACCTGAGCCGAAGGCAGTCGCCTAACCAACTGAGCCACCCAGTATGTAAGTTATGGAATATCAGGACAAAAGTAAACATCATTCAAGAACTTCACTTCCTCATCTGAGAAAGGGATTAATGTATTTTCGGTTGTACACAGGATAGTTGTGTCACGTTAGACAGAATTGTGACCTTGTTATTGTCTTCATTTGATCAGTAAGTATGGTTTAGGGAGATGTGTATAGGTGTGCCAAGATGACAAGAATGGATTTGTGATGGTTAATTTCGTGTCAACTTGACTGGGCTAAGGGGTGTCCAGATAGCTGGTAAAATGTTATTTCTGAGTGCACCTATGAGGATGTTGCCAGAAGAGATTATCATTTAAAATGGTTGACTGGGTAAAGATTGCCTTCACTAATGCAGGTGGCTATGAAACAGTCAGTTTAGGGCCTGAACAGAATTAAAAAGAGGTGGAGAAAAGATAAATTTTATCTCTACTTTAGCTGTTAATATCTATATTCTCTTACCCTTGGACATTGGCGCTTCTTGTTCTTGGGTCTTTGGGCTCTGACTGGGATTTACATTATTGGCCACTCTGGTTCTCAGGCCTTTGAATTTAGATTGAATTATACCACTCACTTTCCAGGGTCTCCAGCATGCAGAGGGCAGACTACGGAGCTTTTCAGCCTCCATAATTGTGCAACCCAATTCCTATAATAAATCTCTTCTTTTTATTATTTATGTATGTACTCATTTATTGATATATTTATTAATATTTTAATTCCAGTATAACTAACATACAGTGTTATATTAGTTTCAAGTGCACAATATAGTGATTCAACAATTAGCTCTACGTTATTCAGCGCTTATCATTGTAAATATACTCTTAATCCTACTTCACCTATATCACCCATCCCTCCACCCATCTCCCCTCTGGTAACTGCCAGTATGTTCTCTACAAATAAATATCTTCTTATATGCATACATATACATATCCTATTGGTTCTGCTTCTCTAGGGAACTCTAATACGCATAGTAAATGATAAGTAGAGTTGCAAGACGCTCTTCATTCTAGGCTAAGGAACAGCATATGTGAATGTTTTTGCTGATATTGGGGTATGGAGAAAGTGTCGGTAAACTTTGCCTACAAAGGGCCAGGTGGTAAATATCTAGGCTTGCAGGCCATATAGTCTCTGTCTCAACTATTCAACTCTGCCACTGTGCTGTGAAAACAGCCATAGACAGTCTGTAAATGAATCCCTGTGGCTATGTTTCATTAAAACCGTATTTACAAAAGTTGCCTGATTTGGCCCGTGGGTTGTAGTTTGCCAACATTTGGTCTAGAGAAATGAGAACAATGTACCCAGAGGAAGCTGAAAATTGACTGATTCATGGAGGGTATTGAAATCTGGGCAGAAGATTTTGATGCATTTCTACGACAATGGAGAGCCACTAGAGGATTATAAAGACCCAGATAATCAGAAAAAAATTAGCAACTTTTCTGATGATGTTGTGAATGGATGGAAATGGAGAAAGAACACCAATTTATGGGGTTATTATAAGTAGATACTAATAAAGATTAACACATTTCTAATTCAATGGTAAGTATAAGAAAGGTTCTTCTCTATAGTTAAATTATAATCCTTTTCAGAGTTCCCTTGTATCAGTCAGGATCTCAGGAGGAAACAGAAGGAGCACTTAAATTGAACAATTAGACTTTAGTAGAGAGGCAGAAGGTGGGGAAAGCATGAGAAATGGTGTCATACTTTCAGCTTTGTAAGAGGAGGTTGTTGACCTCCCCATGGGGATGGGGTAGGAGTGGTTTCTGGAATCCAGAAAGAGAGCATTAAAGCGGAGAATGGTGGAAACACAGCGCCACTCCTGGTAATGCCACGGGAATAAAAAGGAATCATTATGTTGAACCCACAGCAGTCTCTATTGATCAACCATAAGAGGAAAGGCAAAGAGCAGGGGAGCTTTGGGTGCAGTGTGTATGGTTCAGCTTTCCAGGGCACAGAATAAGATGAAGAAGCGTAAAGAGTGCCTTTTGAAGGGAAAGAAAAAATTATCCATTCTCATTATGACTGGGGATGACGTTTCCTGTCCTTGAAAAGTAGTTTGGCAGAGATCTTTAGAGCTTCTCGAATATCCATGTACTCCCCAAATCTCTCCATGTACCAAGAGAGGTCATGTGACTAGTTCTGAAAACTGGGTTGTTTTGTGTGGTTAGAAATAAAACGGTTATTTTTTTATTGTTGTGTTAGTGAGATTTGTAGGGTTAATTTCTTCCTGTAGAATAACCTAATTGTCCTGACTAATACAGCTGAGAAACGTCCTGCTTCAAGCATTAAACTCTTGAAAATGTAATTGGCTAGTATCTTTTTGCAGAAGACGAGTTTGCCACTATAGGAATCTGTGTGATACATTTAGGAATGAATACCAGCCACTGTTAGCTGGATATCTTCTTTCTGCAAGACTGTAGTGGGGGTTTACTGATCCTGGCATCCTTATCATCCAATTTATTTGACTGTTTTATTTCTGAATGTGCCTTTCCCCCTAAATTTCCCCTCTCCACACTTCCCATCCAGATGTAACTGAACTAGGTATTTCTTCAGAATCACTGTCTCCTGAAGGATGGAAGCCATCTGAGTTTCTTAACGTGACCTGGAACAGAGGTTATCAATTTGGAATCATAGGTTCTTCCTATGAACTGTGGGAGAGCTTAAATTTTGCAGCCAGATATCCCTGGGTAAGACTTTCATTTCAGTTACTCATTTCAGTTGCTCTGTGATCTTGTGCCTATTACTGATCTAAGCCTCAATTTTTTTCTCATCTGTCAAATGATAATATGTACTTTACAGGGTTATTGTAGGCATTTTAAAAAGATGTACGCTAAGAAAACAACACATAGCTGCCTGAAATATTTTAGGAACAAAGTGATTGATAATCTTCCTTATTTTCAGCCTGTGAGAATTCAGATAAGTTTGTGGCTGACAATACTTGAGTTAACCATAACATAGTCTAGAGTCTTTACTTCATGTATGGTTATGTTGGTTGGGCCTCATTCTCACAAAACTTTGTGGGGTTTTTGTGAAGATAAACATAGATATTTTTGCTTGAAGAGTGTTCTCTAAAGCATAATGTTCAATTAAAAATGTGGAATATTATTTCATGAGGATGTTCAGAATATTGAATCAGAAATGAGTCCAGGAGTTAAAAAACGTGGTTACTGGCCCTGTCTGTCATAATTTTTAGACATGCAATCACTGTTAAATCATTTATTCTCACAAGTTCCTAGTATCCTCATTACTAAAGTAAGAACAGGCATGTCTGACTTCCCTACACTCACAGGCTTATTATGAGGCTCAAAGAAAATAACACATATGAGAGGCCATGGAGAATTATTAGTTGGCTACAAGTTATTACAGTAATTTCCATATCTATCATGGTGCCTTGCTTTTGACTCTATGTTTGCTGAATGGAGATGGTTAAATACATAAAAACCAAATCAAAGGAAATAGAAGAGAGACTTGGTTTCTGTCTGTTTACCCTGAGGATGGAGAAGTGAGCACTGAACTTAAAATATTGGAGAATATTGGAACATGGAACATAGAATATTGGAGTCTTAAAAAAAAAATACTGGAGCGGGCGCCTGGGTGGCTCAGTCGTTAAGCGTCTGCCTTCGGCTCGGGTCATGATCCCAGGGTCCTGGGATCGAGTCCCACATCGGGATCCCTGCTCAGCGGGAGGCCTGCTTCTCCCTCTCCCACTCCCCCTGCTTGTGTTCCTGCTCTCGCTGTCTCTCTCTGTCAAATAAATAAATAAAATCTTAAAAAAAAAGAAAAAAGAATATTGGAGCCTTATTGGCATAGCCAGACCTGGGGACTTAGAGCTACAAAAGTTCCATATTAGAAGGAATTTTGAAAGTCAACTAGTTCAATCTGCCCTATCCATAGGAAAGTGAGCACAGAAGTGGGAAATGGTTTTTGGAGAGTGCAAAGTTGAGAGTCCTGACCCTGGCCTTCTACATTTAAGACAAGTGCTATTTCCGTCCTAATGGGCAGCATCCTTTCTGGCTGGCTGATGTCGCCTCCAGCCCTGAGATTGTATAGATTCTAAGGAGAGATATCTGGCCCTTGTTATCACACATGTGGATGAGATCTGATTCACATGTTTTGCCTTAGATCCACAAACTGTACACTCATTAACTTATACACATTCTTCTCCCAAATAAGCCCTGAGGGTATTTATAGTTGTGTTCTGAGAATTCAAGAGTGACAGGTAGATTTTTCCATTTTCTCAGGCTCCGCCCACGCTTATAAGGCTCTGAGGCTCCTCTTCAGTTGAGGCCTTCGCATGTTGAGGTAAACCTGTTCCATGTGGTCTGGTGTTTCCAGGCATAGGTAAAGGTTTAAGCACATGGGTGGTGTCACATTCTGCCACAGCTCTGTCATAAATGCATTTTCCATGGTGAACCTCTCTTGCATTAAGTATCCTGTCATAACAATAGGGTATGTTTCTGCCTCAGACCAACCCTTGGTCTATAAGGCCCAAACTTCAGTGCTAAGTTGCTGGATTCCTAAGAGCATCATTCTGGTTGGTGGGTTGGCTGCAAAGTTATAGCTCCTGACTCACTGCTCTCAATTGAGAGTGAGAATACATGTGGGTGTGGATGTGTGATCATTTGTACTCTGACTGGAAGTGGAATATGCATTGGGTAATGCTCTTTCTTGCCTTTGGTGGTTCCTTACCATAAGCCAGAAGCAAATCAACATTGGATTTCAGTGTAGCTCTTGGATATTTACTATGTAGGAAGTATAAGTTATGCCATGTGCATTCTTTATATCTTTCAGTCCTGAAGAACAATGGGAAAAATTCAAGTTTCCATTTACCTTAGGTTGGATTATTGATTGTTAGCTCAAGCAAGATTCCGTGACTTGATTATAGGAGTCTTCACTGCAAAGTATGGATTGAACCTGGATCTCCAATGCAAAATGCCAGTTGAAAGAATTTCAAACATTTTTGTGGAAAAACATTCACTTTCATTTTCTCATAGGCATGGGTGTCTTGAATAAAACATGTCTTATATTGAAAAAATAAAAACAGTAAGTCTTAATTATACAATTGTAATAGCACTATAAATACATAAAATACCCCTTCTCTGGGTCAAAATTCCCCTTCAGTGTTAATAATTTTGGCATGAGGGGCGCCTGGGTGGCTCAGTCGGTTAAGCAACTGCCTTTGGCTCAGGTCATGATCCTGGAGTCCCGGGATCGAGTCCCGCATCAGGCTCCCTGTTCAGCAGGGAGTCTGCTTCTCCCTCTGACCCAACCCCCTCTCATGCTCTCGCTCTTTCTCTCTCTCTCTCTCTCTCTCATTCTCTCTCTCAAATAAATAAATAAAATCTTAAAAAAAATAGTTTTGGCATGATAGTTGGGTAGATGGGTGTGTTTGTGTGTGTGTGTGTATTTTTAAGGGAGCAAACGTAAAACTGTTGAACCTGGGTCCATTGATGCCAAAAATTGGTCAGACATGAAGGACAGGGAATGGGGGCAAGGTATTCCGGCTGACTCCATGCTCCTAATAGAGGAAGAGGAGTGGGTTTGTAGAAGTGTGGACATGTTGGTTAGATTGGACTGGAAGTAGATTATTGGGCCACCCCTATCCTTTCCCCACCAGAATTTTATGAAAACACAATAAACCCAATTCTGCTTTTGCCATTTACCCTAGTTTGAAAATTCTCATTGTTCTTATTTCTAACACTTTAGTGATTTACTGAAGCTGAGGATGATGAAGTGGTGGTCTTCTGTTTTCTCATATTCCATGTTCCTGTGATTTTGGAGCTATGAATTTTACTTCCCACCGTAGCTCTTCAGCTGCTGGGTGACCTTAGTTAAGACTTTTAATCTCACTTTGGATCTGAAAAATGAGACCAATGAAGCTAATCTATATCTGCATGTTAGGTCCCAAGAAATAGCACATTTCAACATTTCCCCTGACAGATAAGGCTGAGGTGAGGCAATTTCATCATATGCGGGGAAACAGGAAATGTAAAGACAATAACAGAAAGAGGTAAAAAGATGAAATGAAATGGTGCATTAAATCCTTTTTTTTATTTTTAATTTTTCAGAAGTTTGATTTCAGAATTAGGTGAGGGTGCAAGTCGATAGGGACCGGCAAGAGATAAAAAGACCCAGCGTGTGGTGAATATCTTTTGATGAGAAAAAACAAATTCAGGTATCTGTGGTAACACTGTCTCCTTGTTTATCTCCTCAACCATCCCTCAATCTACACAGAACCACCAGAGAAAAACCACTGCAGAGTCATCATGTTGCCCCAAATATATCTTAGAGAGCTGACCTGACAATTAAGATGGAAATTCCGTGAGTGGCGTGCTGCCTGGCTCAGAGTGTGCTCTTGGCCATTGTTGGATAGCCACCAATCTCAAGTGTACACACAATCTTCCTACTTAATTATCTTTGACTTGGGGAAAGCTGGCTGCAGTCCTAGCTCAGAATCCATCCTCTATAGTCTGTAAACTAGGCCAAGCAATTCTTAGACATGATTTCTGAGATAAAAGGGACTTAAATGATATTAAATGCATCATCTAATAATTACTCTGCCATTTAGGACAATATCTAAAATTCTTCTGTAAGGAGTCTGATGAGACATTTCCTTGCAGTGTTGAAGCTGAGAATTCTGTCCCCATTTTATGGATGGAACATGGGGATGAGGAGAGCAACTTGTCTACCAGGCTGGAAGGGCTGGCATTTCAGAGCTGAACATTGCCAAGGGCTTAGAAGAGAAATACATAGGTGAAGCCATCGATATTCAGTTCTGTGGTTTTGTGGCCTGGAGGCTCTCATAACTCTGAATCTGGAAGCCATCAACATAAGACAAAGTTCTAGATCTAATTTGGGTGCTCCCATTACCCTTTCTGGAAAAACACATTAGCTTAGTTTATCTATTAGTGTTTTGTACAGGGCAGAATTCAAAGGTTTTCAACCACCCAAACAGATTATTTTTCTAAATTGCCCTGAGTCTATGAAGTTTTATTCCTTCCACAGATACCTATTTTATGCTATTCTGTACCAAGTTGAGGTTTAACTCATTAGATAAACATCAGGGAAATGTGACACCTTCAGGGAGCTTAGAGCCTGTATTATTTTTGTTTCTATAATAAAGAATCTACTGCAAATTCTATACCCATTTTCATGTCAATTTCATCTTTTTTTTCTATTATAACTGCCACCACTATGTGGAGGATGCTTTAATCTCTTTTAGGACATTTGAAATCTTTCCTAAGCTGTGGTCTAAGACTGTCAACTTTCTTTCCTTTTTTTTTTTAAATATTTTATTCATTTATTTGAGACAGACAGAGATAGCAACAGAGATAGTGAGAGAGAGCACGAGCAGGGAGGAGAGAGAGAAGCAAGCTCCCCGCTGATCAGAGAGCCTGATGTGGGGCTCGATCACAGGACCCTGAGCAGAAGGCAGATGCTTATCTGACTAAGCCACCTAGGTGCCCCAGATTGTCAACTTTCTACTTTACATACTTACATGTGTCTCAAGCTCACAGTCTCTGAGACTATTTACATAAACCTTCCCTCTTCTTCACCAACCATATCATCCTCATAACTTCTGTCTTTCTCTTAATGGCATGATATTCGTCCAGCCCTTCGTTGGGTACTGTCCCCCTTCAGGGGCCCCTACATGCAACATGTTGACAGGTCCTTTAATTCAACTTCCTCTATGTGTTCCCTGTCAGTTCTAACTCCCTATGCCCATTGCCATCTCATTCTGGTTTAACTTACCATTATCTCCAGCCTGCTCCATGATGGTCACCCAGTGTGTCCCTCATTTCTTCTCTCTCTTTCAGCTTGATCATCACACACGCTGCAGATTTCTCTGTCCATAGCTCAGTTCTGTTGCATCATTCTATTGCTCAAATACATACTTTATTGACTCCCTTGTACCCTCAAATAAACTCTAACCTACGTAATCATCATTTTCTGTCTGCCACCTACTCATTTCATCCATATCACCCATGATTCCACTCATACATGTGTCATTCTTATCATTCTAGAAAGTCCCTGTCTACAAACCTGCATTCTGCTGTGTTTTGCTTGAACATGTTCCTGTCAGAAATGTTTTCTCTTTTGGCTTTATTTTCCTCAAAATTCCAGTTTAAGTGGTGGGTTCTTCATAAAGCCTGTAACGGACCTTCTGTGGCAACCATCATTTATGATGTGGACCTCACCTTTCCTCACAATATTCTTATTTGGGAGTGTATTATACACACCTGCAGGTTGTGAGGACTTTGAGTACATGTTTCAGACTGTTTTGTGTCCACCTTCATTTCTCACATGGTGTCCAGCCAAGAATCTTCTTGTCATATTGGTATTACAGAATATTTGGTGAATTAAAAAATAAAAGAAAGAGGAGCGCTTGGGTGGCTCAATTGGTTAGGCGTTCGACTCTTGATTTCGGCTCAGGTCATGATCTCAGGGTTGTGAGATCGAGCCTGTGTCAGGCTCTGCACTGAGTGTGGAACCTGTTTAAGATTCTCTCCCTCTCCCTCTGCTCTTCCCTCCACAGCTTGCACCCACACGCACACTCTCTCTCTAGGAAAAAAAAAATAAAAGAAAAAAAGAAAGAATTCATTAATGGGAGAGAGTAAGTGAAGTGGATAGATTAGGGCTTGAAAGTCAGATGTTTGGTTTCAAATCCAGGTTTTGCCTCGTATTAGCTGTGCAACCTTTAGCCATGTTACTTAATTTCTCCATACT
The DNA here is from genome assembly GCF_003265705.2 of Callorhinus ursinus. NCBI lineage: Eukaryota > Metazoa > Chordata > Mammalia > Carnivora > Otariidae > Callorhinus > Callorhinus ursinus. Next base: position 24,115,967 of record NW_027397081.1, on the reverse strand, counting down.
TCAGTGTCATTACTGAGAAAGTGAGGAAAATATTAGTACCTGTCTCCTGAGGTTGTTGTGAGGAGGAATCATGGTAATTCATGTACCATGCTTAGAGTAAAGCCTGGCACAGAGCAGACACTCTGTCAGCATTAGTAATCATGACTACAGTTGCTGTGACAAATGCTGTTGATATTCCGAGAAAAGAGAGTTCTGAGTAAGCCAGAGTAACTCAAGGAAGCTTCCTGAAGAAGGGAGGGCAGGAGCTTGGATCATAATGGAGGACTAGAGGAGAGGACATAGTATGTTTTGTTTTCCTCGAGATCCTCTCAGAGCCAATCATCAAAATGGTGCCACTCATCATCAGCCATATAGGTGGCACTTCCTTCCCACCGCTAAGTCCTTTTATTAATTAAAACAACAATCATTTTTTAGGATTATGTACTGTAGGGCATTTTTATCTCCCCTGCACCAGGCCCACATTTTTCAGGAGGGCCATCACGACTCAGAGTTCAGGGCCCCCTCCCGTTGCCTCCTGCTGCCAAAATCTCTGCTCTCAGCCTTGCTCAGCCTCAGCCCAGGAAACATCTGCAAGGGCGGCTTTGCAGGGACACATTGTCAGCATCAGACTGCCTGGCCTCGAGCAGCCTGCTGGGCTCACCTCCTCCAGAATGTGCGTGGGGAGGCCCAGGAAAGAACCGATGGCTGAGCTTGTCACCTGGGTACAAGAGCTCTCAGATGACATGATCCCATTGTCTAAAGGACAGCCGTCTGTTGTTTTGTTCTTTTTTGTAAAATAAATAAAACCTTCTGTTTCCATGGTAATGCTTAAGCAGCCTGCCCCAGCGTGGCCTAATAGTCCCACCTGGACTCATCGGCCTGGGCTCTCAGCCTAGCAGGCTTGTGGAGCAAGTAGGAGACTAATTATTTGCACAGCCCTAGCCTAATGAATAGCTTTGGATAGGGAACTTCCTGGACTTGGCTGGGGAATACTCCACCCATGAAACTTGATTATAGCGGCTATTTTGAAGTTCATTTTTGTGACTCCCAGAGGGGAAGGTCACTTGATGGATGCAGATTTTCCTTGGAGGCCGAGCATGGCTTACTCACCTTACCCCTCAGTACCTGGGGGCTAAACCAGTGCTTCCCGTACCCCATCAATGCATTTTCTCCCAAAGGGAGTAGTGTCCAAAAGAGGGTATCTAAGGTGTTCTCAATGGCTGCATCTAGGCTGCATTTCCTGCATCTAGGCTGTTCCCTGCTTCTCTTCTAACTTGTGCCTTCCTCCTGGGAATGGGTTTGGCTCGAGTTGGAGGTGAGGAAAGATTTCAGAAGATTTCTATGTTCAGGAAATTGATCTTTTCTTGCTTTCCAACTTCCTGTGTGTGTGGGGGGGGGGTGGAGTATGAAGAGCAGAGGTAAGGCTTCTCTCTTCCTAGTGGTCTTGGAAACCTCTCGTTCTCCTTTGAGACCTGAAAGGTAGAATAAATGTACATTTTCTGAATTGTTTTACTTTAGCTATGCTCCTGGACTATGCCAAGAAGTTCTGAAATGTGTTTCTTAAGGAGGGTAAGTAAAAGTGGGAGGTTGGGATGGCTTGATGGGTTGGTCAATAGAAGATTCATCACTGGGGATGAGAAAAACAGGGACTGAAGCTGCTCAAGCTTAAAGTTATTTCTAAATGTGTGTCGAGGAACCCAACATTTTCACTTTCTCCTCAGTTTGGATCTCTCACTGAAGACCTCTGCAGTCAGTGTGTTTTCCTTTGATATGGAAATGCGCACATTGATCCTGGCTGGAGGACCTGCCCGCCTAGGGGACCCCACTGCTCTGGGAGGCTGTCTCAAGTTGAAAGTGGCAGAGCAGAATTCATCTGGTCTCTGTTTCCACTTCCTTCCTCCAGCCTTCTGTCTGAAGTTTTGTTTCCCTTCTGGTATTCTCTTTCCTATCTCAAATTCTTTCCAGTGCTTAGGGAAATCTCTTCCCATTTTCAGAAGCAAAATAAACGAAGCTGCAGTACAGGCTTGTCCTGCCCCTAAAAGTACATAGTGGGGTACAATGTATACATCTTAAAACTAAAGTGTGATTTGGGAGATGGGTGCGCTAGGCCCTGCCTATGAATAATTCAGAGTGATAAGGAGATTCTGTCCGCTTTCCAAGTGGTTTTTAGATAAATGGAGAGAAGACATGGGACTGGTTTTTGGGCAATAGAGCCAAGGTTGAGAATATTCAAGCAAGACAACCAGGGACAGATTACTACATTTCCTCACAGTATGAGATACCATGCATCTGCATTTTGAAGCTTATAAAGAGTGAGGTTAAAAAGCTGTTTTTCAAGGTACTATATTCATTTGGGGAGACTATGTACTTATTCCAACTATGGGATTCTAAACCTTTCTGGCGTCATTCCTTGGACAAAACTACAGAGGAAGATATTACAGCCATAGTTCCCCTATAGTCTACAGATTTTTCAAGGCCCTAAGATAATATTTGAGACTGGAAAAAAAAATGACTGTGCCAAATTCAAAATGAAGCTATAAATAAAAATTAATAAATTTATTTGTTAGTATGTCAAATGGTCTATAACAATTCAACACAGAGATAATCCATATTTATGTAAGATGTAGGTACAGTGTCGTATGTGTGATATATTATGATGTAAGCTTCCACTGTTAGAATGCTTAAGTTGTAGGAGGTTTATACAATGGCCCTACGCAGGTCTACATTATAAAACATCATTTCATTTTTATTTATTTATTTATTTTTAAAGATTTATTTATTTATTTGAGAGAAAGAGAGATAGAGAGAGAGAGCGTACATATGAATGGGGGGAGAGACAGAAGGAGAGAATTTTTAAGCAGACTACCTGCTGAGTGGGAAGCCCTACATGGGGCTTGATGCCACAACCCAGGAGATTATGACCTGAGTTGAAACCAAGAGTCAGACTTTCAACCAACTGAGCCACCCAGGCTCCCCAAAGATTTATTTTTTTGGATTATTATTATTATTTTTATTAGTTTCAGGGGTAGAATTTAAAGATTCATTAGTTGCACATAACACGCAGTGCTCATTCCATCAAGTGCCTTCCTTAAAGCCCATCCACCCCGTTACCCCATCCCTCCACCCACCTCCCCTCCAGCAACCCTCAGTTTGTTTCCTATAGTTGAGTCTCTTATAGTTTGTCTCCCTCTCTTTCCATCTTATTTTATTTTTCCTTCCCTTCCCCTATGTTCATCTGTTTTGTTTCTTAAATTCCACATATGAGTGAAATTATATGAGATTTGTCTTTCTCTGACTGACTTATTTTGCTTAGCATAATACCCTCTAGTTCATCCATGTCATTGCAAATAGCAAGATTTCATTCTTTTTGATGGCTGAGTAATAGTCCATTGTATATACACCACATCTTCTTTATCCATTCATCTGTCGATGGACATCTAGGCTCTTTCCATAGTTTGGTTATTGTGGACGTTGCTGCTATAAACATTGGGGTGCATGTGCACCTTTGAATCACTATTTGTATATTTTTTGGATAATTACCTGGTAGTGCAATTGCTGGGTCATAGGGTAGTTCTATTTCTAACTTTCTGAATTTTATTTTTAAGTGATCTCTACAGGACCTGTAGGGCTTGATCTTAAAACCCTGAGATTATACTCCACTTACTGAACCAGCCAGTTGCCCCTATAAGGCATCATTTTAGAGTCTTGTATTGCAGAGAAATAGAATGCCATGGTGGTTAAGAATATGGGTCCTGGATTTAGGACTAGTTTCAATTCAGAATCTCTATATGACCTGGGGCAAGTTCTTTATATCTCCACAGCTCCCTACCAGCTCCCCCCTATTAATAAAGTAAGAATAAGAGTAATTGTATTTACTATGTATGATATTTTTTTAAGTGGCAAAGTCATTTTGTATAGAATCTGGAATACAGAAAGCACTCAGAAAACTTTTGATTGCAATTATTTTTCTTCTGTTGGCCAAAAATTGTCCTGCATTATTGCTATTAGTATTTTTCATGCTAAGCTTTAATTGGGATGTAGGCCTGTCTCCGGAAATTGAATTCACATCTGAAAGAATAAAAATCATATGCAGTAACAGAAAAATTGGAAAAATAATAGTAATAATCATAGAGGTTTCTTCCGAGATTGACTGCCACGTTACCTGTAACATTACATGTAAAGCGTTCACCTGCCATATGGCAGGTTCTCAGGAAGTGCTCTGTTGGGAAGATGGTCAGTCTGTTTGTTCCACAGTGCCTGGAACCTAGTTGCTGCTCATTAATATTTGTTGACAGATGCTGATTAGACTGTGTCAAGTGATAAGTTCCATTTCTGACACTGATCAGGCAGTCAACAAATGGAAGCACTCATCTAGGCTGTTCCAGAGCCTTCTTGCAGCCTGTCTCACCTCCCTTCAATTCAATTTTCGCTCGAGCACCAGCGTTTTTCTTTGTTGAAAACATAGTCCTCTCATTTCACTGTATTCAGATATTTAATGGCTTTCTGGTACATTCAGGATAAAGCCTATGCTCTTTGCCATGGTATTCAAGGCCTCCTGGGATCTGGGCCTGTCCAAAGAGCCATGTCATCTCCTGCTCCACTATTCACCACTTCCCGTGGCTCTCTGAGCAGCCTCAAGCCCCTCTTTCCTCTGCCCCTTTGACAGGCTGTTACCTCTGTCTGCTGGACTCTCCCAATTCCCAGTCTGCAACTCTGCTCTAATATCATCTCTCTGTGATGATATTTTTGATGTTTTCCTCATCCATCCTAAGCAATTTTAGGCTCCTCATGCATATCTCTATTGTGAAGAATACATATATACATATATATGGATATATAGGAATAATATATGTGTGTGTGTGTGCATGTATATGTATTATATATATTCTAAGATGAGGCTGCACTGCTTTTTTAAAAAATTTTATTTATTTCTTTGACAGAGAGAGAGAGAGAGAGCACAAGCAGGGAGAGCAGCAGAGGGAGACAGAGAAGCAGGGTCCCCGCTGAACAGAGAGCCTGACACGGGGCTTGATCCCAGGACCCCGGGATCATGACCTGAGCTGAAGGGAGACACTTAACCAACTGAGCCACCCAGGTGCCCCCAGACTGTACTGTTTTTAATGTGTCTATTACCCCTACCAAACTGTAGTCTTCAATGCATTATTCCTCAGAAGAATTACCCTGCCGCCTAGTTTAGTGTCTGGCATAAAGTATATGTAGACTGATATATATCATGATATATCTCTTGCTGAGTGAAGGAGTGAGAGAATGACTGACTGATTCACTGGCTGACTGACTGAATGAGTAATCTTATACTTCAGGGACTGTGTCTATCTAGTTTGAGTTGAATGGTGTTGGCATGATCACACAGGTCTGTATATATTTACGGGCTGAACAAGTGTTATCTAGTGATGATGCTGTCTTTTTGTGTGTGTTCTTTTTCTCTTTCTAGTGTTTATCGCTCTAGCTCTGTGACTTCAGCTTTATACAAAGGAGGTCAGAGTGAGGGGGTAGAGAGGAGACTGGTCCCCGGGGCTGGAGGCTATGGTCTCTCCTATCTCCCTCTACCTGCAAGTAAGGATGTGTCTCTTGGGCTGGAGAGTGCATTCCTGGCATTTCATTCTTTGTATTCTTTTGAAGCTAATCTGAGAAATAGGGATATCCTCTTATCTGTAACTCATATTTCCAATCTCCCCTCTTAACCCTGGGGGGGTCTTTCCCAGATGTGGTGGCATAATGTAGCTGAAGAGTTCACTGGGCTGGACAGGGGACTTGGGTGTGGATTACAGCAGGTCACTTGAGCCCTCTGGACCTCTGTGCCTTCATTTATTAAAGGAGGCTTTGCCACGCCCCCTCTAGTTTGGACCTTCTGGTGTTATACAATGACTGTGGTGCTGATAAGGATGATCATGTAGTTGTAGTAGCCTTAGGAGAAGGTCAGTGGTGAGTTCAAGTCCTCCAGGCAAGCTCTTGCCCCCTGTGGCATAAAATCAAAGAGGGCACATTTTGCTAATGTGCTTTATCTTGCCCATCAGCTCTGGAAACTAATACCATGGGGTGATCACAGTCAGCCGTCCTCTTCATCTAAGGAGATGCAACCCCAGGAGCAACTGCCCTCTGACCTGCTGGCTGGCCTGTGCATTACTCACCCTGTCACCAGTCCCAAGACTGGCCCATTGCCCGCCGGGAGCCCCTCAGTCTGGAGTGGCAGCACAGCCAGGGATGAAACAGGATGCTTGCTGGGACAGGCGGCTGGGTGGAGCCCGCCAGACTGGGAGGATGATGCAGCCCAGACCAAACACACGTGCTCAGCTTGAGTGCCCAAGGAAATGTGGATGCATCATGATCAGGGACAAAGAGAGTGGCTACATGGGCCCCTGGGAAAAAAGTGTCTGCCTTGGTACCCAGACACCGGGAAAAGGTCATGGTTTTGCCAAACCAAACAATCGAGGCATGAGGGACAGGCTTGGCTGATATGTCTGTCGGTGGCTAAGTCCTTTTTGTCTGTCACCTTTGTCTGTCTTTCCCATTCAGTGCAGAGCTCTGGCTACAATAATAAAAAGAAGCAGTCAAAAATCTCAGGTCCTAACAAGATCCATCATGGGGGGAGATCAAAGACCACAAAAAGCCAACCTGGGCTGGAGCCCAGTTAAACAAGTTGCTCAGTGGAAGCACCATTGACTGCACCTAAAACCAGGGCATCAAGTACTCCTTCACCTTTGAGCTCCAGGACATGGGCGCTTTGGCTTCCTGCTGCCAGCCTCCCAGATTACCCCCACAGCCCAGGAGACGTGGCTGGTACTTCGGACCATCGTGGAGTACACCCTGCAGCATCCCTACTGAACTGGCCCTTCGGCACCCTCCTCTTCCTCCTCTCTGGCCCCACCCAGGCAACCAAATAAAGTTTGAGTGTCCGTGGGGGGGAAAAAAAAAAGTGAGTGGAGCCTGGAAATTTCTTCTCTAGCAGTTGTGGGTCTGGAGGGCTCCACAGCGAATCCTTCTAAAAGGAGTTCCTGAGTTTTAATGGACATTAGGTCAGGTATCCCACCACACTCCTGGAGAGGAAATGAATGAAGCAAGGCGGAAATGGGGAGATGGCGGAAATTGGAAGCCTGAGATCACCCTGAGATCATGACCTGAACAGAAACCAAGAGCCGGACACTCAGTGGACTCGGCCCCCCAGGCACCATGGTCGTGAGATGGAGCCCCCAGTCGGGCTCCATGCTCAGCAGGGAGTCCACTTGAGAATCTCTCTTTCTCCCTCTGTTCCTCCCTCAACTCGCACACATGCGCACACTCTCCCTCCCTCTCTCTAAATAGATAAATAAATAAATCTAAAAAAAAAAATAATGAGTACATGACCAAAGCTATCAACCATAGTGCTTTTAGGTAGAAAAGGGGGCTTTGCCATAGCTCATGACCTTGAGCAAACTTCTTACTCACACTGACAGAGCTTTGGTTCTCATCGTAGACATAGGAAATGGAAGGAGATCCTTATCAAATTAAGTTTGAAAACAGGCTAGGAATTGACAAGTTTGAAATATTATAATCACAGATGCATCAAAGTACTACTCTTTCCTTTCACCAGCATTCATGATGTAATGCGCTCATCCCGTCATCGTCTTTGCTTTTGACTCAGTAGCTTAATCCAAAGACTGGAACAGCTTTCAAGGTTCCAGCCGTTATGCGGAAGTCCTTCATCCTTTGGGCTGTTTGATTCTAGGCAAACTGTTAGACTGGAATAAGATTACAGCCCATGCTGGGATAAATCAGTGCTGCTGGACTCTGAGGAGTGGCCAGAGAGATGCTCGCAAAACACAGTAAACAGGACACGGAGGAAGTCAGGAGCTGGACTCAGGCTGTTAACAAGCTCCCCCCTCATTGTCAGGAAATGTGGGGAGCTGAGGGCCACTGAGCACACAATGATGCAGCGGGAAGTGGCCTTTATAAATACCCAGGGGTCAGGGCCAGGCCCGGCAAACAATAGGGGAAATGATGATGGAGGGCAGTGGGTGTGGGGGGTGGGGAAGACCAGGATGATTCCATCAATGACAATAGCTGAGCAGGCAGTTGGTGGGGGTGGAGGGTGCAAAGGGAGGCCTGGGGATTGTGAACCAAACAATACAAATTGCCAGGCAACTCAGTAGCCATAACACAGGACAGTGGATTCTGTAAATAGTCCACAGCATGTCCCATTGTTCCTTCAAGAACGTCTCCCTGGTCCCTACGTGTGAAAGATCTGTGTTTTGCTCCATTTACCAGAAGCTACTTCAGCATTCAGAGGGCACCTGAATGCCTCACCAGTGGTGAGAGTGGCCTATCTGGCCAGTTCATGCCTTACATTCATCCTTTTAAGCAAATAGCCACCAAAGGAAGCTTAAGAAGCCTCATGTGGACCGGGCAGAGGGCAATAGGAAATGCTCCTAGAACTGCACTTTAATCTAATCTCCCTAGATCCATATGGAGTGGTGGATGGGGGTGGATAGATATGGATATCATCCTCCTTTGTCATGTAAGAAGATGTATCTACAGAATATAGCCTATAATGAAACCAAACATGTGAAGGGCTATGGGAAAGGCAAGAAACTGAAGTAGGATTTTTGGGGGGGGGGGTCATTTTCCCAGCATAAATTGTTACCTGCTGGTCAAGCAGGCGAGTGAATGGCTATTTGTAAAGCTATTTAAAGGAACTAGCTAATTTCTTTCATCAGATAGTTCCTAGTTCTTTCCATGATAAACTATAAATGGGACAAATCATTTAAATTCTTTGGGCTGTAATTTTCTTTACTACATGGGGTTTGTCATTGAGGGTCTCTAAGGTGCTATATGCATGGAAAGAAAAGTTTTAGATAAACCCACTTTCCCCTCCATCTTTGCTGAGCCATTATCTGTTGAACGTTGGAAGTTCATCTTTTATTCTGACATGTAGACGTGTTAGAGAGGCAACACCTATTCTATCTGTTCATGGAGCACATATGATTTCATGAAACTCAAAGAAGGATAAGGGAAAGAAGTTGTCATCAAATGGCATTTTCAATCCTACTGTGTGTTCACAAAGAATATTCTAAGTACAAACTTGGAGTTGTGATGTATGACTCTACCTCAAGCAGAAATTGTAAACTCATCAGATTGAATGTTCTCGTATATCTGCTAATGCATTTTCTAACACTTCATTGTAAATGGGATTAAAGATCTAATTGGGTAATCCATTGTTCAATATCATCCCTTTCTCTAAATTGTAAGCTTTGCAAAGGCAGGTGCTAGGTCCCTCCTGTTACGTGGTTTTCCCAGTGCTCAGCATAGCTCCTCCCATGGAATTAGCTCTTAGTTCGCATGTATTGAGTGATGGTGGGGGGGGGGGTGGAGAATGCTCTCTTGCTGAGGGGTTCCTTCTCTATATACAGACTCTACGAGCAGCCAGCTGGAATCTGTGACCCGGGCCTGGCTTCTTGCAGGGGCCTCCCCACAGTCCTACAGGTGCAGGGATGGTTCCAGCATGAGCGTGTCTTCAGGGTGCCCTTCAGGATGAAGGGGTTCGCTGTGCTGACTGTGTCTCTGATGGCAGAGGAGCTACTCCTGAAGTATCTCATGGCATTCATAGTTAACTAAAGTTGTCTAAATGGGAATGAAATAAAATATGTGAAATTCAAATGAGGATTAAGCCACTTCCTATCTATTTTAATACTTACAGTTTATAACACACAACAAAAACTAATGATGTAATGTATGGTGATTAACATAACATAATAAAGTAAAATTAAAAAAAATAGGCTTGATGGGCTTAGTGGGTTAGATGGGTGATGGGGATGAAGGAGGACACTTGTCGTGTTGAGCACTGGGTGTTGTATGTAAGTGATAAATCACTGAACTCTACTCCTGAAACCAACATTACACTACGTGTTAACTAACTAGAATTTAAATAAAAATTTGAAAAGAAAAAAAAAAACCCCACATAGGCTTTGCCTTTCAGTGAGAAAAAATTAAACAAAACATAAATTTAGAGCTTGCTGAGGGTATCCTAATTCTAACCTGAACCTTCACATACTGCTGGTGAAAGTATAAATAGGCATATACTTTCTGGCAAGCAATTTTGTATTAAGTTATATCAAATGCCTTAAAATATTTATATTCTTCAACCCAATAATTTTATTCTGGGAATCTTTCATAAAGGTGGACGGAAATTTATAACTGAAGATGTTTATTGCAGCTTTATAGTAATAATTTAAAAAGTAGGAAATAATTTATCTAATAATAGGGGATATTTAATTAAAGGGCTGATATAAAAATAATTGACTATGGGACGCCTGGGTGGCTCAGTCGCTTAAGCATCTGTCTTCAGCTCAGGTCATGATCCCAGGGTCCTGAGATCGAGTCCCATATTGGTCTCCTTGCTCCGAGGGGAGCCTGCTTCTCCCTCTTCCTGCCACTCCTCCTGCCTGTGCTCTCTCTCTCACACAAATAAATAAATGAAATCTTAAAAAAAAGGAAAGAAAATGTCTTTAAAAAATAATAGAATATGATGATGCCATTGAATTAAATTATTAAGTTAATGGTATAATTGAAACTACTTTTATATATAGATGGGATCAGTGACTATTATTTGACAAAATGGGAAAATGCAGGCTACAAAATATATGCCGAATATATTCTCAACTATGAAAAAATACATATAAATCTTAAAAAGTCTATAAGCATTGTTATAAAGTATTAACAGTGATGATTTCAGGATGTTAGAGTGGTTTTCTATTTTTCTTCTTGATACTTTTTTTTTCTTTTTCTAATCTTGTTCATTGCAATTATAGACATATATTCTATAATAAGTTTTAAAAAGCTTTGCTTTGGTGAGTTTATCTTTAAAATTCCAAATGTGATGTTTCTCTGTTAATCTCTTGAAGGAATGAAGATATAGGCATGAGTCTTTTCACAAAGAAAAAAAGGAGCAAGAGAGGCAGACAGAGAGGCTCAGTGTTGTTGGAGGAAGTACTCTTTTGGTTTTGGAAAAGATCGTAAGGGAATCACAACTGTAATATACAAAGACGTTCTAAGTACCTGTGCTCTTCCCCCCTCGCCTGACAAACCATCGAATGGAAGAGGAGATAATTTATGAAGCATGTTTTCAGCAGAAGCTATGGGAAGTGGCAGCCATATGCCAACTTGAGATCAAGTTCTCATGGTCACAACAGTTTGACGTTAGAATAGTCTTTGACATGAGAAGGTTTTTAGGTAGAGGTCTGTTTTCATGAAAGAATGGGCTAAACAAACTACAAACAGAGACACCACAGGATGATAGTGGTGAACTAAGGGTAGGTTAAACAATCAGAGCCAACACTGATTGTGAGCTCACCATGTGCCGGGCCCTGTTCTCAGTGTTTGGTCTGTGCCAATCCACTTAATTCTTGTGGTAAACCCATGAGTGAGATGATATTACTATCCTCACTTTATAGATTAGTAAATTGAGGCACAAAATATTAAGTAACTGGTCTGCCATCACAGAACTACTGGAGAAATCAGGAATTAAATCCAGGAAATCAAGCTTAGAGCCTTTACTTTGTTATCATGATACAACCCCTCATTGATAAGAGTTCCGAACAATAGAAAGGAATTACATTATTCCCAGGTGTTTGTATTCCCATAGCCGTGAGACTCATTCAGTAGGACAAGAAATTGCACTTTAATAGAAAATAATATTGTAAAAGGAAATAGCTATATTTCCCTTAAGATCTAAAGTCCCATTCAATATTCATTCATTCAATAAATATTTATTGAGGGCAGGATGCCCTGGCAGGAGAGATAAAAGACTTACTCTAGAAAGACAGACAGATAGACAAGTAAATAAATGATACACTGAACGGCACTGCAAGCCTTTGATGGACTTACTCAGGATTGATGTAATTACATGGACATTTTAGAAAAGACACTTTGACAATCTGAACAATGGCAAAAAAACTACAAGGAGAAAGATTTGGAAGTAACATAGCAATCAGCTCCAAGGGCTTAAAATATAGTCATCTGAACAGGATGAAAAGGAGAAATTGGTTACTATCATAGCTGCAGTCCCATCAGGAAAGGGATAGTACACTCTAGCTTTAGTAAATTTAATATAGGGATTATTTACAGAGTGTGTGAGTGAGGCTTAAGAAATGACGTGGGGATTGAGCCGTGCCCTGGGGTTGGTAACATCAGGGAGTAGGAGCATTTATCACCTCCAAGTCTGATGGGCAGCAGGAAGGAATGATTACCAGAACCCCGGAGGGCTGTGTGGAAAGGGGATGTGTGGTAAGGTGTGCCTTTATGTCTAGGAAATAGCAAGACCATGGTGACCCTGCAGGGACGGGGGGAAGGAATAACTGAAGCATCCTCACTCTCCCGCCTCATTCCAGTTTCCCACCAGTGCTCACCAAAGTCAAACCCAGTGGGCAGCCAAAGAGCAAGGAAGCTCTATCCTTTATGTCCTATAAGTCAGTCTCCTTGGGCTTGTGTTTGGAAGGGGGATGTGGATCTGGGCGAGGAGACATGTGGAAGGTGTCTAGCTCAGTAAGCATTCACACGTGGTAGTAAGAGAGGGGGTTATAAGATTTGGGAATTGGGTCATTATTTCCAGGTCCTGAGATAGGCAATCGAGGAACACATTTTTGAAGTGCATGTGACAAATTCATATAAAACTTGTAGTATGTAGTTATTATATGGAGAGAGGGTGAGAGTTAGAGCAGGCTGGTAGTTACCATGGGTTTATATATGTGAAAGTCCTAACCATGGTGGCAGAAGAGGTAAATCGGGAGGTTATATAGAGAGTGCCTTGAAGACATGAGGAAGGGTGGGGGGTTGGGGGGAAAGAATCACCAATCTTTGAAGATGTGATGAATATAAATGTAGTCAGAAGAAGCAGTGCAGGGGTTCTCAATCCATCTAAACCTGGCCTCTTCCTATGGGCCAGGATTCTTGGGTTTGTGTTGGCTTTATATGGACTCGCACAGTTCCAAAGGGAGAATGCACAGTGATTGGGATTTTAAGCTGACAAGTTAAAGACTAGGCCTCAGAATAGAACCTCAACTGATGACCTTCCCTCTCAAAGCCTTCCTCACCTTTCTGCAATAGTATTCGTTGACCACATCCTACCTTGCAGGGTGTTTTTAAGGATAAATGAGATAACGTCTGTAAATCCCCTAGAGAGGAAGCCCCGATGTAGATAAGCACATGCTCGGGTATTTTTAGCTGAGCATTGGGTGTTCAGGACATGCCATTAGCAATTCCTGGAGCCTTGAAAAGGAAAGAGAAAGGGGTGGGGAGACAGGGAATCAGTGGCATACAACAAATGTTGTTTTTCGAGAAATCCCTCCCACCCTGAGTGTAAGAATCCACGTCAAAGGAAGCAAACACCATGTGTAGATAAAACAGGAAGGTGACAGGTTTGCTTGCTTGCAACCAAGATGGGGTGATGCCAAAGGGCCAGTCCTGGCTGCTTGTTCACTCTAGGGGGCAGAGGTCCAATCGCCAGCCACTCCACTGATAATGAAAGCAGGGTTAACTAACTCTCTGTCCTGTGTAGAATGGCAGGAAACATCTTCATCACCCATGACTCCTGGAGAGAGTGGTGGGGGCGTTGGGGGGGGGCGTTGTATTTCCTGTCAAGATTCCAGAAAGGGTGCTCACTCTCTACGGAGGCATGAGCATGAGCACGCTGACCCAACACAAGCAAGGCTGCAGAGTGAACACAGGGCTTGGCCCACCCTCGTCAGTCCATATCTGCTTCATAAGTGCAAAACCTTTGAGAAAGTCATAACAGGAACCTTGGAAAGATAACTTACTTGGAGAAAGGTCTTGGAAGAATTCATCCAACTGCTTCATCAATGCTTTTTTTTCTTTTTCTTTCCCATTCTGTAGTAAAAATGTTTATTTCTCAATCCCATGCTACAGACCTGCGTCTTCTTATATCGGAAAAGGCAATTGAGTTTGAGTACCTCTCGTGCCACTGGCCCTGAGCTAAACATTTTGTGTACATCGGGTCATTTAATGCTCCCTGCAAAACTGTGATTTGTTGATCCATTTTTCATCAATATATTTATCGATATATTGATCCATTTTTATAGGCAAGTAAGCTGAGGCAGGTATCTAAGATTGAATAGCAATAGTTAGAACAGGGTTCAAATTCTGTGTCACTGTATATAAGCAGCATGGTGTTCAGGAAATAATCTAACTTTTCCAAGCTCAGTCTCTTTATCGGAGGGCATAGTTGCCATCATAGGATTATTATGAAAGTTAAATGAGATAGAGCAGATGAAATTTGAATTTAGTCGTATTATTATGTCTCTCTTCTTTCCATGACTACTCTGTTAAATCTAGAAGCCAAAAGAGACATGGAGTAAAACTAGGATGTTTTCCCCAGGCTGCTTGACCCCAAGTATTCAAATCTATTTCAGAGTAAAATTCATGGGAGAGAGTCATTTTATTTTGACCTTGGCCATCCTGTTAGTTTTGCTCTCTTATAACACAAGGAGTATGCCCTCTGTAGATACCTGCAGAGATACCCAGACATGCCTTTTTGATTGTGTAAGATTATCCCTTGGTTTGTGAAGCAATGACAGACAGAACCTATTTTGAGGGAATGGGTGATGAAGCTCATATCACATCCCCTGGTCTCTCATGGTGAGTGGTTTAGTATCAAACCAGCAATCACCTGAAAAATAAAGGATTGGGAGATATGCAATTTCCTTAGAAGATAGGAAGGTTTTAATTACATGAAGCCATAAAACATTAGCTTCACCAAGGACCCAATTTACTTAATTACAAGTGAGGAAATTAGGAGCCAGTTCAGTCAGGCTCAAATTCCCACAACCAGCTAAGGATAGGGGCAGGATTAGAGCTCAGTACCCCTAACCCAAGGCTCCTCCGACTGTATGGGATTCCAATTTTTGCGTTTCCTATCTTCCACATGTCCCCTTAGTTCAGTATCTCTTAGCCCTTTTCTGAGTATTCTCCCCCTAAAACAATGGATGGGGTTTGTAATAGTGTCTTCCCATGGGAAATGTTCATTAAATATTTGTAACATGAATAAACAATGGTGTACCTGGAAGCATTTTGCTAAATGGTTTCTCGAATCTCTGACTGGCTCTTCCTGTTACTAAGACTTGGATTTGGATCAGTTAGTTCAGATAGTGTAGACAGCAATTCACCTGGAGCTGGAGAATGCAGAGCAATTGCCCCCCACCCCTTTTTAAAAATGTGTCATCTTTTCCTCTATTCTCAGGATTGTCCTTTGTTTGAGGAATATTAAATATTGCAATTGCCTTCAAGTAATCACACCACCAATAATGGATCGGTCTCTGGCAGTGAATACTTCTTACCAGTGGAGAATTAGACAAAGTGACAAGGTTAATTCCCAACAGGACACAAGGGTGTTGGTGGTGTGAGGCTATCATGCTCTGGGAGGCACATCAATTACTTCCCTGACAGTCCGAAACGAGTGGGGGAAGGGTTTCATCTGTGCTTAGAATATTACCTTCTCTCAACATTTATCAAGGCTTTTGATGTTCTTCATGATGTGAGTGGGAGGAAATCAAGGTGCTTTCCTTAAACCCGGGTTTGGAAATTCCATTTGTGCGAGGTTTGAAAATGATTGGGTAGAAATGAACTCCAAATGTGAAAGGGAAAGACATGCATTAACATGCCCTGTGCAACTTGAATCTGTTCTTCTGGCAAACCTCGCCAAGACTCATCAGGCACAGAGGGAATTATCAGCCTATCAAGTGGAAAGGTGAAATGAGTTTTATCATCTTCTCACTAAAATGACAATTCTAGTGTCAAGTTTCATTTGGTTGATAAATGTCATGGGGGAAGGGACAGCAGCAGGCCCACGGCCTCTCTTGGCTGGCCTGCTTGCAAGATGGCAAAATGGAAGGATTTGAGGGGAAGACGCTATGAGTTGGAGAGAAAGGCAGGTTGTACTTCATGCCCACCTGAGAGGAACTGAGAGGTCAGTGAGTCTAAAAGACAGTCATATTGAGTTCCAGAGCCACGTCTAGCATATAACTTTATGTCCATGTCAATTTATGTCATCCACCACAGTGAAACCATTGACAAATCCCAATGAGGGATTGAGATTCTTGATACTGCCTTTGCCATCTTGGTTGGTTCATCCCATGGATTCTTTTGAGTATTTATACCAGATATAAAATGGTTACTCAGATTCCAAACAACTGTGTACTGTTCAATTTCTAGTGTGTGAAGACCTTTTTTTTCTTTTTTTAAATAAGGAAGGGCTGGTTAATGCTTAATATAAACCAACTTCAGTTGATACTCAGGAAACTTCTGTTGAACGAAAGAATGCTGAGTGAACACAGTGTTATAGAATTTGACTCCTTCCTTTAACACCTTGCTGCTCAAAATGTGGTCCACAGATCACCAGCATCCTCATTATCAGCAAAATTGTTACAAAAAGTGCCAAATCTCACTGGGCTCACTCCAGACCAACTGAATCAGAATCTGTATTTGGCAAGCTCCTCAAGTGATTTGTATGCACATTAAAGTTTAAGAAACTCTGCTTTAAGACACTATGCCCCTGAGTTGGATGGTTTATACCAGGTAAATGGTAATATCATTTATGTCTTCTAATCTTAATTATAAAGAATCTCACAGACTTGCATAAAGGTGCAAATGTGTGTATGTGTGTGTGTATAGCACAAAGCATCATCACGCCATTTTCTAGGAAAAAAATCTGTAGTTTTTAAAATAACTTAAGGAAAATCTCTCATTGCTTCTTTCAAATATTATTATTGATGTATCAACATGCCTGGATTCCTTAGAGGGTTTTGAACTCCTGGAAAGTAAGGATCGGATTTCAGACATTTCTATATATCACTACAATTATGCATATAATGATTGCTTTAAAATGCTTATTGAATAGGCTCAAACTTCTGGGTAAAAATATTCTCAAAACACCACAGGTTCTTTCTCTAAAACACTAATTACAATTTATAATTATGTATTTCAGTGTTTGTTTCTTTAATGTCTGCTCCCTCTGCTAGGTAACAAACTAGAGGAGAACAGAACAAGGTTTGTCTTACTCACTTTGGTATTGTGTTTGCCAAATCAAGGAGGGCACAGTGGTCACTGTGGCACGAATTTAGATGTGTCAAGGGCGTACTTAATCAGGTCATGATTTACCTTTCCACTCGGAGGGGGAAAAAAAAACCTTCTTTATACACAATCTTTATACAGAAATCCTACTTACATAAGAGTAATGGTAAGAATTATCGACAGTTGTCAGTTCCTGCCCCCCTGGACCGCTTGGCAGATTGAAAATGTACATTGCCTCCTCGAAGCCCCAAATTTGGCCTTTCTTCACTCCATCCACCCTCACCTTCAGAAAGAAATCGTTGCCAATTCTCCGAAGTAGAAACGTTTAGTTTCAAGCCCTGAGAACAGTCAGGGTTGGTTTGTTTTTTTTTTTCCGCCCTCTCAGAATGGCCCCCCTCAAAGAAAGCCGTTTGGCTTCCACACGTCTGCAGTACCAGCTCTGTCCCTAGATTCTTCGGCAACCAAACCAATCTTTCTTTTCCAGTTGTTGCTTCTTTGTTGGTGCACGAGCACTTCCTCTAGCTCTGGGGACTTTGGGTTTAACTCTGTTTAGGTGTGTGTGTGTGCGCGCGTGTGTCTGTTGCTGTGTGTTTGCGGTGTTTCTCTCGCCGTCTGCGCCAAATTCTGTGGGTGTTTTTCTTGATCTGAAGTGGAACCACTCACTCTCCCGAGCCACCGATGTTTGTGCAATTCTCTGCAAAAATGGCTTCAAGTGTTACCTTGTCTGCTCCACTTCGGGGCAACCACAATGATGAACAGGCACGAACCCCCTGACACATGCACTTCATCTCCCTGCCGGCCCGCGATAAGATCAACAGCCATCAGGCTGCAGGCGGTGTGGCAGGTCGGTGCGCTCTGCACCGAGGGAGTGGGGGGCACTCCGCACTCCTTCACGGGGAGGGGGGGCTTGCTCGGGCTGCCACCGCTCCGCAGCGCCCCGCTTCCAGGAGGGGGCGGAGGGGTACGGCTGAGTTTCCAGGGGGGAGGGGTCTGGAGGTGCATTTCAGACCCGCAAACGGGGCTAGAAAGACTGGTGGTTTATATGCACCCTTGGTGATTTCTCTACCACCGATCACAATAACCGGAGAAAATGACTTACCCGGGGGGCATTTACCCTGAGCCCCATCCCGCGCAACAGTGTTTACAAAATGATTATATAAATAGGCTCCCCGAGCCACCTCTCTGCTCTAAAAGTATCACTGCTTCTGAGCTGCCGGGCGGAGTCCCGCAGACGTCAGCATCTAAGCCCAGGCGAGAACTCGCCACCCCTGCAGCCTGGTTAAGGTGGGTGGTACGCTTGGTAGTATTTCTGATAGGGTTTTCAAATTTGTATTTTTCCTGTTGCAAGGATTCCTTGTGACTCAAAAGGGAAGAGTAACCCTTGATTGGGACAGGATTAGATAGTAATTGTGTTGTGGGCAGGATTATCTGGGCCTCATCTTCATTACAAAAGTCATGCTCAGTAAACTCGAACTGACATTGCCCGGGGCATGGAACCCTCAGTGTCAGGAACCTGCTAACCCCTGACACAGGAGCAGGTAGAAGGTTCGCATTTAGGAGAAGATGTGAGGTTCGGGACTGGATGGTGTGGGGGTGACTCAAGGGACTTTTGTTGGGTTGAACAGTGGGTGGGAGAAGGCGGGGATTTTTTGTTTGTTTGTTTGTTTCCACAGACCAGGAAATTGAGGCAAAGAGCAGAAGACTGGATCCGGGATACACAGTGAGTCAGCGACGCAAGAAAGGTGCATGGCAAGGGAATTATTTTCCCACGAATTCTGCACAAGATAGCTGGCCAAGAGAAGAAATTATTCATTTAATTTTTTTTTCAGGAAGACAACAACTGTTAAGGTTCACTCAGAAGAAGAGAGAAATGGACATCTGCAATGTTCCAGGTTCCTTCACTTAGAATGGGGTGTTTCGAACTTTGTTTCCTAGATGGAGAATCTAATGCCATGAGAGAGGTTAGGCAACTTGGCCAAGGTCACTAGGCATACCTGTAGTGGGGTGGCAAGGAGGACATCACTGGGTATGCCCGTCACCCAAACTGCTGCCCCATGTCTGCAGTGCAAAGCAGGCAGACAAGGATTTAACTCTGCCCGGTGAGAGCTCACACCTTTTTATAGGGCTTCTGGCTGTCCGTTTTCGGCCTGTGGGCTGAGCCTTTTTTTCGTGGGGTCTGTTTAGGTTGGGAAATCTTTAGAAGTTCCTGCAAAGGGGTGTGCTGAGGCCTTCCATCCATTGGTCACAGCTGCCTGCTTCTTTCCCCAGGCTCAGCCACTCTCTTTAGCCACAGATGGTTGGCCCCATGCGCAGGCACTCCTAAGATTACCCTTTAGTAACTGTGAAAGCAGCCCTGGCCCCTCCTCCGAGGCCCAAAGAAATCCACCAACCATCATAGCTGCCTCAGTAGCAACAAGAATGAAATTAGGTGTTCACATACAGGGCAGAATGATCTTATAATTCTAAAAAGA
This sequence comes from Callorhinus ursinus, assembly GCF_003265705.2. Classification (NCBI taxonomy): domain Eukaryota; kingdom Metazoa; phylum Chordata; class Mammalia; order Carnivora; family Otariidae; genus Callorhinus; species Callorhinus ursinus. The sequence goes on along the minus strand of NW_027397081.1, from coordinate 24,096,444 downwards.
GAACCAAAACAACAGGAGGAAATGTAAGCAAAATTCTGGTAGGCCAATAGCACTGCATAAGCTTTCTGGACCCTAGCGCCCAGGAAGGAAGGAAGAATCTGGGAATATCTAACGCAGTCACTCTGCCTGGACGTTGTTGGGCTCATGCTAGGAAGGGCAACTCCAGCAAAGGGAGCCCCTCCTCCTGAGAATTTTGCACTGCTCTCTGGGCCCACTCTCCTTTGGCCTCCCTGCGTCAGCTCACAGTTTGCCTGTTTCCCTCTTTCCACACTAAGCTAAAGGTGCTAACTCTCTGCTGCTCAGAATGGCTTTGGGGCACTGTTTATCACAACTGGATCGATAGTTGTCAGACTTTATTAAATACTCACACTTCTGACCTTGACCAGCAAGCTTACTGCCTACAAATCTCACAGTGCCCGATTCCAAAGTTCCAAAGATTGGACCAGCTAAACCATTGAGAGTCTGCAGGGGAGTTTTTGCTTGCAAAAAGAATCAGGAATTCCTGGGCCAGAGAAAAGTGAGGAGAGAGCATCGGGACATAAGCAAGTGTCCCCCCCACCCCTCCCTGGCATCTTCTTGGAACACCTAACTTCTTGTCGCGGTTTCCTTTTCTTCAGTACATAATCGGCAATAGGACAGGGGCCATTCACATGTGTTTAAGAATAGAGTCACCTCTGAATGTCTCTCAGACGCCACTTTCCTCTCTCCTCTCAACACTCCTCCCTCCCAGAGGAGCTGGACAATTTGATTGGGTTATACGATCTTCATGCTTTCAGAAGCTTTAGTGTGAGTCACCCCAGTGCCCGATCTCCCTTCAAAACTTTTGAGCTGCAAAAAATGCAAGTTTCATTCCCGAGGAGAGTGGCCATTCAAATACTTCAGGTCAGGATGGTTTTGTTTTGTTCCATCACAGAGTTTCAAAAACTGCCGAAACCCTCAGAGTTTCTCTCGTCTGTTATTTTATAAGAGGCAAACTGAGGCACTGAGCGGTGAAGTGACATGGATTTTATGGAGAAACCTGGACATGCTCTCTGGCCTAGGAGCTTTCTGCTGAACCCGCTCATGACCATCATGGCAGCCTCTTTCTTTCTTTTTATTGAGTGCAGCATCAGAACAAGATCGCTTTAAAGCGATCCAGCATGACTTGATGCTCTTGTCCCCTTTTCTTGCTTGTTGTTCTTGTATTCAGTTACAAATCTGGCTCTGACCCTTGTTGAAAGGGGTCATTGAAAGTGGTAAGGAAAGAGAGAGAGAAATAAGCTTGGTCATGACCCAATCAGCCCATGGTTACTAAGTTTCTCAGGAATAGAGCCCTTCTCACGAGGTCGAGAGTGGAAGTGGAGGGAAAGCGGGAGACATGGAGAAAAGATCCAGGGAAGGGGGAGACACTTGGCAACCCCCTAGTTCCGGGGTTACAGATGATCCCAGTGGCCCATGATGGGCCCGCAGACTGACCAAAGCACAGTGAGAAAGCAGCACTCACAGAAAACACTGGTTGCTCCAGAATTCTGCTATAGATTTGACTCTATCACTGACTAAAAAAGTCAGGAAGAAAGAAGAGAATTTTTAAAACAGTTGTTAGTAATGTCTTAAAAAATAGTTGTTCTTACATTTTAGAACTTATTAAAAATGAGGCTACTTACCCCTCACCCCTAACTCCAGAGAGATTTCATATAGTTTAGTGTGGAGACCAGAAATACATTTTTCTTGTTGGTAGTGGTGTTCATACAATAATCTAGTAGCGTTTTTATGTTTTTTTTTTTTAACTTTTTTAAAATAAACTTTTTTGGGGGGGAAATAATTTTAGGTTTACAAAAAAGTTGCAAAGATAATATTGAGAATTCAGTATAGCCTTTATCCCATTTCCCTTAATGTTACTTTATTTTTAAGTTTTTTTAAAGATTTATTTATTTATTTGAGAGAAAGTGAGAGAGAGCAGGGGAAGCAGAGGGAGAGGGAGAGGGACAAGCAGACTGCACACTGAGCAAGGAGCCCGATGCAAGGCTCAATCCCACGATCCCGAGATCATGACCTGAACTGAAATCAAAAGTCGGATGCCACCACGGCACCCCTGTTACTTTCCTTCTTTTTTTTAAAAGTTGTGGTAAAATATTCATAACATAAAATTTGCCACTTAAGCATTTTTGAATATATAGTTTGGTGGCATTACACACATTCATGGTTGTGTAATTATCACCACCATCTGTCTTCTGAGCATTTTCATCTTCCCAAACTGAAACTCAGTACCCATTAAATGAAGACTCCCCATTTTCCCCATCCCCATCCTGGACATCACCCTTCTGCTTTCTGCCTCTGTGAATTTGACTCCTCTAGGTACCTTATGTAAGCGGGATCATACAATATTTGTTTTGTGACTGGCTTATTTCATTTAGCATCGTGTCTTCAAGGTGCATCCATGTTGTAGCCTGTGACAGAATTTCCTTCCTTCTTAAGGCAGAATAATAATCTGTGATGTGTATATATATATCTATATATGTATAAAGTATATATATATATATGAAAGGTAGTATATATCTATTATCACTTTATTAACACTTGGGTTGCTTCTGCTTTTGGCTATTGTGAACAGTGCTGTTACGAATGTGATGCACAAATATCTGTTTGGGTCTCTGCTTTCAGTTATTTGGGGTATATACTCAGAAGCCTAACGTCAATTTGTCACATAATCATGGCACATTACTGGTCACTAAACTACAGATTTTATTCAGATTTCCCTGCTAAAATATAATCTTTTAATAAGCACTCCAAAGGATTCCGGTTTATTGAGCCAAGGTTTTAGATATATTGATTTTTTTTTTTTTTAATGATGGATTTAGTTCAGGAAGCAGTGCTTGCTATTGGATGGACAGTCAGCCCCTATGCTGAACCCAGAACAGTTTCAGTGGCCGCCTGTTGCAATTCATTGCCTTTCACGGGGCCCAACTCTCCGACTTTCTAAGAAGAATGCTCCCATGGATGGCTTGAGAATTATCTGGAGAATTCTAGAGAGAAGAAGCTCAAGGATCTCAAGTCGTTCTGTAGGTAAGAAATTTCCAGACAGCAGCTATCAAAGGAGAAACTGGCCAGTGTTTCTGAATCTTAGAAGCAGACTCAGGATCATCGAAAAGCCCTGAAAGAAATGTGACTGGAAGTTTCCATATCTCTTGTTTGTCTGGCATTGTCAGAATGCAGGGTCCAGACAGTTGACATCTGCCTTCCATAGTCACTGAGCGCAGAATCACAAGAAGTGTACTTTGCCTGTAGTGGGTGGGATGTAAGTTTCACTTGAGGAAGCACTTCCTGATACGACAGTGGGTGACCCAAATCTTTAGTGCCCTGGTTTTGCTATCCCAAGTGAATGAACCTTTTGTTGTTTCTCAAGTAACTACTGCTAATCTTAGTGCTTCATTTACTCAACAGATACTTATTAAGAACGAAGCAAGCACCCGAACTCTATGAGGCCATAAAGATGCAGGCAGGGATTGGTCAGTTGAACCTCTACCCTTAAGACCCACGCAGGCTAGTGAAAGAAAGAGGTGCCTATGTAAGTACACTTCAGAGCAATGATTATTTCAAACTGCAAGTTATTTTTGCATGAATTAAGTGTGGTTTTGACTAAATGTCAAGAGACCTAGAATCCTTTTACCGCAGCTTTGAGTCCTTATGAAGCAGCAGGGGAGTATTTTTTCTGTTAAGAACCAGCTCCACGTGACTCCACAGTAGTGAGCCTCTGAAGGAAAACATTGAGACTAAGTCTAGGCGATCCCTGACTGACTTATGAATGTTCAACTTGGCAGTGGTGTGAGAGCAATATGCATTCAGTAGAAACTGTACTTCGAATTTTGAATTCGGATCTTTTCCTGGGCTAGTGAGTGATCTGTGTGTTAAGATCCTCTCTTGGGATGCCCGGCAGGGACAAAAAGCTGCAGCTCCCAGTCAGCCAGGTGATTGCCAGGGTAAACAACCCATATAATTACAACCATTCTGCACCCATCCAACTGTTCTGGTTTTCACTTTCCATATGGTTTGCAATAAATTACACAAGATAGCCAACACTTGACTAGAAAGTAGACTTTGTGTTAGATTATTTTGCCCAAGTCTAGGCTCATGTAAGCCTTCTGAGTCCCTATAAGGTAGGCGAGGCTAAGCTACGTTGCTGGATAGGTTAGGTGTATTAGATGCATTTTTGACTTAAGGCATTTTCAACTTGTGATGGGTTCGTTGGGACCTAACCTCCTTGTGAGTTGGGGAAGATCTGTACGGGGCAGAAGGGCTTAAAGGTCTATAAATATGTGAAGCAGCATTATTACTGCTGCCCCAGGCATATGGTATTCTTCAAATGTTCTTGCAACCCAGTCTTTTCATGAAAAGATGTGGGAGAAAATGGAAAATGAACCCAGGGGGCCATCTTTATGTTGCTGTTTTAGATGTACACAGGGATGTGCGTTTCACGGTGGAGGCATGTGAAACCCAAACCAGGCAACCCAAGATACTCCAAGGAAGTATTAAAACAGGGAAGTGAGGGGGAATTCAGAGAAAGGGGAGGACCTGGGCTGAAATCTGGTTTGGCTTCTATTCATCTCAGTGACTTGGGAAAAGCCCTCGAGGGCCCTTAACAAAGGTAGAGGTGGTCATGACCTCAGCACTAACATCTTTACATCTTTTTGGAGAGGTGTCAATTCCTGGGGACCCCCTTGTGGCAGCCCTGACTCAGAAGGAAACTCATCAGCTACTACATCACATCATCACAGACCACTTCCTGAAGGGCTTTGGGTTTTCCCTAGAAGGCTCTTGTTCATGTACAGATCCTGCCAGGAACAGAGAAAAGATCTGCTAGGCAGGCCAATTTGAAACGGAGACCTTCTATATAATAAATACACACACCACAATACATAAATAAAAGCCATAGAGCTAGGAGAAAAAGGAACAGAGTAGAAGTTGGACCTTTCTGTGTATGTGTGTTTGTGTGTATGTGTGTGTATATATATATATACACACACACACACACAAACATGCCCACACTCACAATTTATTTATTATCTATGCCTTATAATGCATATGTACAAGGTAGATGCAGAAGTAGGGAAAGAAAACACATCTCTAGAAGAGGGAGAGAAAAGAATCAGTGATGTAGTTAGTCTTTCCCAAATTTGTGGGTTTCATAATAATAAGTATTATGCAAAGACAGAATTGTGTAATCAAATACATTCAAGAAAGGTTGGATAAAACAAATTCAAACATCATTGTTGTCCCTCCTGGAATTATTAATATGCTAATGGAATTGTAAATCTTGTTTCTCACACTTGTGGCCATTAAACACTTTCTTTTTTAAAAAGCAGCTTGTAGTAGCAATCTACAGAGGACCCTTTGGGAAATGCTGACCTAGGCTGAATGCAGTTGATTTGTGTGAACATTAGTTCTGCTTGGGCTTTCGGACAGGCAAGGCAATTAAAGAAACATAATGGGTTATAGTTTTTCATCAGATAAAAATCTATTTTTGTTTCAGATTCTAAGTTAAAATGAATTTTTGGATGCAAAAAATGTTATTGAACTACACAAAGAATTATCTCTTTAGCAATGGCTTCATGAAAAATATGAAGTAAAAATAATAGTAAGTATTATTACTTGCCTGGTACAAGTGAAGGACATTACCTGAAAACGTAACTTAGAAAAAGATATTTTGTGTTCGGGAAGGGGAATAGGGTCTGTTGCTTTCAAATAACCCCATTTGGTAAACAAAACAAAACAAAACATTATATTTAGAATTACTTGAACTCCTCCTTGAATACTAATTCATTTATCTCTGATTTGGACAGGAGTTGAAATTCACTAATTTACATCTCAAGTCTATAGCGGGATCCAGAGCTGCTTCCTGATTAAAGGAATTTCCACAAGCTTTTTTTTTTCCTTTGAATTTTTTTGTTATGTTAATATCCATACATTACATCATTAGTTTTTAATGTAGTGTTCCAAGATTCATTGTTTGTGCGTAACACCCAGTGCTCCATGCAGAACGTGCCCTCTTTAATACCCATCACCAGGCTAACCCATCCCCCCACCCATCTCCCCTCTACAACCCTCAGTTTGTTTTTCAGAGTCCATAGTCTCTCATGGTTCGTCTCCCCCTCCAATTTCCGCCCTTTTATTCTTCCCCTCCTATCTTCTTCTTTTATTTTTTCTTAACATATGTTGCATTATTTGTTTCAGAGATACAGATCTGTGATTCAACAGTCTTGCACAATTCACAGCGCTCACCATAGCACATACCCTCCCCAATGTCTATCACCCAGCCACCCCATCCCTCCCACCTCACCCCTACTCCAGCAACCCACAGTTTGTTTCCTGAGATTAAAAATTGCACATATCAGTGACATCAGATGGTACATGTCTTTCTCTGATTGACTTACTTCACTCAACATAACACCCTCCAGTTCCATCCACGTCGTTGCAAATGGCGAGATCTCATTCCTTTTGATGGCTGCATAATATTCCATTGTATATGTATACCACCTCTTCTTTATCCATTCATCTGTCGATGGACATCTTGGCTCTTACCACAGTTGGCTATCATGGACATTGCTGCTATAAACACCGGGGTGCATGTACCCCTTCGGATCCCTACATTTGTATCTTTGGGGTAAATACCCAGGAGTGCAATTGATTGATCATATGGTAGCTTTATTTTCTACTTTTTGAGGAAGCTCCATACTGTTTTCCAGAGTGGTTGCACCAGCTTGCATTCCCACCAACAGTGTAGGAGGGTTCCCCTTTCTCCACATCCCCGCCAACATCTGTCATTTCCTGACTTGTTAATTTTAGCCATTCTGACTGGTGTGAGGTGGTATTTCATTGAGGTTTTGATGTGGATTTCCCTGATGCCGAGAGATGTTGAGCACGTTTTCATGTGTCTGTTGGTCATTGGATGTCTTCTTTGGAAAAATGTCTGTTCATGTCGCCTGCCCCTTTCTTGATTGGATTATTTGTTCTTTGGGTGTTGAGTTTGATAAGTTCTTTATAGATTTTGGATACTAGCCCTATCTGATATGTCATTTGCAAATATTTTCTCCCATTCTGTCGGTTGTCTTTTGGTTTTGTGGACTGCTTCTTTTGCTGTGCAAAAGCTTTTTATCTTGATGAATTCCCAATAGCTCATTTTTGCCCTGGCTTCCCATGCCTTTGGCAATGTTTCTAGAAAGAAGTTCCTGCGGCTGAGGTCGAAAAGGTTGCTGCCTGTGATCTTTAGGATTTTGATGGACTCCTGTCTCACATTTAGGTCTTTCAACCATTTGGAGTCTATTTCTGTGTGTGGTGTAAGGAAATGGTCCAGTTTCATTCTTCTGCATGTCGCTGTCCAATTTTCCCAACACGATTTGTTGAAGAGACTGTCTTTTTGCCATTGGACATTCTTTCCTGCTTTGTCGAAAATGAGTTGACCATAGAGTTGAGGGTCCATTTCTGGGCTCTCGATTCTGTTCCATTGAACTATGTGTCTGTTTTTGTGCCAGTACCATACTGTCTTGATGATGACAGCTTTGTAATAGAGCTGGAAGTCCGGAATTGTGATGCCGCCAGCTTTGCTTTTCTTTTTCAATATTCCTCTGGCTATTCGGGGTCTCTTCTGGTTCCATACAAATGTTAGGATTATTTGTTCCATTTCTTTGAAAAAAGTGGATGGTATTTTGATGGGGATTGCATTGAATGTGTAGATTGCTCTAGGTAGCATTGACATCTTCACAATGTTTGTTCTTCCAATCCATGAGCATGGAATGTTTTTCCATTTCTTTGTGTCTTCTTCAATTACTTTCATGAGTATTTTATAGTTGTCTCAGTACAGATCCTTTGCCTCTTTGGTTAAATTTATTCCTAGGTATCTTATGGTTTGGGTGCAATTGTAAATGGGATTGACTCCTTAATTTCTCTCTCTTCTGTCTTGTTGTTGGTGTATAGGAATGCCACTGATTTCTGTGCATGGATTTTATATCCTGCCACTTGACTGAATTCCTGTATGAGTTCTAGCAGTTTTGGGGTGGAGTCTTTTGGGTTTTCCACATACAGTATCATATCATCTGCAAAGAGTGAGAGTTTGACTTCCTCTTTGCCGATTGGGATGCCTTTGATTTCTTTTTGTTGTCTGATTGCTGTGGCTAGGACTTCTAAAACTATGTTGAATAGCACTGGTGATAGTGGACATCCCTGCAGCATTCCTGAACTTAGGGGAAAGCTCTCAGTTTTTCCCCATTGAGAATGATATTTGCTGTAGGTTTTTCATAGATGGCTTTTATGATATTGAGGTATGGACCCTCCTATCCCTATATTCTGAAGAGTTTTGATCAAGAAAGGATGCTGTATTTTGTCAAATGCTTTTTCTGCATCTAATGAGAGGATCATAAGATTCTTGTTTTTTCTTTTGTTAATGTATTGTATTACGTTGATTGATTTGCAGATGTTGAACCAATCTTGCAGCCCAGGGATAAATCCCACTTTGTCGTGGTGAATAATCCTTCTAATGTACTGTTGGATCATATTGGCTAGTATTTTGGTGAGAATTCTTACATCCATGTTCATCAAGGATATTGGTCTGTAATTCTCTTTTTGGTCAGATACTGGTCTATAATTCCCTTTTTGATGGGGTCTTTGTCTGGTTTGGGGATCAAGGTAATGGTGGCCTCATAAAACGAGTTTGGAAGTTTTCCTTCCATTTCTATTTTTTGGAACAGTTTCAGAAGAATAGATATTAATTCTTCTTTAAATGTTTGGTAGAATTCCCCTTGGAAGCCATCTGGCTCTGGGCTTTTGTTTTTTGCGAGGTTTTGGATGAATATTTCAATTTCCTTAGTGCTTATAGGTCTGTTCAGGTTTTCTATTTCTTCCTGGTTCACTTTTGGTAGTTGATACATCTCTTGGAATGCATCCATTTCTTCCAGGTTATCTAATTTGCTGGTATAGAGTTGCTCATCATATAGCCTTATAATTGCTTGTATTTCCTTGGTGTTGGTTGTGATCTCTCCTCTTTCATTCACGATTTTGCTGATTTGGGTCTTTTCTCTTTTCTTTTTGATAAGTCTGGCCAGGGGTTTATCAATCTTGTTAATTCTTTCAAAGAATCAGCTCCTAGGTTCGTTGATCAGTTCTACTGTTCTTTTTGTTTCTGGTTCATTGATTTCTGCTCTGATCCTTATTATTTCTCTTCTCCTGCTGGGTTTAGGCTTTATTTGTTGCTTTTTCTCTAGCTCCTTTAGGTGTAGGGTTAGGTTGTGTATTTGAGACCTTTCTTGGTTCTTGAGAAAGGCTTGGATTGCTATATACTTTCCTCTCAGGACTGCCTTTGCTGCATCCCAAAGATTTTGAACAGTTGTGTTTTCATTTTCATTGGTTTCCATGAATTTTTTAAAATCTTCTTTAATTTCCTGGTTGACCCATTCATTCTTTAGTAGCATGCTCTTTAGCCTCCATGTATTTGAGTTCTTTCTGACTTTCCTCTTGTGATTGAGTTCTAGTTTCAAAGCATTGTGGTCTGAAAATATACAGGGAATGATCCCAATCTTTTGGTATCCATTGAGACCTGATTTGTGACCTAGGATGTGATCAATTCTGGAGAATGTTCCATGGGCACTAGAGAAGAATGTGTATTCCGTTGCTTTGGGATGGAATATTCTGAATATGTCTGTGAAGTCCATTTGGTCCAGGGTGTCATTTAAAGTCTTTATTTCCTTGTTGATCTTTTGCTTAGATGATCTGTCCATTTCAGTCAGGGGGGTGTTAAAGTCCCCCACTATTGTTGTATTGTTGTCAATGTGTTTCTTTGCTTTTGTTATTAATAGCCTTATATAATTGGCTGCTCCCATGTTAGGGGCATAGATATTTACAATTGTTAGATCTTCTTGTTGGATAGACCCTTTAAGTAAGGTATAGTGTCCTTCCTCATCTCTTACTATCGTCTTTGGTTTAAAATCTAATTTGTCTGATATAAGGATTGCCACCCCAGCTTTCTTTTGGTGTCCATTAGCATGGTAAATGGTTTTCCACCCCCTCACTTTCAATCTGGGGGTGTCTTTGGGTCTAAAATGAGTCTCTTGCAGACAGCATATGGATGGGTCTTGTTTTTTAATCCAATCTGATAGCCTGTGTCTTTTGATTGGGGCATTTAGCCCATTTACATTCAGAGTAACTATTGAAAGGTATGAATTTAGTGCCATTGTATTGCCTGTAAGGTGACTGTTACTGTATACTGTCTGTGTTCCTTTCTGGTCTATGCTGCTTTTAGGCTCTCTCTTTGCTTAGAGGACCCCTTTCAATATTTCTTGTAGGGTTTTTGTGCTTGCAAATTCCTTTAGGTTTTGTTTGTCCTGGAAGCTTTTTATGTCTCCTTCTATTTTCAGTGACAGCCTAGCTGGATATAGTATTCTTGGCTGCATATTTTTCTCATTTAGTGCTCTGAAGATATCATGCCAATCCTTTCTGGCCTGCCAGATCTCTGTGGATAGGTCTGTTGCCAGTCTAGTGTTTCTACCATTGTAGGTTACATACCTCTTCTCCCAATCTGCTTTCAGGATTTTCTCTTTGTCTCTGAGACTTGTAAGTTTTACTATTAGATGTCGGGGTGTTGACCTATTTTTATTGATTTTGAGAGGGGTTCTCTGTGCCTCCTGGATTTTGATGCCTGTTTCCTTCCTCAAATTAGGGAAGTTCTCCTCTATAATTTGCTACAATATACCTTCTGCCCCTCTCTCTCTTTCTCCTTCTTCTGGGATCCCAATTATTCTAATGTTGTTTCGTCTTATTGTATCGCTTATCTCTCGAATTCTGCTCTCGTGATCCAGTAGTTGTTTATCTCTCTTTTTCTCAGCCTCTTTATTTTCCATCATTTGGTCTTCTATTTCGCTGATTCTCTCTTCTGTCTCATTTATCCTAGCAGTTAGTGCCCCCATTTTTTACTGCACCTCATTCATAGCCTTTTTGATTTTGACTTGGTTAGATTTTAGTTCTCTTATTTCTCCAGAAAAAGTTTCTCTAATAACTTCCATGCTTTTTTCACCCCAGCTAGTGTCTTTAAAATCATGATTCTGAACTCTATATTCGACATCGTACTAATGTCTGTATTGAGTAGGTCCCTGGCAGTTGGTACTACCTCTTGTTCTTTTTGTTGAGGTGATTTTTTCCATCTTGTCATTTTGTTCAGAGGAGAATAGATGAATGAGAGAACAAAATGCTAAGAGGTTAACAATGTCCCCAGAAAATATACTCTAAACAAATCAGAAAAGACCTTAAACCAGGGGAAAAGAAAGGGAAAGAAAGAAAAAAGAAAAAAAGAAAAAAGATAAAGATAAAAAGAAAAAAAAAACCAGAACAAAACAAAAAACAACACAGAATATGATCAAATATGATCAGGCTGGTGTATAGATCAGTGCCACACACTAGATTTTGGGTGTATTTTGGTCTGCTAGAAGAAAGTGCCTCCCATAATTTTAAAGAAAGGAAAACTTATATGTACAAAATAAGGGTTGATACGATGAAGGGTTGGAATATGACTGTAAAGATGAAAATTAGAAAAAATTTTATAAAAGGAATTGATAAGATAAGAAGTTGTTTGAAAAAAGAAAGAAGGGGATTTAAAAAAAAGAAAATATGAAAGAAAATAAAAGGGGGAGAGAATGTGATCAGGCAGGAGACTAGAACAAAGCCATACACTAGAGATTTAGGGTATATTTTGATTTGTTAGAAGAAACTGTATCTTAAAATTTTGAAGAGAGAACAACTTATATATATATGCCAAAAATAAGGGTAACTACTATGACGCGATAGAATATGACTCTAAAAATGAAAAATAAAAATGTTTTTAAAAAAGGGATTGATAAGATGTTGGTTGAAAAAGGGAAAAAGAGAAATTAAAAAAAAGTTAAAAAAATTAACTTTGAAAGACTAAAGAATCATGGTGAAAAAGCCATGAATTCTATGTGCGGTAGTCCCCTAGCGCTGGAGTTCTGCCATTCTCATTGATCGGTAAACTTGGTCATGGCTTGCTGGCTGTTCGTGCTGATCTTCTGGGGGAGGGGCCTGTTGCTGTGGTTCCTAAATGTCTTTGCCTGAGGTGGAATTGCCCCGCCCTTGCCGCTCCGGGCTAAGTGATCTGCTTGGGTTTGCTCTCGGGAGCTTTTGTTCCCTGCAAGGTTTTGGTACAGCTTTGGAGGACGAGAATGAAAATGGTGGCCTCCCAATCTCTGCCCTGGAGGGGCTGAGAACTCGGGGCCCCGCTCCTCAGTGTGCACCCAGAGAAAAGCTGTCAATCACTCCCGTCTCCCCGGTATCCGGCCACACTCCGTGCCCACCCGGCCTGTGACCAAGCATTTCTATCTCTGGCACCTGACCCCGTGTGGAGTCTCCAAACCCAGCAGATCCCTGCGGTGCGCTCCTGCACCGCTCCTCCCGGGGGAGGAAGGGGAGTCTCCCAAGATCTGTCGCTTGTTGGGTCCCCACTGGAAGAGCAGTGGCCCGACTGTGCTGCAGATCACAGTTTATGGCAACCCCGAGCTGAGAGCTCCTGCCTCAGCTCCCTCTGTATAGCCGGCTTCCCCGCTCTGGCACATGGGAGCTCTGCCACACTCAGGCACCCCCGGTCTTCCTGTAACCCCGAGGGTCCTGAGACCACACTGTCCCGCGAGGGTTCCACCCCCTGCATAGCTTAGCCACTGGAGCGATGTCCCTCAGCGGAGCCGACTTCTAAAAGTTCCGATTTGTGCTCCGCGGCTCTATCACTCGCCAGAAGCGGCTGACGGAGGCCCCCTCCCCCGCCGTCTATCCTCCTGAATATCGCCTCGGATTCACTTCTCTGCACCTCCTGCCTTCCAGAAAGTGGTTGCTTTTCTGTTCAGAGAGTTGTTGCTATTCTTTTCTTTGATCTCCTGTTGAGTTCGTAGGTGTTCAGAATGGTTTGATCCCTATTCAGCTGAATTCCTGAGACCAGATGAAATCCAGGTCTCCTACTCCTCTGCCATCTTGTTCTGCCCCCTCCACAAGCTTTTGATACTGGATCTGCAGATGACAAAGTTTGGGCATTTTATTAGGCACCTGAGGAGCCTACCCGCTTCTTTTAGCTAAATAAAAGAAATTCCAGCCCCTCCAAAGACGCGTCTTGTGGGGATCCTGCAGTCAAGACCAAGGCTTTCTCAAGAAGCCATCCTGGATTTGCTCAGACGCTCAGAGGGGTGCTTGAGTGGATTGTACAGGCGGACAGGGATGGCTGGCTGACTAACCACAGAGAACCATGCCATCAGAGTTAAGGAAGAAAGATACCATCCCTTTTCTGATGGCAGAAAGTTTCTTAGAAAGTAAAGAAATGCAGACAGTCTTCATAATAGCTGTCTTATCCCCTTGATCTCATTACTCCTTGTTAGCACAAACCATTCAGGACAGTTATAGTGAAAGTCCTGATAAGGAGGAAGTGTTCACTTTCAAACTAATCTAGTATATCTGTCATGAGATGGTGATAAACAAAGACGGTCGAATGATTAAGTAATCAATGACATTGATTTGTAATTGGAGATATAGTATTAGTTCCTCCTTGACTATCTCTCCCACCTCCCACCATACACACACACATGCACACACGTGCACATGCATGTGCACACACACAGGCATTAACCAAGTTGAGTCTGGTTCTTTTTTTCTTTCTTTCCTTCTTTTTTTTCTGTACTAATTGCATCCAGTATTTCCCTTTTATTTTATTTTTTTAAATTTTTTATTGTTATGTTAATCATCATACATTACATCATTAGTTTTTGATGTAGTGTTCCATGATTCATTGTTTGTGCATAACACCCAGTGCTCCATGCAGAACGTGCCCTCTTTAATACCCATCACCAGGCTAACCCATCCCCCCACCCCCCTCCCCTCTAGAACTCTGTTTCTCAGAGTCCATCATCTCTCATGGTTCATCTCCCCCTCCGACTTACTCCCCCTCATTCTTCCCCTCCTACTAAATTCTTCTTTTTTTTTCTTAACATTTATTGCACTATTTATTTCAGAATTACAGATCTGTGATTCAACAGTCTTGCACAATTCACAGCGCTCACCATAGCACATACCCTCCCCAATGACTATCACCCAGCCACCCCATCCCTCCCACCCCCACCACTCCAGCAACACTCAGTTTGTTTCCTGAGATTAAGAATTCCTCATATCAGTGAGGTCATATGATATATCTCTTTCTCTGATTGACTTATTTCGCTCAGCATAACACCCTCCAGTTCCATCCACGTCCTTGCAAATGGCAAGATCTCATTCTTTTTGATGGCTGCATAATATTCCATTGTGTATATACCACTTCTTCTTTATCCATTCATCTGTTGATGGACATCTTGGCTCTTTCCAGAGTTTGGCTATTGTGGACATTGCTGCTATAAACATCAGGGTGCACATACCCCTTCGGATCCCTACATTTGTATCTTTGTGGTAAATACCCACTAGTGCAATTGCTGGATCGTATGGTAGCTCTATTTTCAACTGTTTGAGGAACCTCCATACTGTGTTCCAGAGTGGCTGCAGCAGCTTGCATTCCCACCAACAGTGTAGGAGGGTTCCCCTTTCTCCACATTCCCGCCAACATCTGTCATTTCCTGACTTGTTAATTTTAGCCATTCTGACTGGTGTGAGGTGGTATCTCATTGAGGTTTTGATGTGGATTTCCCTGATGCCGAGCGATGTTGAGCACTTTTTCATGTGTCTGTTGGTCATTTGGATGTCTTCTTTGGAAAAATGTCTGTTCATGTCTTCTGCCCATTTCTTGATTGGATTATTTGTTCTTTGGGTGTTGAGTTGGATAAGTTCTTTATAGATTTTGGATACTAGCCCTTTATCTGATATGTCATTTGCAAATATTTTCTCCCATTCTGTCAGTTGTCTTTTGGTTTTGTGGACTGTTTCTTTTGCTGTGCAAAAGCTTTTTATCTTGATGAAATCCCAATAGTTCATTTTTGCCCTTGTTTCCCTTGCCTTGGGCGATGTTTCTAGGAAGAAGTTGCTGTGGCTGAGGTCGAAGAGGTTG
>NW_027397081.1:23945600-24071404 GCF_003265705.2 Callorhinus ursinus | reverse complement strand
TCTCCTGTTGAGTTCGTAGGTGTTCAGAATGGTTTGATCCCTATTCAGCTGAATTTCTGAGACCAGAGGAAATCCAGGTCTCCTACTCCTCCGCCATCTTGCTCCGCCCCCCCCAGTATTTCTCTTTATCAGAGAATTTACCACATGATGTTGAAATTAACTGTTCCTGTGTCATCTTCTTCACTAATCTATACACCCCTCAAAGATAGGGTCAACATTTTATCCCCTTAGGGGCACCTGGGTGGCTCAGTCCGTTAAGCGGCTGTCTCTTGATTTCGGCTCATGTCATGATCTCAGGGTCCTGGGAATTAGCCCCATGTTGGACTCTGCACTCAGCAGGGATTCTACTGGAGATTCTCTCTCCCTCTCCCTCTGCCCCTCCCCCCTCTCTCGCACACTCTCTTTCTGTCAAATAAGTAAATAAATCTAAGGAAACAAACATATTATCCCCCTAAAGCCCTACTGACCAGCACAAAAATTTCTTCACAAACGGGGTGAGTATATCAGGTATATCAAACTAGTTCCAGGGACACTCAATGATGCCATACAGATAAGTTTGAATAGGTGTTTCCTTCTTTGATATAATCTATTCTTTTTAGATGAGTGGCCCATGAAAAAATAAGCTTTTTAGTCCAGAGTACAAAGTGGAGATACCACTTCTAATGAACCTACATGCATCTTCTCAGGAGGAGTATAACTTTGAAATGTAAGTAGAATAATACAAATCTAAGACAACCCAGGTCATAAAATTTGTGAATTTTATCAAACCTGAGAAAGTCCAAATAATGATTACATGCCAGAAATGAACAAATAAATAATCCTTTTACCATAACCTGAGTTTAGGATCCCCAATCCACTCTGAGTTCTACCAAAATTCCTTTGCTTCATGCCTGAAAAAGAGATTCATACCCCATATAAAAGGGAATTCACTTTCTAAAATCTTTGTTCCTCACATGCAAATAATACGAATTCCTTCAAAGATGATAAAGAAATTGGGGTTTTTACTCTTTGATTTGCATACTAACATTCCTCCCCCAGATATTGGAATACTGTATTCAGGAACAGCACTCTCCAACAGAAGTATAATGTAAGCCATATTTGTAATTTTAAATTCTCTAGTAACCTAATAAAAAAATAAAAAGAGATGGGTGAACTTTATTATAATAATATATTTTCTCGAACTCAGTATCTCCAAAATACCAGCACTTTAACATGTAATCAGTAGAAAATTATTCAGGAGATATTTTGCATTCTTTCCTTTGTACTAACTGTTTGAAATTCATTATATATTTTATACTTACAGCACATCTCAGTTTGGGCCAGTCACATTTCAGTGCTCAATAACACATGTGGCAGGTGGCTACTGTATTGAACAACACCATCTATGAAGCCTTAGGACATATATGGTTTTGTTGAGAAGATATTAGCACCAGAATTGATGGGTCTTGTAGTGAGTTGAGATATAATATTTGATAATAGTTTTCAAGTTCTTAACACATTCTAAGCTTTATTCTAGGCACTGGCAGTATAGATATGAGCAAAAAAGTCAAAATGTCCTTCCTCACAGAGCTGACACTCTGGTAGTGGGAGACAGACAATAATCTAGGCAAACTCTTAAACTTATTTTAATGTCAACAAGTAATAGGGGAAAAATTAAAGTTGGATGAAGAGGATACAAGATGTTGAGGTAGGAATTTAGGTTTTATAAATAGTTGCCAAGGAAGATCTCACAGAGAGGGTCATACTTTGTTAAAGACTTCAACAATGGTACTATTCCAAGAAAATTATGGTCTTGGATAATTTTTATTTTTATTTTGGTAAAGAAGAGTAATGATGAAAGGTACAAATTAATGTGATTTAATGTTTATATTAAAATTTATATTTACATATATTCATATATAAATACATATATGAAACAGAATGAATAAAAAAATAAAAATAAAAAGGCTTTTGGGTGCCTGGGTGGCTCAGTCGGTTGAGCGACTGCCTTCAGCTCAGGTCATGATCCTGGAGTCCCGGGATCGAGTCCTGCATCGGGGTCCCTGCTCGGCGGGGAGTCTGCTTCTCCCTCTGACCCTCCCCCCCCATGTACTCTCTCTTTCTCTCATTCTCACTCTCTCAAAAATAAATAAATAAATTTTTAAAAAAATTTAAAAAAATAAATAAAAAAATAAAAAGGCTTTCATTCAGTTTTTTGTGAAGGCCGACCATGTGCTAAGCATCGGGGATGCAACAAAGAGTAAAACAAATGGTCTCTGTTCTCCCGGGATTTGTATCCTAGAGAGAGAGAATATTAATATATTGATTAAATACTTGGAATGATAAATACATAATTAAATATTGGGATTGGTACTATGACTTCAGATAACTAAAGGACCCAAACCAGACCTGAGCTAGACAAAGATGTCAGAACTTCCTGAGCCAAAACTGAAGGGAATAGTGGAAAGAACATTCTAGGAGGAAGGAGTAGCATGTATAAATGTTCTTGGTAGTGTAGTCAAGAAACAAAAGTATAGCTTGTCTGGCCGGAGTGAGGGATGAACTCTATCAAAATGAAGCTGATATCAGGTGTCCCATATAGTGATTCAACAATTCCATATATCACCCAGTGCTCATTGCAAAAAAAGTGCACTTCCTAATCCCCATCACCTATTTCTCCCATCCCCCCATCCACCTCCCTTCTGGTAACCCTAAGTTTGTTTTCAATAGTTAAAGAGTCTGGTTTTTATTTGTCTCTTTTTTATCCTTTGCTAGTTTGTTTTGTTTCTTAAATTCTACATATGAATGAAATCATATGTATTTGTCTGACTGACTTATTTCACTTAGTATTATACTGTCTAGCTCCATCCATGTTGGTGCAAATGGCATGATTACATCTTTTTTGTGGCTGAATAATATTCTAATATATATATATATGAATATACGTATGTATATGCCATGAGAAGGTGCTCAACATCACTTATCATCAGGGAAGTGCAAATCAAAACTACAATATCACCTCACCTGTCAGAATGGCTAAAATCAACAGCACAAGAAACAACAGGTGTGGGTGAAGATGTGGAGCAAAGGGAACCCTTGGGTACTGTTAGTGGGAATGCAAACTAGTATAACCACTGTGGAAAACAGTATGGAGGTTCCTCAAAAAGTTAAAAATAGGGATGCCTTGGTGGCTCAGTTGGTTAAGCATCTGCCTTTAGCTCAGGTCATGATCCCACGGTCCTGGGATCGAGTCCAGTGTTGGGCTCCCTGCTCAGTGGGGAGCCGGCTTCTCCCTCTGCCTGATGCTTCCCCTGCTTGTGCTCTCTCCTTCTCTCTTTCTCTGATAAATAAATAAATAAATAAATAAATAAATAAATAAATAAATAAATAAATAAAACTTTAAAAAAAAGTTAAAAATAGAACCAGTCTACAATCCAGCAATCACACTACTTGGTATTTCCCCAAAGAATACAAAAACACTAATTCCAAGGGATACATGCATCCCTATGCTTCTAACAGAAATATTTACAAAAGCCAAGATATGGAAACAGCCCAATTATCTATCAATTGATGAATGGATAAAGAAGAGGTGGTATATATATGCAATGGTTTGTTTCTTTTAAACCTTTAAAGTTTTACAGAAGGTAACTAGAGAAGAGTTTGTGTTTAAATAATGCTGCTGGCTGCAGGATGGTGAATGGGTTGGAGGGATGGCCAGAGACCAATAGGTAGCACCTAGAGCTGTCCTCAGTTCGGGAACAGAATATACATCTTGTGACCTCTGACAACCAGCTCCTCGTGAAGAGACAGTCAACAGGCTTTTAGATACCATGACTCTTCAAGTGAAGTGGATGAGGGGTAGTCTAAAGACTCAAGCCCTCATAAAAGAAGCTGGTAGATGACTTTGCAGCACAGGGCCATTTGGAAATGAAAATGTTGGTGAGATACGGATGGGACAGAGTTCTTATCAGGGAAAGTTTTAAGAGAATGTGAAGGGAGTTTGGACTGCTCCGGGTCATATTACATTAGACAATTAAGAACCTACACGTTAGCCTTATATATTAATTAACTTGCTTTGCAGGTTTCAATTCTGCTTACGATAGCTTCCCTCCCCCCACACCTTTTTTTTTTTTAAATGAAAATGAGTAGAGTGCAGGAGGCAGTCATTAACTGGTTTCCCCATTTTAAAATTATTTCTCTGGGCCCAAAGTGACCAAGATGTAAGGCCATTAAGGTTCTCGGAAAGTTGTTGATCAATGCAGTTTTTATATTATGTTTGCACAGGTCACATTGAGTGGCACAATGTAATCCATTCTAAAAACTTGATAAAAGATAATCTAATTTTTTCTTACAGCTTAATAGGACAGAGGATAAGGATTTAGAAGGCTTTTTATATTAAAAGAGTTCTCTTAAAGCTTTCCATTGACTGAAAATAAGCAGAAAATGATGCTATGGAGGTCCAAATAACTCGATAATACAAAAGCTCTTATACAAGAAAATCTTGTTGGGATGATTAATAATAATGATAGTTAAGATTTATTGAATGCTAATTACATCTAAACTCTATGTTTCCATATGTCATCTTCACAATAAACCTACAATATAAGCCTTGTTCTCTTTACCATTTTATAAAGAGGCAAACTAAGATATAGAAACATCAAATTTACCTCAGATCATTTGCCTCAATTATTATATGAGTTTTGTGTTATATAGAGCTGGGATATGAGCTTTGTCAGTGCATTATGGGAGCTCATGTTCTCCCTTACTCCTAGATTCGTGTTTTCTCCCTATACCCTGGCAAGCACAAGGTGAGTTACCCCAACTGAGGCTCACAAGTGAGTGTGTCTTTTGAACTGAAATGGTGTTGAGTAGATATTCTGTGTAACTATGGCCACAGAAAGAGTTTTGGGATGTTCTTGAAGCTCTGTTTTCCAGGTTGTCCCTGAACCAAGCAACCTCACTGCATTTTCTTGCTCATCAGCTTCTTTTGGTGATACCCTGCTGAACCTCACGTAATATAAAAATAGTACACGTGGGCAACAGATGAGCTCCAGCCATCTCCCTGAGCTCTCACAAGCTTTCCTCAGGTGCAAAGACAAATACCTCATATAGAACATTCCCCATTGAGAAGCTTAAACTCTTTGTTTCATCCTCTTGTTGGTTTCCACAATGTCAATGTCTACAGTGTACCTCCAGACTACCTATTTTCTAATTGAAATGATTCCAGGTTATCTGTTTTATTTGAAAATTTAGACTGATATGATACTCATTTCAGTAACAAAAAAAGGAAGAATCATTCTGAAAGTCACATGAGTATGTGGTGATGGGAAGGAAAACACTGAGTTTAGTCAACCAGGACAATTAACTGAGAAAGAGCCTTGGTGCAGAGAGAGACCCACTACACATCGAAAGGCATGAGACTGTCCAGGACTTCACTGTACCGCCTTCTTCTTGCTTTGGGAAGGAGTTTAATTAACTAATTCCACATAACTGAATTTTGATTAAAAATGTTTAAAAGTTACAGGAAAATCCCCAAAGACTAGGAAAGCCAAGACAGGCAAAGTTATAGCCCCTTTAAAAGCCCCCTCATGGATTGAACTTCTAACTTAAATCCACCCAAGAGATGAAAGTCATAGCAGTTGTTCCAAGGCCAGAGCCAAGTGCAAGCTCTGAGTCCATTTGTGCTGGGGCTGCTACCTCCTTCTCCTAAACATTCATTAAACAGAGTCATTCAGTTAGCCATTCATCCATCACTCTAGAGCTAGGGAGATCAAGCAACTGTCCGTCAGAAAGTTGGTTTTTTGTCCCAGAAGGGCCCCTTTACACTCTCCTCTTTCCCTCCCCACCACCCCTCCTCAGCTCACTCCTCTTCATGGACCTCCATGATTAATTTCCCATATTTTATTCCCTGCCACCATCCACGATGAGCAAGTCTCCTCAGCACTCATTCCATTCGGACAAGTGGCCCTGCAGCCTAAGACTCTGCTCAGTGATACACATTCCAGAGCTCACCTTCAAAGCCAGGCCCTTGCCTGGCCTGCTGGGCTGGAACGGGGAGGATACCCTGGAGGTAGGGGACCCAAGACGCCAAAGCTTTGTTTCATATTCACATTGTTACTGCTGCCCTCCTGTCCTTTCTTGTCCCAGGCTTCCTTTTAATTTCTGTTTTCTTTTTTTTGTCCCTTGCTGGGGAATTTCTCTATGTGGTCAAGGCCATTTTGGTTTCTCATAATGAAGGGAGGTCACTGGATAAAAGGTGGAGGTGCTCAGCCATAAACTTTCAAGGAACAGCTGAGACAATGGGACCAGACTCTTCTAATTCTGTCACTGCCCATCTCACTGATAGATGGAAAATTGCTCTCTGAAGGAACAGTGTCATGGGATTCGCTTTATTCACAAAAACCCATCTTTGGAGTCCCAGTTGATTGTGATGATGGCTCAAAGAGATTCCTGGCTCTAAAGAACCAAACTCAGAAAAGCTGAGCATAAGATATTGAGGGACCTACTGAGGCAAAGGGAAGGAAGGGGGGAAAACTGTTTAAATCAATAGTGTGGCAATTCATTGTGTTGGGACTTCATCTGAAACCACTAGTTGGTCTAACATACTTCATTCTGTCAGTTCTCCTCTCTGCAGGTTTCTCTTCCATCAGGTAATGGCTTGGTCTATCCAACGACTCTCAGTCAGGGGGTGAGGGATTTATGCCACAAAGAACAGTGGAGAGGAGCAGATCACACACGAAAGTGATAAAAATGGGGCAATGGAAGCATAAGAGACTTCCTAGAAATAACCCCCAATTCCTTGACTCATTTGTACTTTTGTAGAATTCTTAACCCAGGCCCATCGGAACTTTTATAGGATGTGTGTAGCAGAAAGAGTCCGAAGCTTCCATTCCTGCTCACATCTGCAGCCATAAGCTGTGCCTGTGACTTAAAGTCCCCCAACTCTTTGGGTCCCTAGGCAAAGACAAGTGATAATAGCCTGCTTTTGGGTGTTGAGCACTGCATTACAGAGAGGTAAGCCAGATCTGTCTATTTCTGTCCCTGGTCTAAAGTGCAATTCCTTATTGATCCCTTTATAGTCATTCATTAATTTACTTATTCATTCAACAAATATTTACTGATTACTCTGTGCCAGGCACTACTTTGGGTTCCACTGCCAGAAAGGTAAATAAGACAAAGTCCCACCTCTTAAGCAGCATACATTTTGTAACCACACTTGACATTTCGACAGCAACTTTCATATACATTTGTCAACACCTGCGTGGATGCACTTGGCAGAATCGTTTTCCCCAAGCTCCAGCCATTCTTTCCTCACATCAGAAGCTCTTTATTGAATGTCCACCTCTTCCCCTGCTCCCGCTGCATAGGCTCTTTCCACAACTCCTCCATCCCGTCCTTTCATTGACTCTTCTGATCTGGTAGGGCAGGGCGCTCTTCCCTCTGTACCTTTGTTCCTGCTCCTAACTTATGCTTGTAATTGACTGATTAATTTCTAACCTCCAGAATCATAAGATATTAAATTTGTTTTGTTTGAGTCACTAATTTTTGATGATTTTTTACAGCAGTAATAGGAAACAAATACAAGGGAGCAGGGCCCAGTGAAGCCAGAGAGTTCTGGGACAACCTTAGGTTCTGGCAAAGCACACGTATAGCCCAAAATGTCACATACTAGAGTAGGAGAGCTGGGTTATTTCAGAAGAGGAGGGATCGCTGCCATAGGAGGCACAAATTGAAATGTTGATTTTTCTCAATGTCTGTAGAAAACAAAATTACTCTTGAGACAGAAGAGTGGAGTGAAGAGCCTGAAACCCCATGCTAATTTTGACCACATAGACATTGTCCTAAAAACTCAAAAAAGACTTTTGGGTATGGGAGGGAGATTGAGCACACGGTTTATATACTCAAAATGAAAATAAAAGGAGGTACAAAGAATCAGACCTATAAATACAGAGAATGAACTGGGAGTTGCTAGAGGGAAGGGAGATGGGAGATGGGCCAGATGGGTGAAGGGGAGTGGGAGATACAGGCTTCCAGTTGTGAAATGAATAAATCATGGGGATGAAGGGTACAGCACAGGGAATGGAGTCAATGGTATTGTGATAGCAGTGTATGGGTACAGATGGTAACTACACTTGTGTGGAGCATAGCATAATGTATAGAACTGTCAAACCACCATGTTGTACACCCAAAGCTAATGTAATGTGTGTCATCTATCTTCAAATTAAAAAAAATAAAATAAAAATGTAAAACTAAAAAAAAAGGAGGTACAGGGTGGGATCTATGAACAACTTTCTATGGGATGTGACTTGATATGTTCTTCATGTCTCATCTGCTCCTAGAATCTCCCTTTCCTGGCTATCATGGTATCTGGGTTAAAGGATTGTCTCCAATCTCCATAGTTTTGGTATCGTCTACAGAATAGACTTACTATAAAAATTTACTCGATTTAAACAGATTCAAAATATATAGACATCCATTAACTAATGGAGGATGATTTTCTTTACAAAAGCTATCATGTGATTCTAGGACTAGGTCTCCACAATGGTCTTTGATTGGTACAATATCCAGGATACAAACTCCCAGCAGAAGCTGTTTCATCCCAAACCCAGTGGGAAGTCCCTGACCCTCACTTAAAAGAGTCGTAGTAGCTAGAGTCCAGAGTCAACAGGTTCGTTTCATTGACCCTGTTTCTATGTAGCTCACATCCACTCTTTTTTGTAGTTGAGTTTCCTTTCTATTCTCCCAGCCTCCTTCAGGCAGTCCTGACAGGAACTGCCCAGGACTGCTGAACTAACTTTACTTGCATGTTTTTCTAAAGACTTTATTGTTTAGAACAGTGTTTGTTTCACAGCAAAATCGAGCAGAAGGTACAGAGATTTCCCAGATCCCCCTGCCCCCCCAACAGGCGTAGCCTGGCCTGTTATCAACATCCCCCACCAGAGTGGTGCATTTGTTACAATTAATGAACTTACATTGACACATCATTATCACCCAAAGTTCGTAGTTTCCATTAGGGTTCATTCTCAATGCTGTACATTCCAGGGGCTTGGACAAATGCATGACAATGTGTATCCATTGTGATTGTAGCCTGCAGAGTATTTTCACTGCCCTAAAAATCCTCTGTGGTTCATCCCTCACTTCTCTTGGCCCTTGGCAACCACTGATTTTTTATTGTCTCCATAGTTTTGCCTTTTCCAGATGGTCATAGAGTTAGAATCATATAGTAGGTGGCCTTTTCCAATTGACTTTCACTTAGTAATATGCATTTGGGGTTCTTCCATGTCTTCTCATGGCTTGATAGTTTCTTTCTTTCTAATGCTGAATAATGGCTCATTGTCTGGATGTACTACGGTTTATTACCCGTTCACCTATGGAAGCACAGCCTGTTTGCATCCAGGCATTGACAAGTAAGAACAAAGCTGCTGTAAACACTCATGTACCAGTTTTTTTGTGAATACAAGTTTCAACTCCTTTGGGTAAATACCAAGGAGCATGACGGCTACGTCATACAGTAAGGCCATGTGTAGTTTTGTAAGAAACTGTCAAACTGGATTTCCAAGTGGCTGTACCATTTTATGCTCTCACCAGCAATGCATGAGAGTTTCTGTTGTGCCAGGATTTGGTCATGTCCATGTTTTAGATTTTGGCCATTCCAACAGGTGTGCAGTGGTTTCTTACACGTTTTTTCCTTTATACCATAAACTCTTTAATAGCAGGGACTGTGTCTTGTCCTTTTTTGTATCCTAACTCATCGAAATAAGAAAAAACAAATCTTAAAGTCTGCTCACCCTAGTCTACTATGTTATTATCTGTCTGATTATTTCCAGATTGTTTTATCAACAATGAATGCATCATTCACATTAAAATGCAAGCCCCTTGAGGGCAGGGGTCATCAAATCATCTTTCTTAAAAGAAAAATGGAAGACCACTGTAGGCCCTTGGACTCGGAGAGAGAGGGCTGCTCAGTCAGGGAGCCGGCTCCTCCTCCCCGGAGGTGTGCGCTAGATGTTATACAGAGTACGCAGGCCCTGGGGGGCAGGTGTTCTAGTACGTGGCCCCTAAACTCCATCCAATGTTATAATTCTATGACCTTTGTCATTCAAGTGGCACCCTCTGAGAAGTTCTATCCAACCAGGCCTTTGGCTGTAAATGATAGCAAAAGAATGCAAGATCCAGTGTGATATTCTGTATGATTTTTCTCTTCAAATTCATCTCCTTCAATTCTCCATCTTGTATGCTGTGTCTGGTCATAGTATAAAACTCACTGGTCCTGCCATATAATCTGATCTCCCCGACCTTTCAGAAGCGGGACTCATGGAGCAGAATGCAAACCTTTGACCTGTCTTCACAGGCTGCCCCTCCCTGCTTCTTTCAGGATTCAACTGAGATACTGTATCTTCCACGAAGCTTTTCTTGACCTTGCACGACCATTCCGAGTGCCCCTGCCTAAGTTCACATTGTACTCTGAGCTTCTCACAACTGTATCTTCATTTACTGTTCATTTGTCTCTGTCCAGGAGCCTGCAAGCTTCTTCTGAAGGGCAGAGAGGGCCCTTTTCCCTCTAAATCCCCACTGACCAGCATACTGCCTTGCATATAGTAAATGCTCAGTAAGGATTTGTGGAACACATGCTCAAATACTTAAATTTAATGAATGAATGATTGAAGGCCTAAATGCATCAATTCAGTGCTCAACTTAAGCCCAGTTTTTAGTTGCCACGGTTATACATCAGTAATAGTTTAATAGATATGGAGAGAGAGAGGAAGAAAGAGGAAAACAGAGAGAGAGACAGAGAGTGAGTGAGAGAGAAATATAATTGAGAGCATTGTGTGCTGGGATATTATTTCCTACTTTTATTCATAAAGGCCCACAGGTCAGCCTTCAGACTTACACTCACAGACAGGAGACCTGGGGGAAAGTGTCCACACAGAGGTCCTGTCTTTTTCCTGAGTGAAGCTCCATAGCAGGAGCTTGGAAGAGTATAAGAGTTTATCAGTTCCCCCAGCACTGACTCCATGCCTGGACAAGGCGGGCAGCTTTCTGCATGGTCTGATTGTACAGGTCCCAGAGATTTGTCCTCAATTAATCTCTTCTGTCAGCTTGCCATGATGCAACCAAAATCACTCCTTTCACTATAGTAAGACTGTATGTTGAGAACTTCACTTTTTACACACAAAGCAGCTCCCTAAAATGGCTGTCATAATCAAGGTTTCAGGAACGTGGATTTGTCAGGGCTCATTCCTATCACCAGAGAACTGTGTCCTAAGAGAATGGATGACAGAGAGATTCTTGGTGAAAAATCTGATGTCAGGAAATAATTGGGCCTGAGGTACTGAAAGCAGTTAGAGATGGAAGGTCCTGTGTGAAACTCTGTGTTGGGTGAGGAAGCTCAAAGTCTCTGGCATCCACTGGGGAAGAAGGAGGGAAAGTGAGTGAAGACCACCCAGCATCTCGGTTTTGTCATGGCGTGGTCCTGCTCACCCCTAAAATGGGCTTTCAAAGTTGGGGCACATTTTTCTTGGTATGTACAAGCTATCATATCTTGGTTTCTCTGTTTTCTTGTGAAGGTGTAAAGTTCTCTGTCTTCAGGGTGTGTCTCGCCCCGTTGCCACAATTTAGAAGTGTAACATTCTGACTGCGCTTTTGAAAATAGAGTGAAGTTTTGTGGCTACGTATTTTCTCTGATTGCAAGTAAAGCGAACAAAAAATACAGACTTGACGTGATGCAGGAAAAGCTTGAAACAAACAACAAAATATCGATCGACAGAGATTATTAATACAATATGGTCACACAGTTTTATTTCCACAGAGATGGGAGAAGCTCTGCTAAAACCTGCTGTGTGAAATATTTCTCTCCTACTGGGAAGTTTCTTTCTGTTCCTTGGCATTGGAGAGACTGTCCATGAACATTTTCCTCTTAAAGCAGAAATGATGAAAAAAGGTCAAGTCTTCATAACTATTAACTACAAACAACTGAAGCCTGGACTCCATAAACTCCCTAGAATCTTCATTCCCTGTGAATTTCTAGGTGTATTGCCTTAGTTGTTAGGCTTACTTAATAATACCTGATAGTTCCTGCACAAATAGTTCCTATTTGTTCATCTACCCCAACCCAGAGTTGAGAATTTGAGGAAGACATAATTTTCCTGCTGCTGACCTCATGCGCTGTTTCACTTCCAAGAGTAGACTCAAAGCGATGGCTCTCATCAATCATTTGTTTTTCCTTAGAACTTACTGGAAGATCAAGAAATGTTGCTTCTAATGTCTAATACAGAGTGAAAAATGTGCTTTTTACATTCTACGCTGACCATAACATACAGTTAAAAAAATTTGACTATAAATTTTAAAAAAGGTGCTTCAAAGCTTATGAAGTAGTTTCACATGTATTTTCTCTTTTGATTCCTCTAAACTTGTAACATAGTGCTGACTCCATTTCAGAAATGAGAAAATGGAGGTCCCCCAAAAGTGAAGCAGCCTGCAGCAAGGCCACGTAACTCACAAGGGACTGAGCTGAAACCAAAACTTGACTGTAGATTGTATGCTTTTCACTCTCACCAGAGAGGGAGACAAAATTGGGTTGGCCACTCAAGTGTTTATTATGATGCCTTGTAGAATGCCAGGCCAAAAATCAAACAAACAACGCCCCCCATCCCTGCTAAAGATCAAAACCTCCCCGAACTCAAATCCCCAGAAGGAAGGGAATTGTTTTCTCCTTAGAGGAGGCAAATAGACATGGGGACCTGGCTGATTCCACTCACCTCTGACTGTCTTCACGGTCTCCTGGATCTTCCTAAATCAAGGCTCTGGGGCATTAATTAATCAGGCGGAGAGTCCAGGCATTCATCTATCCTCCTATTCCTGCTGACTGCTGATTTAAAGAGGTGAATCCATTCGATTATCTAACAGTTAAGGAGAAGTGAATCCAAATTTCAATGACACAGAGATGAGAGCCCAGGGCAACACCTAAGACTATGACTGGCAATTAATTAGACAGATAGCATCTTATATTTGGAAAGGGCCTCAAAGGTCTAATCCAATCTTTCTCCTAGTACAGAAATCCTTCCACAACAAGCCTGAGAAACAGTCATCAGGCTGATGACTGTTACTAGATGGGATCTTGTGGGTAATAGTTCTTGCCTCCATGGAATTGAATTCGATCCCCTTTTAAACTGTTAAGTCCACCTTTTGGACCCAGTTCTGCCCTCTGACACCGTAATGAATATGGTTACTTATGTATTTGTGCTCCTTTCCCAATATTTGAAGTCAGCCCTCTTGGCTTTCTTAAAACGTCTCCTCTCTAGAAAAATAGACTCAGCTTCTCCTACACTTTCCGTATTCACTAATTTTCAGGCCCTCTCTAGAAGGTTTCTTGCTTGGACACTCCCCACCCCCCACCACCTTTTTAGTGACATAGTGACATAGAGTCTGTTTTCCCTGCTTACTCTGACCCAATGTTAACATACTTTCAATACCTTTACTGGTCACAAGCTTCATAGCAATGGGGTTATATATATGGTGGTTGGAGATGGTATCACTCCCTCAGCTCTGTAACCTACTGGAGTTTACCAAATAAGAACTGGTTTTCATCATGTCATTTACCTCAGAAGCCACACCACCAGCGAGGGGGCCAGAACCAGTTGTCAATATACAGGCCACACTTAAAATATAGAATTGTCCCTTTGAACCAATTTTTGCTTCCATAAGCTTTTTGTCTATCTAGTATTGCATCTTTTAAAATACAGAGGAAAAAAAAACAGGTAAGAGACTAGTTCACCAGCAACTTTGACAAATAGCCTTTGAGAGAGACTGAGTGACATTCGGAAAGTTGGTAAAAGCCACCAGAGTCAAAGCAACTTCTCAAAAAAAAAAAAAATTGTGGCTACACTATGTTCAACCAGGCCACACCTGTTTTGAGAAACCACCAAGTGTTCTGCAGATAAACAGAGATGCCAGGTCTGACAGTCTCTAAGGCAACCAGATACCGATCATCATCACACGTGTGAGAGGCAGAAAGAGACAGTGGTGACAAACATGAAACCTCATTCTCTCAGCTACTCAATGGCGTGGCAGCAGCTGGAGACAACTCTGCCTCAAGAGCCCGTCCCACAGCCAGATTCAAACCCTAGGCTCTAACTGTAGTGGAGAAAATCCCACAGTTGGGAAAATATCTGGAGGATCTGGACCCCGACCCTTAAGCAGGCATCCTGTCCCCTAATGTGGACTTCAGCATGGACTTCTGGGCAAAGAAGACAAGACGTAGCTCCTGGCAGTGTGCACATTTGCTTACCTGCAAAATAAAACAAGATGTGTTTGTGGCTAGAATTCATGAGGTTATACACTTGGTGATAAGCCAGTGAGTTTGGACACAAAGAGACGGTTTATCTAATTTGGCTCCCTGATGACTAGACTGGATTTTATTTAAGATATCACCGTTGAAATACACCCATGTCCCTGCTTTCTGAGCATTTATATCTATTAAAGATGTGTCATATCACACTTTCCCATTTTGACATTTCCAACTTGTGATATTTTAACAAGAATGACGTAAACAAGCATTTTGTAGGAAGTTGGCAGATGCAGGATGGATCTGGGAGTTGGAATGGGTATTTAGATGCTGCTTTCGAAATCATTGCATTACGGTTACTTCTATGCTGCTTTTGAATTCATTGCATTATGGTTACTATATGGTTACTTAATGCCTGGGTTTTCTTGATCCCTAGACTTTGTGCTGCTCTGTCTTGTTCCTTGGTGCCATTCCCACACTTCCTGGTGTCATGCTCTGCACCTTGTTGCTACTCAAGAAATAGCTGTTGAACTGAATCACTATGCTGCTTTGAGGGATATGGCTCAAAGACAATGAAGATAGACTGAAATCTCATGGCTCAGGAAATGGGAGCACATACTGCAAAGATGGACTAATTAATGAGTTAATGAACCTTGAAAAAATAGAATCATAAATGCCAATGACAAGTATCAGTTTATGAAGCTTAATTATAAACAGAATAAATAAATTCATTGATCCAGCTGGCCAGATAGCAACCATCTTTATTAAAAGGCATGAGCAGGGTAAGAACAGTTAAACAGAGATGAGTAGAAGGCAAAATATGTACAATTAATCATGGTGGTAAATATAACCAGTTTTATATCAACACCAAGGCGTGTACCATAGAGACATCAAAATAAAATTCTCAATATCACCTAGTCAGTGTTTATTTTATATTTTATTGTTACAACTTATGAACAAACAAAGAGACAAAACCAAAATCACATCAAGTCCTATAATCAAGAAATAAAATAGCCATTTGAATATTCTCTCTCTATATATCCTTTGAGTTTGTCTTTCTCTACAAATATCACAATACCACACATATGCACACACACACACTTTTTTTTTTAAATTGGGCTAACATTATACATGTTGTTTTGTAACTTGCTATTTCACTTGACAGTAGAGCAGGTCATGTTTTCATGTTATTTAAATATTCTCTATTTTCATGGCTCTATATTATTTCGTTATAATTATGTATCATACATATTATGTATTAATGGACATTTAGGCTGACTCCAAAGTTTTTTCCCATTGTTTCTTGTTATGCCTATTGTTAAGTCTTTTGGCAAGTTTATGAAATTTATTTTCTTGCTAGCAGTATGTAGATGGGCCTTTTATCTTCTACTGTAGGAGGAAGTGTGACCATAGCTTAAAAATGACACAATATACATCTTTCTAATAATTTAAGAACACTTGCTATTGAAACATAAGAAGGATTTAGGAGAAGTGACTTATTCATCACATCTGCCTACATTGATTAGGCCCCTAAAGTTGATCGTTATAACACTGCAACAGTTTTTTAAACATAAGGTTTAGAATCAGTTTAGAATAGTATTATCCCAAAATGTTTTTACATCATCCAAAGTTAAAAGAATATTATCACTTCTGAGAAAAAATCCTCAAAGTTACATATTCTTATTTTTAAAAAAGTGACCAGAGAAAATATGGGTAAAAATACTGAACTGTAAGACACTGCGGACAGTGGCTTCTGCCTTATATTTGTAATTTCCATCTGGTTTTATCTCTGCTATCCTTCTCCAAAGGCATCCCATAAGCATCTTGCTTGTGTTCCATACCTGAGAGACTCTACTGGTTACTATTTCCAGTTTTGTCTTTCCCTTTTCTCCTATGAAAACCAAGATGATGGTTCAGCTGGTGAGAACACTAGCACACATGGTGAGAGCAAAGCTGCTCCCTTTGGGTCCTCTTGTTTTGAGGAGAAGATGATCGGACACTCCTTCGCAGACCCAGGTCATCTGTCTCCCACCTCCACCTAGTCAACGGAAGAAAAGATGGAGGTTGGATGGCTCAGGACAACTTGTCACCACAAGTAGATACAGTGCCTAGCATAGAAGCCTAACTGGCTTTGGGTCAGGAGTGTCATCCTGACGTGCAAAACACAGCAGCTTTCTTCCCCCAACAGCTTCCCCATAGGTCTTTTACTCAGGTGCTTGGCAATATGTCCTAGGCTTGTGGCTGGCAACCATACTGTGAAACTAAGAAAAAGAAACCTTTTAGGATGGAGTCAGGAGGCCAGCAGGGGGAGCCCTACCACTCGTTGTAATTGCAGACCCAACAGGAAGGGACAGATCTCACAGGTGAATATTACTTTACTATCTCAGCAGCAGGAAGGAAGTTTTTCCTCCCCTGGCAACAGCCCAGCCAATGAGAGTCCGCCACAACTCAGCCAATGAAAAGTCACTATACTTTGAAATCCCAGGTTACTCCAATGGATGTTTTGTTTATAACAACCTTCCCAATGTCCGCCTTTCCTCTATAAAAGAGTATCCCTCTCTTTTATTTCCCAGACTTACCTATGGTTTTGCCAAAGTTTGTGTGTCCCAGGTTGCAATTCTCTGCTATTTTTGAATAAAGGCGTTTTTGCTGGTAAAATATCTGGCAGTTTTATTTTTAAGGTTGATAATATAGAGATAGAAACAACATAGTTCTTACTTTAAAATGTTCCCAGGGCACCTGGGTCGCTCAGTGGGCTAAGTGGCAGACCCTTGATTTTGGCTCAGCTCCCGATCTTGGGGTGCTGGGATTAAGCCCAGAGTTGGGCTCTGCGCTCACTGGGGAGTCCGCTTGAGGATTCGCTCTCTCTCTGTCTCTGCCCCTCCCCCCGTTCGTGCTCTCTTTCTGTCTCTCTAAAATTAATAAATAAATCTTTAAAAATAAATAAAATGTCCCCGTTTGTAAAAGAGGGAGTACTTGTTCTTATTTAACGAATGTTTCATTTCTTTAATTAGTGATGACGAGGTTAGTGTAAAATCATCACTAACTCTGCCTTTTTTCCATTCTCGGCTGCCTGGAAAGAGGGAGAGCTTAGAGATGCTGGGGTCTGACTGTGTGGTTTGGAGTCCTGCTTCCTCCACCTACGAGTTGTGTGACCTTGGCGAGTCTGGTAACCTCTCTGTGCCTCGCTTTCCCCGTTTACCCAAATTAGGTAAAGATCGCACTTCCTGGCTGACATTGTTATGACGGTGAAATCGGTGAATCCATGTCGAGTGAGTAGAATCAGGACCTACGGGGTGTGCTAAATGCTCAATAAATGCTTGCTGCGACTCTCACTGTTACTCCTCAGAGTTCTGAGCCACGTTTGGACCCACGATTTGGTGAAGGATTCTCATGGCATACTTGGTGCTGTTTCACTGCAGCTCTTGTTGAGAGCGGGTCTAAGAATATTTACTGAAAGCTGTAATTCTAAACCCTAGAGGACCCCAAGGCATTAGCAAAGACTGGGAAATTTGTTAGAGGGCACCACAGAGTCTTTGCTTTCACTTAAATGATTATTGCTTCACCAGCCTTTTCCCACCCCTCAGTGCAAGACAAATCCACAGAATAATAAAAAACATGCATGGCAGTTGGATCGAGAAAGCAGCGTGGAGCAGAAATCAGTAACAGACCTGCCCACGCTGTTCAGCCTGTACGGTGATGCCCTGAGTTACTGTCTCCCTCCCCTTTTCCTCCTGTGACTAAATGAGCAGTCCCCAAGCATGCAAACACATGTACACACTATTCCCACAGCCACTTCAGGGAGACACAGGGGTGCCTGGCCAGAGTAAGCTGCTTCCTCGTGTTAGAGGGGGTGATCTCTCTGGCTCCAGGCTCTGGAAGGAAGCACGAGGGGAGATGGCTTCAGGGCCGGGACCGCAATGTGGTCTTGCCTGGGATACTTGCCTGGGATCCACCTCTCCCTCCCTTGGTTTTCACTCGCACCGTAAGTCAGGACAGTGGAGAAGCTGGTTTACTTAGGTCAACCTAACTTATTCCCCTGGGTGTGTATAATCCCCTCCTTAGCCCACATGTCATATGTTAATACAACAACCAACCATTTCTATGTGGGCCATTCCAGATATGCTTAAGAACACATTGTTCCTAGATTTATGGTGACTACAGTAAACCGATTGGAAAGGATCCCCTTACACTGTTGGGAATTCAGATCTTTTTCCTTAAACATGTGTCAGGAAGCTTCTCTTCTCACTTATGTCTAGCTTCCTTTTTGATAGTAAAATGAGACAAATTAACGCTCCATTTTTAGCCAGACTGATTGCCAGAGTAGTCAGGGAGATGGTGAGTGCTCGAGAAAGGCCAGCATCAACTTGGGGCTGGCTTGTCCAGAAGGAAATGAAATAATAGCCCTGGAGCCCAATCTGAGAGATCATCAGAGCAAGCTCTTCTTCCCTGAGCCCAATTCCAATTTCTGAATTGCAAATGAGCAGAATCTTCATAAGCATTTAGGCTTAGAAAACAGAAGTCTTGGGTTTGGATTCTAGCTCTACACTCACCTACCCATGCACTGGGACCAATCATAACCCCTGAGGTTGTCTGTTCATCTTTAGAACAGGTGCTGAAAACACCCACCTCCGCATTTGTGGGGATTTGGTGACGTCATGAATGTGAACCATTTTGTTGTTGTAAAGTGTAAAACAAATATGAAGAGTGCTTACTGCTGATTAGGACATATAGCTGCAAAACACTAATACATATGATTTCACTTATCTGTGGAATCTAGAAAAAACCAACTGAATGAACAAACCACAACAGCAACAGCAAAACAGACTCACAAATACAGAGAACAAACTAGTGGTTGCCAAAGCAGTGGGGGTGGGAGATGAGTGACGTAGGGAGAAGGGGTTAGGAGGTACAGACTTCTAGTTTTAAAATAAATAAGTCACAGGGATGAAGAGTGCAGCATAGGGAATATAGTCAGTAATATTGTAATAACTTTGTATGGTGACAGATGGTGACTTCAGTTGCGTTGCGGACCACTGCATAATGTCATACATCTGATGCTAATATAACACTGTATGTCAACTATGCTCAACTAAAAATTAAAACCAAACCAAACCAAACCAAACACTCAGGTCTAGAATTGAAACAGTGCTATCTGTTCATGGCAAGTTCTGAAGGTGAGACCAGATAATCTACAAATAGACTACGAACATTCGATTGCACTGAACGCTGTAAGAGTATTGAGGTTAAGACACAGATGGCGTGTGAGAGAATGAACAGTTTTGTGAAAAGGTGAAATGGTCCTTTCCACAGCATTAAAAGCATTCTTGTTTGCCCTTTGTCGGTGGAGAACAATTCCAGTTTGATGCCCTTCACACAGTTGTCCCTCTGGATTGAAAAGTGTGCTGGTTCGTGTCTGCAACCCTGCACATTCGCCAGGAGGCTTTGTTCCTTACAAGGCCTCTTTACCGATCTCAGCGAACGTCCATGTTTTCTCAAGTTTCCACTTGTAGATGAAAAATGTACTATATTTTCTCTCTTTTATACTTTGGACTGCTTAAAATAATGAGGTATTATTTTAATACCATCCTTCTCTGTGTCTTTGTTCTAAATAAAGAACTCAAGATTCTGTCAGGTATTAATCTTCCTTACTCTCTGGAGAGGCATGCAAAGGCCGAAGATTTGGAAAATGGAGGCACAGATGTTTAAACCATTAGCATAGAGACTTATCCAAAGTCACCAAGTGAGTAAGAGGCAAAAATGGAACTCGTGGCGGTCTGGTCTGGTCCTAAAGATCCCCTGGGAGAAGCATCACTGCATAAACACTCGCATGGCCAACATTTGCAAGAGCAGATGTTTTATCAAGCCTACTGTACAACGAGGCCCACCCTTGCCTATCTGTTCCTATCTGCTTTTATTATGCTTTGGGGCTCTAGCATGATAAGACCTCCCATATGGTACTTGTATTAACATTAAATAATGGCTATTGTATTGTGTATACTATCACCATAGAAATATTTACTTAGTCAAACACAGACACTGGTCAAGCACAGTGACTGAAAACAAGCTAATCATAAAAACCATTCATGCTCACATCTATTTATAAAATCTGTTTCATTTGTGCCAGTTAAGTATAGGCTTTGTTCTAAACAAACACACGCAAACCTTCTGCCCATCCAGAGACATGAAAGGCGCCCCGCCTCCCCCTCTTCAGAAAACCTGGCCATGGGGTGTGGCCTGTGTAGGAAATATCAGGCATGCTTTCTGGGGCTCAGCTCAGCTCCTCTGAGGCTGGAGCTGCTGACCCTTGCTTTCAGGGTGTCTTTGTGTTCTCCCTTCTCCGGGGTCTTGCAGGCCTCTGGTTCTCAAACTTGGGTGTGCTCAAAAGCAGCCGGGGTGTCTGGAATAACTGCAGTTGGTCTCTTCCACTCCAGAGGTCCTCTTTGGGTGGCTGAGAAGCTGGGGTGTAGGAAATGGCTTTCTGGGAAACACTCGGGTGGTTCCAGTTTTGAGGGTTTGTATTCTCCGCTTGAGAAATGGCCCTCTGGAGCAGGCTCTCCTAGGACTCCTATGTCCCTCCTCACCCGCCTCGCCCACAGCTGTTGCCATGGCAACAGCAAGTGCTACTGAGCGCCTGCTTTTCCAACTGATACCAGCCATCTCCATAAATGCATATTCCTTCCATTGTGTATAGCAAAATGCTTGAGAACCTGGATTTTGGAGTCAAGCAGTTTGAATTTGTCTCTGTAACTTACTAATCATACAGCCTTGTGCAAACTATGTGACCCCTCCAGGCCCCTCTGCCTTTTTTAATCTGTAAAACGGGGATGGGGCGCCTGGGTGGCTCAGTCATTAAGCATCTGCCTTCGGCTCAGGTCATGATCCAGGGTCCTGGGATCGAGTCCCGCATCGGGCTCCCTGCTCAGTGGGGAGCCTCCTTCTCCTTCTGCCCCCTACTCTTGCTCATGTGCGTGTGCATGCATGCTCTCTCTCTGTCTCTCAAATAAATAAATAAAAAATACTTTAAAAATACAATGGGGATAATAATAGCACCTGCCTCATTGAGTGGATGTGAGGACAATGGTCATAATGCATGTGGAAAGTGCACACAATCCGTGCTACTAGTATTTGTGTTTCAGAAAAAAAATTGAATTGGGCTGTCCTTTCAGATCAAAGTGTTTTGGAAAATGTCACCTGAGGGAAGGTGGTGTGGTGCAAAGGGTAGAGATGACCTGTGTTGAGTCCTGGTGCTGCTACCAAAGGCCTGAGTGACCTTGGGCTGGTCCTTCTTCTCTGGAAGAATCTATAAAATGTTATCTGTAAAATGAGAGGATAGGTCTAGAGCAGTGGTTTGCGAACATTAGGAGTAAGGGATTCCTGTTGAATATCAGTAAAATAATGAAGTACCTGCTTATGTTTATACACACAGCATTCATCGACATACAATGGCAAAGATTTCTCTATATTTTTTAATTTAAAAAATGGATTTATCTTTATTAAACTCAGCTGGATTTACATGTGTTTGGGAAATAGTCCTGCTTCTTTTGTATGAGAGATATGATGGCCTTGCTCCACATGGACTCGGTCAAAGTCAGACCCCTCCTGGGGCTTCAGTCCAAGTGGCACCAGCCCATGTGGACTCAGTCAACCTGGCACCAACTCACATGGGGCTGAGTCAAAATGACACCCACTCAAGTAAACTCTGTCCAAGTGTCACCAGCCCACAAGGCCTTGGTCCAAATGGCACCCACTCAGGCGGCTTTGGGTTGCCTGGCTTGGTTCCCATGGTACCCTCTTGCCCCCTCTCAGACAATAGACAGTGTCTGGCAAGTCATGCAATAATGCTGGGCTCCCAGCAGTTACAGTCCCTCAGAGTGGGAGCCATTGGTCCAGATGGCTGTGTACGTGTGTGTGTGTGTGTGTGTGTGTGTGTGTGTGTGTGTGTGTGTTTGCTTGTTTGTTTTTTTATAGATTCTACTCGGTAAGAAGGTAGATCCACAAGCTGCTCTGGATAAATAGGGGTTGGGGCCCATTTAAGAGCTCCTCTTTCTCTCCCCCCAACTCCTGATCTTCAGCCAGAAAAGACCTGCAAGGCAGCTCTTTTTACTCAGTAAATAGTTGTTGAGCACTTAC
The DNA here is from genome assembly GCF_003265705.2 of Callorhinus ursinus. NCBI lineage: Eukaryota > Metazoa > Chordata > Mammalia > Carnivora > Otariidae > Callorhinus > Callorhinus ursinus. The sequence continues at coordinate 24,049,008 of NW_027397081.1, read as the reverse complement.
TGTAGCAGGACTGTTCTAGATGCCTGGGGTATGTCAGGGAACAAAACCCACCTGCAAGGCAGCTCCTTTTACTCAGTAAATAGTTGTTGAGCACTTACTGTAGCAGGACTGTTCTAGATGCTTGGGGTATGTCAGGGAACGAAACTCCATGCCTTGCTGGGGAATGTCTGCCTCTGAGATCCCAGTTTGGAGGTCACTGGTCTCGCGGTGAAGATCCCAGTTTGGAGGTCACTGGTCTCGCGGTGATGACCCTTAGTCTCCTGGGCTGGGATCCCTGGGAAGACCCAGGATTTAAAAAAAAAAAAAAAAAAGGGAAGCTTGCTTTTGGCCACCTGCTCTTCCTTTCACCCCTTTCCAGTTGCTTTGTTCTATACCCTGCACATTTTTACAAAACCAGCAGCTGAGTTTGTGACTGTGGACAAATGCCTTTTCCTTTCCAGAGTTTAGTTTCCTCATTTACAAGAAGAGGGGCTGGGACTTTAGAGCTCCAGTCCTCTTCCAGCTTTGTAATTGAGTCTAATTAACTCAGCAGAAATAACACCACCCCATTTAGCTCAACTGTCTCCTCACCCTCCCCCCATATACGCAAATAAACACTTGGTGGTGTCTTAGAAACGAGCCAAGCAATGTTAACATAACTCTGGAGCTATGTTGGTTAGCAGAGCTCAGTACAACTTCTCTCTTTAGATGCCAATCTTTCAACAGACATTCGAGAACCTTTCTTTCCTTAGGCCTGGCTGGAGATCCATGGAGAGCGGTAGCTATGGAGGCCAAGGGAACAGCATCAGGAGCTGCTGGGATGCTTGGATGTTAGATGCAAAGCAAACAGAAAAAGGAGCGCTCCCTCCCCGCGGCTCCCATCACACTGTCCTTTATCACTTTTGCTCGTGTGGCAATGTGAGTGGGAACCGTGTTTCTGGCACATGGTAGACATTCAGGAAATGTTTGCTGAGTGAATGAGCAGACTCTAGTCTAGTCCTTTTTTTGTTCGCATGGTTCTACTCACTCTTTACCAGCTGGCTCTGCTTTGGGAAGGAATACACACGATGTTGGGTAGAGTAATCTGCTAAAGAAGTTGAGAATAGGCTAAAGTCAACCACGTCTCTGTGCCAGATTGTTCCACGTTCTGCTTCCTTTTGGCTCAGCGTTCTTACGCTGACCCCTTTTCGACATCTGACAAAGCAGTGAAGGCCTTTCAGATGTATGGTCCTCTAAGGGAAATAGATCTTCAGCAAGGACTTTGTGGGAAGCCAGCAGGAGAAGAAACTTCAGATTGGTGGTACTACACCTAATCCACCCTGCTGTGGCAAGTGAGGGGGGACTTTGGGTGAGCACAGGCTGAGCCTGCCACACTTGACTTCCACCTGCCACCAGGACCAGCATCTGAGCAACTTCTACCTACCCTCTACCTGGCACTTCCAAGGGAGCCTTTCTGAAATGATCCTGCCTGGGAGAGGAATCTGATATACAAACCCATGGAGTAGGCCTTAGTGAATGCAAAGTGGTTACATTAAGGATTGGGGTTCTGTTTATTGACAGGGTCATGGCCTCTCCTGGTTATGACCCCCGAGGGACCCCGGCATGGAAACGGGATTTGTAACGTAACACTAACAATAACACACTAGAGACAGCCGTGACAGGGCCTGTTTCTCCTACATGCTGCAGCTGGTTCCCCAGGATGAAGGCAGAGCAGGGAGTGGACAGGGTAGGCAAGGGATCAGGAGACAAAAGGGCAAGCATGGCATCTGTGGGCCGGGAGGTCCCCAGCCAGGAGTCCAGCAGGGGGTTCCGTGATCCTTGTTGCTGGACAGTTTGCCCCCTGCTCCTGACACCTGCATTGCACCAACCTGTCTGGATGGTGCTGTTAGCTCTGGACGCCCACTCCTTCTCAGCCAGTGCCCAGTCTCAACGCAGAAACCCCCTCCACAGATCCCCCTCTCGGCAAGCAAACCTGCTCTCCGTCCACCACACCTCCACTCCCTGTCCCTTGTGAACATGTATTGTTTTTCTCTCTGGGGGCTGTGGAGGTAGGAAGGCAGAGCACAGAGAGGAAGAATGGGAACCTGAAGTCCCAGGGATTTTTCAGTCCATGGGCAGCGGGGGCAGAACTCAAAAACTCAAAAACAAACACGGAATAGGAGGTTCCCTCCTTTGTTTCTTGGGGGCAGGGTTTGGGGGACTGCAGTGAACCGTTCCTGGAGAGGCAAAAGCGTCTCTGAAATCACATCACATAAGAAACCCTCTCCTCTAGCTTTTCATCAGTGGCTTCTTTTCTGGTCTGCATGAAAGGAGAAATCCGTGTGACCTCTGGGGCCGGACACAGGAGAATCTCCCGGTTGGCCAATGAGTGGAGGGTTTAGAAGAATAGCCATCATCTCTGCTAGTTTTCCCATCAGGTCTATATGTCAGCCCTTGCCCATCCAACAGACAAGAAGCACCAGTGAGTGGAGATTCTAGAATAACCTGGCATTCATTCAGTGGTGGTTTCCAGAGGAAATAGTTAAGAACCTTTTTCTCCATCGTGCACTCTGGGAGTGTCGATTTCCTTGAACCGAGGCATCATGAACAAGAACAGTGTCGGCAGCAGTCCCCCCAGTGGTCTCCACTGAGGCCCTCCCTTCCTGAAATCCTCCAGTATCTCAAGTTTCCGACAAGTTTCCTTTTCTGATGCCAGTGTTTAACCAAGCCTGGTGTCCCAGAGGTCCTCTCGGGGCTAGCCCTTCTTTGACCACATGGTGTTGTCTGCTTGATGGGGAAGCCAAGGAACTCAATGCTGTGCTTGAAGTATTAAAAAACAAAAACCCGGGAAAGCGTGGCCCTGAAGTTGCCTATATACTTAGCTTCATGTTCGCATAGTGAGGTTGCAATGGTCACTAGGAGCTGGGCACACCCAGGCTTCACAGACAGAATGAGGGACCTTCATAGATAGTTAATTTGCCACCTCATTGGTTTTCCATACTCAATGATCAGAATTTAAACTGAATAAACTTTCTCCTGGCCTTTGGTTACTATGTGGAGATTTGGACCAGAGTACTTACTCTTTGGTTGGCTAAATTTCTAGATGAGGAGGAGGTGGTTGATAACTCAATGCGACTTTTTAAATTCTTCCAAGTAGATCTCTCAGTATGCGCCCAAACTCACATCCACCTCAGAATTCAATTCCCACTTCACTCGCGGACACTTCCTAGACCACCGTAGCTCATGGATGTGTTTTCTGTCTGTGTGTATTTGACCCATATAAAATACTGTCTTGGATCCTACTTGGTACTCTTATATCTCATCACTGTCCATTAGTTCATGGCCATTTCTTATTTCCCTCAAACAGCGGGATGACCCCTGAGTGCAGGGGCTTTGAGGAATGCTGACACCATTCTTAGCAGGTTGGGTGATGCCTGCTTCTTCTCAGCGTATGCATGTTGGCCACACGGGAGTATCATCATGGCTTGAAATTCAGTGTTTTTTCAGAGCCAGGGATTCTCAGAAAGGCAGCCAAAGAAGAGAGTCCCAAATCACTTGCAAGTAATTTAGATATATTTTCCTCCTCTTTGCATGAAAATTACATGATTAACATCTCATATTTGGGTCCATTTTTTGTCTCCTCTCTCTCTCAACTCTGTCTGTCCCCTTCCCCTTTCCCCCCCTTCCCACCTCCCTTTTACAAAAGTAGAGCAAAAGTTACCGGAAGTCTCAATTGTCGGACTTCAAAGTCTTTGCTAAACATTTGACATTTGACAGTGTGTCCCCCTCCCTTCCTCCTCACCCCCATCTCGCTTGCCTGGGCACAAGCCTCAGAGAGATAACCATATCAGGCAGAATAAATGAAGCTTGTTTCCTTCTAAATTTGCTTCCTCCCACACAGCATGGCCCTGTGCCCTGGGGTTGGCAGTGCACCTCACCCCAGACTTTTCTCTATTGACTTTTAGGTGGAGGCAGTGGGCTAGAAATAGTAGAAGAACCTACATTCACCAGACAGAAATCACGGACCTTCTGCATCGGAAAGATCCAAACAGAAAGTCTCGTCTCACATTGCCATTTTATGGATGAGGAAACCCAGGCCTGGAGGAGCTCAATGAACTGTCTGAAACCAGAATTAGATACCCAACAAATAGAGCAGGCACTGGGAGCCAGAAGTCTCCTAATACCCAGTCTGATATTCTTTCTACCTCCAGACAAAGACTGAGAAATTACAAATTTGAGCAGTAACACTGAAAGTTCGGAGGGTGGACTTTTCCAGTGTCCAAGTGGACTAAACTGTCCCATGAGCTCATCGTGGGTGATACAGAGAAGCTTTGTCCTCTGGCAACCTGCCCTGGAGGACACCTAGAGTAGCTGCTTCCTACGTGACTCGGGGTCTGCATAAGGGGAAGGTGGCTGGGCTCTCCGTCGAGTGCGAGTGTGCGCCCAATTCTCACATGCACTGTGTGGTGTTGGCTGGGACGTGACTCCTGCAGCCTGCTCCCAACCCACTGGACACTGGTCGGGTTCCGTGCTGAAGCATCATGGCAGTCATGACGAGGAAAGGGAAGCTGGAGCCACTGGAAACAGGGCTGGGGTCCTGAGGAGGAAGAGTACACAGCTCCCTACTGGGAAGTGTGGAGCATTGCTTCAAACACCCTTCAGAGGGACAGAAATTCCACTACTGAAGTTTTTTACTTTGGGTCTATAGGGGATTTTAGAATGGAATCTACAGAAAAATAAAAAGGACTCTAAAAATGGTAACTCCTTACTAGGAATTGGAAGGTTGGATAGTGATAAAAGTTGGAGGAGGAAAATGGAAAGAAGCCCCCAAATCTTGGCTGTCTCCATTCTCCTCCTTCTAGTACATTGGTGAACACACACACACACACACACACACACACACACACACACTTCCCCTTGTGCGTCCGGAAGACAAACAGAGGTTGGCAAGCCCTCATTCATCTGCCACCAACTGACTGAAATAAATCTCTCATCCAGAGCTGCCTGCCCCCGCGACCTATGTGGGGGCATCAAGAGCATTAGCTCAGTGAGGATGTCCGTAGCTTCCAGTGAACCTTCTGCTTTTATAAGGTTTAGGGAGTCCGGCCTGCCCCAGTCCTCCTGCGCACCTGTAGCCCTCACATGTAGACTAGTTTTGTGCTTTTTTAAAAGTATATTTTTGTCCCACACTCCCAGCCTCCAGGGGCCCTCTGAGGCAGGAGAACCTCCCACTTGCTCACCACTCTGCCTGTGTGCTTCCCAGTCAGCGAGGGCAATTTTTCAGAAAACTATTTTTAGAAATAGTAACCTCAGAATAAACACAGCACACCAGATGCTGGTGTTTTTCTGGGGCAACTGAGCTGAGGATCATTTGTTTAAAGAGAAAGGTAAAACAGCCAACCTTGCTAAGGCGGCGGTTTGCAGATTGCTGGGTTTTACTCCCCCTAGTGGCAAGATTTTAGAAGACATGACTCCCCCTTGACCCAGACTAGCAAGCCTTCAGTGTGGGCAGAATTTTTATGTGAACTCGATTGTACTTCCAGGCTTCTAGTTTGAAGAGTAAGGCTAGATTGCACCCTAATTTGATGGGTACAAGATGTGCTAAGAATACCAGGGCAATTTCTGTGCCTATTTTCCTTATTTCTGGAAGGATCGATCGCTAAATAAACTATATGTTGAAAACGAGGTTATAGTAAAACTGTTGGGTATTTTTGTTTAAACAAAATCTATTCCTTAAACAGAATATACGTATAATAAGGGAACTGATAAGGTAAATTCCGTAGTATACACTTCTTTCCTAAGTAAGGGTCAGCGGTTCTGCTAGCTTCATAAAGGACAGGATGAAAAAGAAAACGTTAGAGGGGGGATTTGTCAGTCCAATATTGTAAAGAAAACACAACAAAACAATAAAAAAAAAAAAAAGTCTCTGACTGTAAGCCTTGAGAGGCCAAAGACACGTTACCTAAAGTCACCAAGGTTTTCCCTTTCGGGAAGTTTTAATCATACTTCTTACAATCATTTTTTTTTTCTTAGTTAACTTGGTACAGCCTACAAAAAGACAACAGAAGAAACTAAATGACTTTTGTAGAACTTCTCAATCCTACGATTCTACAGTGCAGCACTCTAAGAGTCTTCTGGCTGGAGGAAGGCTGTAATTGGAAAGGCTTTCGCTGGCCTGAAGACCTTAATCCTCAGATCAAAGATGCTCCTCCTTGTGGAAAGAATAGATGGACAATTCTCTAGTTACATTATAAATGACCAGGTTTCTCCTACAACTTGGCTGTGGCTCACTAGTATCTGGGTGACAAAGTAAAACCAAAATGACTGTGACTGACAGGAGGGAAAACATACGCAGTAATTGATCAGTCAAATCATGCTCATTTCTCAGCCCATTTTGAGTCACTTTTTGTAAATTATGGAACTGTATTCATTCATGCAACAAAAAGCATTCCATTCACAAATAGTTCAGCTGAGCTGACAATTGATTCATTATGAGTTCTTTGCTGAAAGGCAGACTGGTTTTCCAGAGTAACAGCCTCTTCTTTGACTGTCCATCTCTTTCTATTCATATTCACCATTTTTACATTTTTTTACTCATAACTTATCTAACTTCTAACAACTACTGGTAGGGAGACCAGCAAATCCATCCCCCCATAGCCTGTGGGTTCCAAATGACACACTGGTCCTCTGAAATGGATCGTCACAAAGAGCATGTTGGTGCTGATTCTCCTATATATACTGCTGAGTTTCCCTTTATTGCCAGTGAGAGGAAAAGATACATACCATCTGACCCTGGGAGCAAAATCATACCCAGTTGAGAACCACTGACCTAAGAAGAGGTGTTGAGATTGGGAGAGTCTTAATTTTTTCCTTTTTTGTCATTCACTGTTTTTTTACCCATTTATATTTTTCAACAGCTAATTATAGAAGACCTATACTATGGAGTAAGTTTTAAGGATCAGTAGTGAACAAAAATCAAATTCCTGTCCTCAAGTAACTTATATTCTAGTACATGTGTGGGAAGGAGACAGATCGTGAACACAAAACAAATACACCAAAAGGTTCCTGAGAGTGATAAACATCAGGAAGAAAATAAAACAAGGAAGTGAGCTAAAGAGTGACTAGGTCAGGCCTAACAAGGAAGCGTGAGGCCCCTGGAGAGCCCTGAATACCGGATCTTGTGTTTAGCTTCATCTTGAATCTCAGCAGATGAGAGAAATTGCCATGGTGGTAGTGGCAAGAGTAAGTGTTGAAGAGGAGACTGATGCTACCCAGGCCCTGTTGTGGAAGTTTCCTCTGACAGTAGTCTGTCAGAGGAAATATTTGTAGAATATTTGGAAGTAGAATATTTGGAAAGGAGAATAGTCATGGGAGCCAATAAATTGGTTAGGAGGTTGTTACGATTATCAAGAAAAAAGATAATAGAATTCTGAGGTAGGTGGTGGCAGTGGGGATGGAAAGGAGGGACCGCAAATGAGGGATTTAGAGAAGAATTTATTTGATTTGGGATTTAACAGATGATTAGAAAATAAAACCTTTTATGACTTTTCCACATGAAGATGTTAAAACAAATTAAACACCACAATCAACTTGACTCTATGAAAACAGGACTGTTTTAACTCATGGAAAATGTAGAGAGAACATAGTCTTAGAATGAAGGGCAATCTTCTAGGTACATTTTAATTTTGTGCAGAACTAACTAGACCGTCTTATTTTCCTCATTGCCTCATAGACCAGTACCCCCTATGCAGTTCTAATATGGTTCTAAGACCAGCATTTTGTAAACTGTGGGCTCCAGGCTTACCTGAACATGTGATGGGTTATGAGACTGGAAGAAAAAAGTGGTATAGAAGATCACTCCAAAATTTTGTACTTGGATGAACAAGTATTTGAGGAAATCATTAATAAAATTTAGGAAGGAGAGGAGGTAGTTTTGAATCAAGAGCAGTTAGTCTGGATTGAAAGCTGACACTAAGATGGTGGAGGTGCCTCCCTGATAAAAGGTTTGGTGAATAGTTGCAAACATTGTATTGAGGTGAAGGTTGAGTTAGGACCACAAATCTAGGTTTTTGTAATCATTCAAATGAAAATAATTGAAGTCACTGGGATGGGCACAATCTCTAAAGGAGAAAGGAAGAAGGAGAGGGGACTAAGCCCAGAACATTGGAGAAAATCACCAGGCAGAAGTTAGCCACAACTCAAAGGATAGTGGTACCCAATGAGCCAAGAGGATGAGTGAAGCAGAGCGGCCGGATGCCAAAGGATGAACTGGTTATAAGAAAATTGGGATCCAGACTGTAGACACCATCTTTTTAAATGTAAAAGGAAGGGCTGAAGATATTTCATATGTTGGATGAAGACGTTGAGATATCAAAGCAACAACAAGAATAGAGTCACAAGGGAAGAGAAAAGATGGGAAAGGAAGCCCTCATACATGACTACAGCCATCTGCTATAAGAGATGAAGAAGGACTAGGGTTTCAAAGAATGAAAACCTTTTGCTTTCAAACAAAACTGTGGAAATTTAGTAAGGAGTTAACAAGTTAAGCTGAAAAAGCATAACCAAGAAGGACTGAGGGGCCAACTCGCTTTAAATAGCTTGTGTTCATTATAGACCAAATCAGCACCATGTCATAAATTTCTTGAGCTATCCTTGGCTGTTGAGGAGGAAGCAAAGAGAAAGCAAGAGTCAGACATTAGCACTAGAAGCGAGAAGAAAGACCAAAGAATTTGAGGTGTCCAGAGTTTTAGAGGGAGAAACACTGACAGGGCCACATCTGGCCAGAAATGGGTGGAACAATTAGGAAATCAGGGTTATGTTGAGGGACAACAAGTCACAATAATAGGAAGAGCATGTTCAAGGGATTTCAGCAAGAACCCTTGTTGTGGCTTTAGTGTGGTCAGAAAGGAGGAGACCAAAGATTAAGATCAACTCCACAAATATGTTTTGCTCGTCAGCTATGTGCCTGACCATTATGGTTAATAAGACATGTGAGGTCCCTGTTTTCATGGATTTATATTCTAGTAGTGAGAGCAGAAGGTAGGACAGGAGAGAAAATTAAAAAAGAAATGGGGAAAACATCAGGTGATGATGACAATTTAAATAGAGTCCCATGGGCGCCTAGGTGGCTCAGTTGGTTAAGCCACTGCCTTCGGCTCAGGTCATGATCCTGGAGTCCCGGGATCAAGTCCCGCATCGGGCTCCCTGCTCGGCGGGGAGTCTGCTTCTCCCTCTGACCCTCTCCCCTCTCGTGTGCTCTCTCTCTCTCTCATTCTTTCTCTCAAATAAATAAATAAAATCTTTAAAAAAAAATAGAGTCCCATGATTGCAAGTGGCTGTGGTTACCATACACTGGGTAGGAAAGGCAGGTGTCTGAGGAAAGACATTTAAGTGAAGATCTGAACCATTATATGAAAGTGGTCACGTGATGAGTTCACAAGACATGCTTATGTTTATGGAGTGGGGAACACAAGGAAGAGAGGCATCAAGGGTAATCCCTAAATGTTTGAATCAAAACAATAAGTGACTCTTTTTACTGTTGGGAAGACTATAGAGGAGGAGGTTGAGAAGGGGGTGAGGATTGGCAGAAAATCAAGAATTCTCTTTGCCACATAAAGCTTAGCATGTCAGATGGGCCATCCTGAACATGAAGATGTTCTAAGCATGAAGAGATGATGAGTGAAGGCCAATAGGGGTTGTGAAAGTCAAAGAATATTAAGGAGTAAAAACCTTGGGTTACAAATATCATCCTTGCTCAATGTCCTTGAGGTTGTTACAGAAGACAGCAGGATATCACTTGAAAAGAAAATAACTTGGAGAAAGAACTGAAGTTTCAAGGAATAATGGCAAGTTTTCTTGATGGCATCCTAAAGCCTAGAGGGTGGTGAGGAAAAGGATCTATAGATAGATAAATAGAGAGATAATAGATGATGGATATTATATATATGTGTGTGTATATACATGTATGTATGTGTATATATTTATATGTGAAGCAGTTGAAAATGGTAGTTGATAGAGACTTAATAATTCTACTTGATAATAATTTAAATAGTATTTTAGCAATTGAGCAAGGATGCTCATTAGCATAGAATGCATTAGAGAATAACTAAAATCTAGGCAGTGAGCAAACCTGTAATAGATGACAGCATTATTGTCCCATTAAATATAGCAATCTACTGAGGCAAAGTATTAAGAGATACAGCCAGGATATATTAATAATAGTAGCAGAAGTAGCATTGAAGGATCTAAGAAGATCCAATGTTGCAATTCTTACAAGTTCAACCTAAGATTTCCTCTCTTCTGCATCTACTTGTGTGTGTGTGTGTGTGTGTGTGTGTGTGTGTTTGTGTGTGTGTTCTCAGCACAGTTTTTGGCTACTATTTCTCTAAGTAAACATGTGATTCTAATGAAATTTGCTGAATTTCAAGCAGCCACACGTGTAGGAAAGCTGCCCAAGTTGGATATTTGTGGAATGCTGATTTTCCATACATATCAACATTTGGTAATTATCATCAGAACTATTCATGCACATTTAAAAGTGGAAATAAAATTAAGAGAGATTCAACAGGGACCTCAGATGACCTATTGGGTAACCCTTCGAGGTAATCAGTCCTTTCAATGAATGCATAGCCACTGAGGCCTGTGTGACTAGTCACTCTTCTTAACTCACTTCTGGAAATATTCTTAACAGAAACATCCTACGTTTCGTCTTTAAAACTCCACACATAGGATGGAGTAACACCTCTCTAACTAGTGAACTACAAGCAAATCATAATAAGTATGTTTCAAGATTGACACTAGTCTGTATTTGTCACCTTTCATAATTTTCTAAGTTTCCCAAGACCTGTTTCTTCATATTTTTAAAAATCTCTTTCAAAGGCTTTGTTAGCATATAGGTTTTAAATAATACCCACTGACAAAATATATTAGTTATTGATTGCTGTGTGACAAATCACCCCAAAACCTAGCTGTGAAGACAACAAATACTTATTTTTGGTGGATTTCTGTGAATCGGGAATCTGGAAGAGGCTTAGCCACATGGTTGTGAAGCAGGGTTTATCTTAAGGCTAGAACCAAAATATTGGCAGGGGCTGCTGGCATCTCAAGGCTCAACTTAAGGAGGACCCACTTCTAAGATTGCACACATGGCTGTTGGCAGCCCTCAGTTCCCTGTCATGTAGGTCTCTCCACAGAGCTGACTCCACAGAAGCTAACACAGTAGCTAGCTTCTCCCAAGGTGAAGTGATACAAGAGGGATGGGAGAGAGAACCTAAGATAGAAACCAGAGTCTGCTTATAACCTAATCTTGGAAGTGACATCCCATCACTGCTACAATATTCTATTCATTAAAAACAAATTAATGACTCTCCCTAACATTGAAGGGAAAGAGAATATACAAGAGTGTGAATATCAAAAAAGGATCATTGGGGACAATCATACAGACTGCCAACTGTTCTCAGTGAGTCATATTAGCCTTCTGTGTCAGATGGGGAGACTAATATTCAGTGATCATTTTAATTTCTCCAAATGCTTGCCTCTCACGAAAGGTGCAAAAATGAATGTAAAATTTGCAAAACACGTATGATAAAGGACGGTTATCTAAAATATATTTTTTTAAAAAACCCTTAAAACTCAACAATAAGAAAACAACCCAACTAAAAATTAGGTTAAAGACATTAACCAAAAAAGATATACAGATGGCAAACATATGAAAAGATGCTCCACATCAATGTAATTAGGGAAATTCACATAAAAGCAACAAGAAGATACCACTTCATGCCTGTTAGAAAGGCCAAAATCCTTGGGGCACCTTGGTGGCTCAGTGAGTTAAACGTCCAACTCTTGGTTTCAGCTCAGGTCATGATCACAAGGTTGTAAAATCTAACCCCTTGTCGGGCTCCTTGCTTAGTGCAGAGTCTGTTTAAGACTCTCTCTCTCTGCCCCTCCCTGCACTCTAAAAATAAATAAATCTTAAAAAAAAAGAAGGAAGGAAGGAAGGGGAAAGAAAGAAAGAAAGAGAGAGAGAAATGGCAAAGTCCAGAACACTACATACCAAATGCTGATGAAATTGTGGAACAATAAGAATTCTCAGTCATTGCTGGTGGGTATGCAAAATAGTACGACTACTTTGGAAGACAGTTGTCAGTTTTTTACAAAACCGTAACACTCTTACCACATCATCTAGTAATCCTATTCCTTGGTATTTACCCAAAGGAGTTGAAAACTTATGTCCACCCAAAAGCCTGCCCAGGGGTTTACAGTGACTTTATTCACAATTGCCAAAACTTGAAAGTAACCAAGATGTCCTCCAGTGGGTGAATAAATTGGTATATCCAGGCAGTGGATCATTATTCGGCATTAGAAAGAAATGAGTTATCAAACCATGAAAAGCCGTGGAGGAACCTTAAATGTATATTAGTAAGTGGAAGAGGTTAATCTGAAAAGACTACATAGGGGATGATTCCAACTGTATGACATTCTAAAGAAGGCAAAACTTTGGGAACAGTATGAAGATCAGTGGTTGCTAGGGTCTGGAAGGAAGGTAGGGATGCATCGGTGGAGCATAGAGAATTTTTACAGCAGTGAAAATATCCTTTATGATATTATAATGTTGGGTACATGTAATTATATATTTGTCCAGACCCATAGAATGTACAACACTGAAAGTGAGCCCTAATGTAAACTATGAACTTTGGGTGACAATGATGTATCAGTTCTAAGAAATGCACCACTCTGGTGGGGGATGTTGATAATAAAGGAGGCTGTGTATGTGTAGGGACAGCAAGTAAGTGGGAAATTTCTGTACCTTCCTCTTAATTTTTCTGTGAAGCTGAAACTGCTCTAAAAAATAAAGTCTTTAAAAAGATACCCAATATTTACCCCAAAGATACAAATGTAGGGATCTGAAGGGGTACATGCACCCCGAAGTTCACAGCAGCAGTGACCACAATAGCCAAACTATGGAACGAGCCAAGATGTCCATCGACAGATGAATGGATAAAGAAGATGTGGTGTATATATATATACAATGGAATATTATGCAGCCATAAAAAGGAATGAAATCTTGCCATTTGCAACAATGCGGATGGAACTGGAGGGTTTATGCTGAGTGAAATAAGTCAATAAGAGAAAGATATTGTATCATATGACCTCGCTGATATGAGGAATTCTTAATCTCAGGAAACAAACTGAGGGTTGCTGGAGTGGTGGGGGGTGGGAGGGATGGGGTGGCTGGGTGATAAACGTTAGGGAGGGTATATGCTATGGTGAGCGCTGTGAATTGTGTAAGACTGTTGAATCACAGACCTGTACCTCTGAAACAAATAATACATTATATGCTAAAAAAAAAAAAAAAAGAAGAAGATAGCAGGAAGGGGAAAATGAAGGGGGGAAATCAGAGGGGGAGACGAACCATGAGAGACTATGGACCCTGGGAAACGAACTGAGGGTTCTAGTGGGGAGGGGTGTGGGGGGATGGGTTAACCTGGTGATGGGTATTAAAGAGGGCACGTACTGAATGGAGAACTGGGTGTTATACGCAAACAACGAATCATGGAACACTACATTAAAAACTAATGATGTAATGTATGATGATTAACATAACATAATAATAATAAAAAAAGATACCCCTCTGAAAAGAAAAGAATGTAAATGCAGATTAGACTCATTCCAAAACTTCATGTATTTCCCAGCACATCAGGCTGTGATATAATAGCATTATATTGATAGTCACATGTAAAACTGTATTTAAACTGTTAAAATAACTCAATATGGCTATGAAATGGCTTACAAGTCTGCCTCTCTAGAGCTTTATTTATCCAAAAACATTTGCCAATGACCCACTCTATGTCATACACTTTTATGACTATTGTCAATCAAAAGTGATAAAACAAGGTCTCTGTCATTGAGGATTTGGGTTTTTTTTAAAGATTTTATTTATTTATTTATTTATTTATTTTAGAGAGAGAGAGAGTGTGTGTGCAAGCAGGGGGAGGGTCAGAGGGAGAGAGAGAAAATCTCAAGCAGACTCCTCACTGAGCACAAAGCCTGATGTGGGGCTAGACCTCATGACCCTGGGATCATAATAACCCTGAGATCATGACCTAAACTGAAATCAAGAGTTGGATGCTTAACTGACTGAGCCACCCAGGGTCCCCCACTGAGTAGTTTATAATTCAACAGAGAAAAACAAGCCAATGACCAGATAATAACAGTACAAAGTGATATATAGAACACAGAACTAATGAACCCAGAAAAGAGATGGAATAACTGTTTAAATTGCACATGGATGTGACCTTTGTGATGGGGGGGTGACCTTAGTAAATAAATAAGAACCAAGGAGGAAGGGCAGAGGTAACTGATATTTCAAGTAGAGACAAAAGCATGCTGAAAAATATATTCTCAGGATAGCTTAATGGCTTAAAGTGTGTGTTCTTTTTAAACCACTCCTTATTAGCTATGTAACCTTGGGAAATTTTGAACCTCGGACTTGATATTCTCATCTTTAAGATGGAGTACAAGAACAAAATCTGCCTCATGGTATTACTGTAAAGATAAATGAGAATATAAAGAGCTTAGAACAGTGTCTAGCACATACTCAACCCTCAAAAATATTGGTTATGATCTGGAAGGGTATGACTTTTTGGCACAATACTTTGGGTGATATGTTATTACAGGAAATTGATCTCTATTTGTGGAATTTCAAGTTCTTTATCAGGACTTTTGTTAAAGATTTTAGACTCAAAAGATGTAGGAATCCCTCTGACTCTGTTCCAAAGCTATAGGACCTTTAGATCTATTTTTAAACTTTTACATATATAACATATCCAGACTTAAAGACCAGAAATGGAAGATTTTGTGTCAGAAATGAAGAACAAATCCATTCTGATAGTGGTGACAGGAAGTTGGTGCTACACAGCCAATGAAATAAACCAGACTAATTGCAAGGTACTAAGGGCTAGAGATTAAACACCTGTATGGAACGAGAGCTGAAGGGTATGAGGGTGGGAGAAGGGGAGAGCTGTTGGTCTAAAGATATAAACTTCCAATTACATAAATAAATTCTGGGGACTCTAATGTACAGCATGATGTCTGTGTTAACATTACTATATTATATGTACATGAAAGTTGTCAAGAGAGTAAATCTTAGATGTTCTCACACACACACAAAATGGTAATTATGTAAGGTGGTGGGTGTGTTAACCAACCTTATTGTGGTAATCATTTCACAATAAAACACATATCAAATCATTACATTGTACACCTTAAATGTATTCAGTGTATACATTGACATACATTGATATAATTGACATATATATCTCAATAAAGCTGAGGGAAAACTATCCCATAAAGATTCATCACCATCTGTGAATCTGCACAACTCTTATGGAAGATAGCATCCATAGGAGATAAACACTTAGGTACAAATTGTTAACACATACAAAGAAATCTAACACAGTTGACTTTTGTTATTCACCATAGTTACATATTATAAAGTCACCACAAACACCAAATTAGAGAAAACTGAATCATTGCCTTTAGGGGAAATGAAGGGGTTCCTGTAAGCCTCTGGCCACAGCTTTTGTGCCAACTGATCAAGTCACAACTTAGTTTTATGTATGTGTCTTCTTGAAGAAAATTTATTTAATATATGTTGTTGGTTTTTTAAAATTGAGCTCATGGCTAACAGCACTATAACTCATACCTGATGAAGTTTGTCTAACACATGTATTTCTCCTTAAGGTGCATCACTGCCTTCTTGCACTTAGGAGCACCAAAATAGTACTTTTAGCACACACTCTGATTTTAAACAGAGAAATCACTACCAAGAAGCGTGCGTGCGCGCGCGCGCACACACACAGCAAAAAAAAAAAAAGCACTAAATATCCTATGAAAAGGACACATTTGTAATATGAGAGCCAAAACAAGAAGTCAGAGCATCACTTTGTTCAACCTCAGCTGGGAATGTCATGTGCATGTCTGCAAATGATTGCAAAACTACCTCAGTGTTGATCTGGGGGTTGTGAATAAATTTTAGCAAATAGGTGAATTCACAAATACAGGATCTGTAATTAATGAGGACTGACTGTATTTAAAAGTACAGTCTACTGTCCAATAAACAAAGTAATTTATATTCAAATACCTAGAGATATGAGATTTTACAATAGGTTTAAAAATACTGGAAGAAATATAATTGACAAGGTAAGTACATGATTATAAAAAATGAATAAACTGATATAGAGAGGAACCACAAAAAATACTAAAGTTGAAAAAGACTTATTGAAAATAAAAAGTCAATAGATGGGTTGGAAAAATAGGAAAGAAATAATTATAAACAGTAAAAAGAAAAGGAGAGTTAAAATCTAGACTTTAGGAAAATATCCAAATACATATGAAAAAAGGTACTAAAATTTAATTGAAATTAATATATAATATAGAAAATCTAGCATTATTTCATAGAAGTTCCAGAAAGAGAATACAGAGACTGGGGAAGAGGTAATATTTTAAAAGATAATTGATGAGAATTTTCCAGAATTCAAGAAAGTGATGAGTACTAATGTCCATAAAGTACATAAATATAGAGCCAAATTAAAAAAAAAATCCACCACACACATTGTAATCAAACAGGAGAATAGCAAGTATAAAGCAAATATTAAAAGTTACTATGGAAAAGCATAAATATTGCCTTAAAAGGAAAAACATAAAACTTCTCATAAAAAACTTTCGGTAATAGAAGAAAATGAAATCATATATTTAAGATGTAAACAGCTTTGAACTAAATACAATTCTATACCTAGCTAATCTAGCCTTCAAGAATGAGGGGGAACACGACATTGGTGGTATAATGGTTAAGCATACGTGCCTTCTAAGATTGAGGAAATAATAAACACATTTTTTGGATATCTAAGGGCTTACAATGCTTCAATGAAAGAACTATTAAAATTCATAGTTTAGCCAGAAGGAAATAAACCAAGAAGAGAAAAAATAAACTACATGGTCTATGTAGAACAATGGTAATAGAACCATGGTAAACGAAAATATTGGTAAAACCTATTAGTGAATCAAAAACAGTACTGACTCTAAAAAACAACAGTTTGGGTTTAAAATCAGGAAAAAAAAATATCAGATGACCATGGCTTACAAGATGCAAAGTGAGGAAAGTTACTGTACACTGAGGTCATTATCTTTTTAATGGGGGAGGTAATTTATTTTTGTTAGAAAAAGTACAAGTTCAGATTGTTAAAATTTAAATGTAAACTCTGCAGAATAGAAATGGAGCATAAGTCTTCCAAATCAGCAGAAGGAAAAAAAGAAACAGAAAATTCCATTGAACTGGAATTCCATTCCAGTCAAGATGTACTAAAATCTCATAATCTGAGAAGGCTCCTGCACTACTGACATTGAACAATGATAGATGAAATTAAAATAACAAAAAGAAGGGAAAAATATTAAACATTTTTAAATAGGGCCTAGAAATTAATAAGAATCTAAATCAATGAACAGTAAGTGGGGCTGAAGTCTTGGGGCTGTTCTGCCTGATAGCACAGGGTGGGATAGGAAATATTTTTCATCATCGTGTTGAGTTCATTTGGCATACTGAATATTATAACTGTTCCAATACATTGTGGGTGCCAGAGCCTTGTTTATAATTTGACTTGAGATGCTTGAGCCAAACTCATGAAAGAAGAATGAATAAAAAAGTAGCCTCATCTGTCGTTTTTGATTTAAGTGTAAGGATGGGTACTGTTGTCAGTATCCTTGAACCAGGCATAGAGCCAAGTTGCTCATTGCCTCACCAACTAGGTTAGAAATTTCATCAGTCTCATAGTGGAACAGAGTGCATGAACTGACAATATAAGACCTAACTCTTCAGAAGGGTTTCAAGGCGCTGCATGGACCTAAACCCCAAACTGCTGGACAACAAGAATGTGATGGATGAAGGAAAATATAAAGCTCATTAATTTTTGTTATTTGCAGGGGAGAATAAGAATAGGCATTGCTAGAAAAAGATGTATGGCTGAGTTAAAAATGTAAGGGCAAATTTTCACTTTCAGGTAAAATGGAGTGATTTATGGCAAATCAGTGTTTCTAATAAACTACAACTAGAAAAGTCAAATTAAAAAAAATTGCTTAAAGTCATCAGGTCACTGGAGATGTAGCAAAGTTGAGAGGGAAGAAGATTCTAGAGAACTGTATGGAAGTAACTACTTTGTTCTGGGAACTATTTCCTGCTTCTGATGCAAATAAACTCGTTGTTTATCTGAAATTCTAATTTAACTGGGTGTCCTGTTAAACCCTAAGCTTGCCTCAGGGGAGAGAGGTATTGCTGGGGACAGAGTAATCATCAGAGCCTTTGGCTGGAGTAACAAAATGGAGAACTTTTTTTTCAAAATGATTTTATTTATTTATTTGCCAGAGGGAGAGAGAGAGCGAGACCAAGAGAGTGTGAGAGCACAAGCAGGGGGGAGCAGCAGAGGGAGAGGGAGAAGCAGGCTCCCTGCCGAGCAAGGAGCTGACGCGGAACTCAATCCCAGGACCCCGGGATCATGACCTGAGCTGAAGGCAGACGCTTAACCGAGTGAGGCATTCCCCAAATGGAGAACTTAACCCACCTAGTTCACTCCTTGGTGTATTTGCTGAATTCTAAATCTGCATGGGGTGGGAGCTAAAGAGCTAAGTCAGAGCACCTTCTAAAAGAATTTTCCACCTTTACTGGTGAAGAGACAAAGACCAAGCGAAGAGACTTGGTGGAAACCCTAGCTCTCAGCTGAACCCCGACAGGTTACACAGCAGGAGAAGGGTGAAATGGAAGTACACTGAGCCTTACCAAATTTAACAAGTCTGAAATCACTCAATCCCTAGCTGAGCTGATCAGCCCGCCTCATCATTTATTTGCCTAGAAAGGTTAAGGTGATTTGTATGGACTCTATCTGTCTGTCAGAAAAAAGATACTCTCTTGGAAGGAGATAAGACTATTCAGAGCCGTAGAAACAGACCCAAAGTGATTCAGATATTACAGTCACCTGGCCAGGGCTATAAAATAACTATGACTAATATGTTAAAGAAAATGGCGGATAGAGAATTTCAGCAGAGAATTTACTTGAATCTATGAGTAAGAATCAGATGGAAATTCTAGAACTGAAATATATAATAACCAAAATTAACAACCCAGTAAATGGGTTTAATAGAAAATTAGACAGTAAAGCAGTGGATCTGGGAACTGGAAGACAGAGCAGTAGAAAATATACAGTTTGAATGCCAGCCAGAAGGTAGGATGAGATACACAGAAAAGAGCATAAGAGATATGTGGGGTATAATAAGAAGGACTGGGATACCCATAATCAGAATCCCAGAGGGACAGGAAGGGAGACTACTGGACAGGAAGGGAGACTATTGGACAGGAAGGGAGACTATTAGACAGAAATATATTTGAAGAAAACTTGTCAGAGAAGTTTCAGAAGCAAACAAAACACATCAAAACACAGATTCAAAAAAATTAGCAAACACTATTCAAAATATTTTAGGCACATGATACTAAAATTCTCTAACAACACTCGGCATCAGGGAAATACAAATCAAAACCACAATGAGATACCACCTCACACCTGTTACAATGGATAAAATTAACAAGTCAGGAAAAAACAGATGTTGGCGAGGATGTGGAGAAAGGGGAACCCTCCTACACTGTTGGTGGGAATGCAAGCTGGTGCAGCCACTCTGGAAAACAGTATGGAGGTTCCTCAAAAAGTTAAAAACCCTATGACCCAGCAATTGCACTACTTGGTATTTACCGCAAAGATACAAATGTAGTGATTCGAAGAGGCACCTGCACCCTAATGTTTATAGCAGCAATGTCCACAATAGCCAAACTATGGAAAGAACCCAGATGTCCATCCACGGATGAATGGATAAAGAAGATGTGGTGTATATATATATATATATATATATATATATATACACACACACACACACACATATATATACATATATATACAATGAAATACTACTCAGCCACAAAAAAGGAAATCTTGTCATTTGCAATAACGTGGATGGAATTAGAGGGTATTATGCTAAGTGAAATAAGTCAATCAGATAAAGGCAATTATCATATGATCTCACTCATATGTGGACTTTAAGCAACAAAACAGAGGATCATAGGGGAAGGGAGGGAAAATACAATAAGACGAAATCAGAAAGGGAGACAAATCATAAAAGACTCTTAATCATAGAAAACAAACTGAGGGTTGCTGGAGGCGAGGGGGATGGACAGATAGGGTGGCTGGGTGATGGACGTTAACAAGAGCATGCGATGTAATGAGCACTGGGTAGTATATAAGACTGATGAATCACTGACCTCCACCTCTGAAACTAATAATACATTGTATGTTAATTAATTGATTTTAAATTAAAATAATTTCTCTAAAATAAAAACCAAGAGAAAAACTTAAAAGTCAAGATTACAGATACATACATTACTTTCAAAAGAGCAAAAGTAAGAATAGCTAGCATGTCCCAAGAGCAATAAAGCCCAGGAGACAAGAAAATGCTATCTTTAAAGTACTTTCAGTACTTTAAACATTTTTTAAGAAAATGTTTTATGTTCTAGAATTCTCTACTTGGTAAAAATATACTTTAAAAATGAAGGTGAATAAAATCCTTTTCAGGCATACAAATAAATTAAAAAGCTTCTTTTTAGACAAATATTCAAATGCCCCAACTTGAAGCAGAAGTCACAGCATAAAAACCTTAAAAGAATACGCAGACGAAACTATGACCCCTGAAAACGAAAACAATGGAGTCTCAGAAATACGTCTCTGGATAAATGAGTAGGGAGGTCTTAATAGCACTCTGGCCCTAAGTAAGATCCAAAAACTTCAGTATAATGCTGGAGATGAGAGGAAAAGCCAAGAAGGATGGAGTTTGATTTTTCACCCACCAAGTGAGAAAGAGCCTCAGAGTTAACATAGTATAATTTATATAAAATAGGCCCTTTACCTTCTAAAACCTTTTTTCAAAGGTTTTTGTCATATTGGATATCCTAGTATGTTCATTAGTTCTTTCTTGTTTGACTGATGTTAGATTCGAGCAAAAAACAAAAACAAACAAACAAAAAAACATTGCATTTGTTTTTCACCAAAAAACACTATTGGCCACAAAACATTTACCAAAGAGAACCTCCAGAGCCCAGATCTCTTCTTCCTGAAGCCAAGACTTTTGGCATTATGTTCTTTAAAAGTGATTTCTTTACTAAAAGTGGGTGATTTATCTCTAATAAACCTATTTTTCCAGGTTATCATTGGCCTTTTAATCCTAAGTATGTGTCATTGCTGTATTAGCCTGAGGAATTCTGTGTGATGTGCTGTGTTCACACAGGTAACTTTTATGTTTTCTGTGCATGTGGTAACACTGTTGGAGAGTACAAGGTCATGGATTGAGCTCTCTGACAAACCATTTATCATTCACAAACACTTACTAGGTATGTGGCCTAGCACCATTTCATTAACAATCTTTCCCGGAGAAGAAAGTCAACTTTATCTGAAAAGGGTTTTTCCATATCTGAATTTAGTTCCCTTAGAGTGTTTCATCTATAGCTCTCTGCTGTCTTAAAACTTTTGATTTTTTCAATTTAATTTTTTTCCATAATGGACACGTTGGAAGTGATAGCTTGGTGTTATCTTCTACATTCTTACTAAGTGTAAAACTGCCACGTATGTGTGATTTTTTTCTCATTAGTTCGGCAACATTTTAAAATGCTAGTGGTATCGAATGCCTGTGAAGATACGAGAAAAACCAAGTCAATATACATGTAGGGGAGAGCACAAATCGATAAAGCATTTTAGGAAGGCAACTTGGATTATTTTTCAAAATTTAAAAATGTACTTACTCTTTACCCAATAACTCCACTTCAGGGACTTTATCCCATAGCAGTACTTTACACGTGTACACAAAGAGTTCTATAAAGAATGGGGCACCTGGGGGGCTGAGTCCATTAAGCATCTGCCTTCAGCTCAGGTCATGATCTCAGGGTCCTGGGATCCAGCGCTGTCTGGGGCTCCCTGCTCAGCGGGGAGTCCGCTTGTCCCTCTCCCTCTGCCCCTCCCCTGGCTTGTGCTCTCTTTCTCTCAAATAAATAAATCAAATATATTTTTAAAAAGAGTTTATGAAGGTGTTTTCACAACTAAATCAGAAAACAACCTCGCATCAAGGAAGCTTGGACAGATTGCAGAACTTCCATACCGTGGGCGTGCGCTATGACCCCTGAAAAGGCTGAGATGGGTGAAAAGAGACTGAAGACATTATCAAATGAAAAGAGCAAATCTTAGAAAAATGTTTATAATTCCATTTATGTAAATATAAAACTTTAACATATAAGAGTGCGTGTGGAGAAAGAATATTCAAAGTGTTAGGGCATTAGAAATACACTTGTCAAATCACTTTGTTGTATACCTGAAACTAATGTAACATTGCATGTCAACTATGTGCTAATAAAAAATTATATACATATATAAATGTGTATTTAAAAAAGAAATAATCACACAGAATTGTCAGTGATGCTTGCCTATTGGGATTGGAGTGGTTCGGAGAAGACAACAGTCTCTCTGTTTTATTCTGTACTCATATCTTGAAACTTCGGCAATAAGAGTTTCTTATTTAACAATTGGGTAATGTTATACATATGAAAAGATAGAAAAATCAGCAAAATAGAGTTATATAACAACTTTTCAAGAAAAAAATTTAATTTTGGAAATAATTGAAGGAATTCCAAAGAAACAAACCAATTTAATTGCTTAGAAGTTAGAACTTATGAAAATAGCTCAAAGGAGAGGCAAAAAACTATAATATTTGCAACAAATATGAAAAATCATTATAAGACAATATATTGTAAAATATAAAACACAATCTGAAAAAGAAACTTTAAGACTCCCATTAATGCACAAAATTTATAAAGGAATATTAAATAAGTTTAAAATTGGACAATGTTAGCCTCCATAAAACTAAGTATATACACATAACACCTCTGAATTCCATTGTATACCGATTAAAATTTCCATGAATTAAATCAGAGCCATAATTTGCAGGTCTGTCAAGATGAGCATAAAATAGTGCCGATGTCAAAAATAAATTGTTATCACTTCACCATGCAATTTTGTAGTCTCTGTCTAGGTCCACACAGTGTTTATAACTTTTGATGTCCTCAACTTATTTTGGGGAATGTGTTCAAATAAACTTTTCCAAGAAATAAAGAGAAAAATGATATACCTTATATGTTCATTTCAGAATGACCTATAGCCCCCAAAATGTTCAATAATAAATGAAAGACTACTTACGTTAGCACACCTCTATATGATAGGATATTATATATTCATTTAAAATTATGTATGTGAAATCTAAAAAAAATTTTTCAAACATAATATTAGTGTACCAAAAAATTATAGAACAGCATTTAAAAATGTAGGCCTACTACCTGCAAATACAAAAAAAAAAAAGAGAGAGCATACATTTGTGTCAGTAAGAAGTGGGAAGGAATGAACAAAATTAAAGTACTGAATCAGATAGGATGATAGGCTTATTAGCAATGTGGTATTCTTCTCTTTTAAAGTGCCTTTAACACCATATAATCACAGATACTTATAATCACAATAGAGTAACAGAAATTCATGTGTAGCTTTTGTGTTGTGAGATTGATGGTAAGTCTATTGTTGAAGAATCCCAGGTTGTTGTGTTTGTCTTTTGAAAATAAAGTATATCTGTATCCCTAACCTTTTAGGAACTTACTAATTTTCTGCCACTTTTACAAGATTACAAACTCCATTCTAGACCATTACAGTTTCAAATTCTCTCTATTCCCTGGGAAGAAATTATTCTAGGCATGAATCTACTAAAAATGGCTAAATGCTCTTCAGTTCTTTTCTCTCTAATTTAAATTTCTTATCATGATTTTCTAAGTATCTTTTTTCAGTTTAAGCACCATTCTTCTGGAACCAAAATGCTATTTATGTAGTTTTGCCTTTTTTCTGCCTTATGATAACATTATATTATGACTCCGAACTAGCTACCTTCCACATTCATCTTCCTGTTTCAAATATAGCTTGAAAAGCCTGTTTTGTTTTCTTGGGCCTTAACCTTCCTGATTCTATTGTTAGCAGTTTCTGACATGCTGCCTTCCATGATTCTGCAGCCCTCCATTCAGTTCATTGTTGGTGTGTAGACTTTTTTAAACAAAATTTCTTATAAAGTGATTTGCATAGGTACATTGAATCTGCTAGTAGTTCTCCTCCTTAATTATCCTTGGATCATTTCATTAAGGGAGTTTTCTAATGTTTTTGACTTTTTTTTAAATACAATTTCAGGCATTCATATCAAATCTGATTTCTGAAGTTTTTGGAAGGGGATCCGGTAGAGAAAGTGGGAAGGAAAGAGTCATCACAAATAAAATGAGGCAGAAAGTAACAATAACCAAATGCAATGATCTTTTCAACTCCTTTCCAGTGAGAATTGGAATACAAATATTAGTCTGAAGAACATTTGAGTGAATTGTTCCAGAAACAGACTTATGTCCAGATTTGAACATGGGATACATTTTTGTTTTAAAGATTTTATTTATTTGACAGAGAGAGACACAGCGAGAGAGGGAACACAAGCAGACGGAGAGGGAGAAGCAGGCTTCTCGCCAAGCAGGGAGCCCAATGTGGGGCTCGATCTCAGGACCCTGGGATCATGACCTGAGCCGAAGGCAGACGCTTAACGACTGAGCCACCCAGGCGCCCTGAAATTGGGATACATTTTATACATGGGAGAGAAGTCAAATAGCTCTCTTCCCTACCAGAGAACTAAACCAATTTCATCTTAGAAGAAACAACAGAAATTATGAATTGCTAAGCAACAGAGATCCTGTTTACATGCAAATATTGATAGTAATAACAAAAAAAAAAACAGTGCAAAAATAACACAGGAAATATGATCTGAAAGCAAAATTGCCTACAATAAAATATGTGGGTTTTGTTTTGGAATTATTTGGTTTTCCACAAGTCAACAGCTATTTATGTTGACACCATCTGAATTAATCTGCCTCAAAGCTAAGCTGACATTTAGTAACCCGCCATCTGTCTAGGAAGCTATTTTATTCTGACAAAGACAAAGGCCAAAAAGGTGTTTGTGTATCAGCTTATCTTTTCAAAGGAACTTAAGCAGACGGCCAGCTTTGTGGTGCTTCAGACCTTTCTTATTATCTTTCAAAACCTAAGGAACATTGAAACATTAAATATTTCCACTAGGATGTTGGCTCTTTGTATTTCCTTATTTTTTTAACTAGGGTGGACTTTTTATCTTCCAATGGAATGCGTGGATGCTGTCATTTATCCCAAATAAATTTTACATATTAATTTCAGAATAGAACCTATTCTCCTAATTTAAGACAACTGTGTAAGAGTCTCATATTTAGGATGCTGCTTTTACTGATAAAAAACATTTGGGGCACCTGGCTGGCTCAGTCAGTTAAGCGTCTGACTCTTGATTTCAGCTGAGGTCATGATCTCAGGGTCATGAGATCAAGCACTGTGTTGGGTTCCACACTGGGCGTGGAGCTGGCTCAAAGTTCACTTTCTCCTTCTCCCCCTGCCCCTCACCCGTGCTCTCAGTCTCTCTCTCTCTCTCTCTCTCTCTCTCAAAAAAAAAAAAAGAGCATTAGAGGGATCTTTATGAATCATAATATTCATGTGCCAATATAGAACCTTGAAAGTAGCTGGTCCTGACTCAAATTACACCTGAATTTTTCAATCTTTAACAGTATTTCTGTTCTCCACCCCTCCCACCATAATAAAAACTTCTTGAAGGAAAAGAAGAAAAACTTTTGAAAATTATTTTTTATCCATTATATTGCCATGCTTTGCAAGTTATTTGTATATAATAAATATTTGTTCACCAAATCCCCAGTTTATGGACTAACCTCCTAGTGCACTAAATATGCTATGTCTCATTCACAGATTTAGTCATATACTTAGTAACTACTTACTGATCACCTTCTATGTGCCAGGCAATGTGTGAAAAATTGTACTCTTATTAATCTAATATTTTATTAGAGAGGAAAGAAAATTAAACAATAATTATCTGAGAATGAGGATCCATAACATGGTACTATGGAAGCATACAACAGACATCTCAGGGAGAAAGAGTTATCTAGGCCAAGATCTCAAGAATAAGTAGGAGTTATTCAAGTAAAAAGGATGGGAATATATGGAGGAAGAGTGGCAAAAACACTACAGAAATATTTAAATGGTGTGTGCAAAGTCCAAAGAATGAGAGAGCATGACATGTTTGAGAAAATGAGTCAAGTGAAGGGGGCACCTGGGTGGCTCAGTCAGTTAAGCATCTCCGTTCGGCTCAGGTCATGATCCCAGAGTCCTGAGATTGAGCCCTGCATCCGGCTCTTTGCTCAGCCGAGAGTCTGCTTCTCCCTTTCTCTCTCCTTCTTCTCCTGCTTATGCTTGCTCTCTCTCTCTCTCAAATAAATAAATAAAATCTTAAAAAAAAAGTTTTAAAAAATAAAGCTTAGAGAAGTGGGTGAAAGAGAGGGGTAGACCAGGTTATTGACTGCTTTGTAAATATTTTTCCTTTTGAAAACAATAGACACTTCTCTAAGTTCTGACCATAATTAATTTTTTTAAACAAAATAAAATACATTTATTCACAAATCCAGAGAGAACCTATTATGTTTAGATTCAGACTATTTTTTAAGATTTTATTATTATTAAGTCTTTAGAACCACTAGAATGACCTAATTAATGACATTTAGTCTATTATTATTGTCTAACAATTATCAGAATATTAAGACTTTATTGTTTTAAGAGCAGTTTTTGGTTCATATCAAAACTGAGAGGAAGGTACAAAGTTTCCATGTACTCCTTGCCCCAACTCATGAATAATCTCTCCTATTATCAACATCCCCCACCAGGATGGTACATTATTTACAATTGATTAGGCTACATTGATTGGCACATCATAATCACCCTAAGCCCATAGTTAACATCACAGTTTATTTCTGGTGTTAGACATTCTTTGGGTTTGGATAAAGGTATAATGACACGTGTCCTTTCTGGTATCATACAGGGGATTTTCACTGCCCTAAAAATACTCTGTGATCTACATATTCATACCTCCCCACCACTCCAACCTTTGGCAACTGCTGATCTTTTTACTGTTTCCATAGTTTTGCCTTTTCCAGAATGTCATATAGTTCATAGCCATCTCAGATGGACTTCTTTCACTTAGTAATAGGCATTTAAGTTTCCTCCATGTCTCTTCATGGCTCGATAGGTAATTTATCCTAGCTCTAAATAGAATATTGTATGCATGTACCAGAACTTATTTAATGACTTACCTCCTCAAGGACATCCAGATTTTGACAATTATGAATAAAGCTGCTATAAATATCTGTGTGCAGGTTTTTTTGTTTTTGTTTGTGACATAAGTTTTCAACACCTTTGGGTAAATATCAAGAAGTACAATTGCCGGATCATATGGTAAGAATATGTTTAATTTTGTAGCAAACTTCCAAAGTGTCCTCTAAAGTAACTGTTCCATTTTGCATTTTCACCAGCAATGAATGAGAATTCCTGCTGCTCTACTTTCTCGACAGCATTTGATGTCAGTTTTCTGAATTTTTGCTCAGTCTAATAGGTGTGTAGTGTTATCTAATTGTTGTTTTAATCTGCATTTCTCTGATGACCTATGTTATGGAGCAGCTTTTCATATGCTTATTTTCCATCTGTATATTTTCTTTTTTGAGGTGTCTTTTAAGATCGTCAGGCCACTTTTTAATTGTTTTTTTTATTGACTTTTAAGAGTTCTTTATGTATTTTCAATAATAGTCCATCATATGTGCATACTTAGTGTTTTCACTTTGCTCTTTCTTCTCTTTTTTTAAGGATTTTATTTATTTATTTGACAAAGAGAGACACAGCGAGAGAGGGAACACAGCAGGGGGAATGGGAGAGGGAGAAGCAGGCTTCCCGTGGAGCAGGGAGCCCGATGCTGGGCTTGATCACAGGATCAAGCTCTTTCTTCTTAATCATAATTTTATAAAACTTTCCCCATGGTCAATCCTACCTGAAAATGTTGCATTTCCAATTTCCTCCCGAAGACCTCCCTCATAGAAATTACAATCCTCCTTTTTCAATTCAGACTGGCCTTTGCTCAGGCCTATTGCACAACTGTCATCCCGATAACATTTCTTTTTAGATTTTATTTATTTGAGAGAGAGAGAGAGAGTGAGTGTGTGTGTGTGTGTGTGTGTAAATGGCAGGAGGGACAGAGGCAGAGAATCTCAAGCAGACTCTCTGCCGAGCACGGAGCCAGACACAGAGCTCAATCTCATGACCCTTAGATCACGACCTGAGCAGAAACCAAGAGTCCGATGTTTAGTCAACTGCATCACCCAGGCACCCCTGATTAATTTCTTAAATATGATTTTTTTATCATTTTTAGACTCTCTCTTACTGCCTTTTTTTTTTTAATTTCTTTTTTTTTTTTAAGATTTTATTTAGTTATTTGAGAGAGAGAGAATGAGAGATAGAGAGCACGAGAGGGAAGAGGGTCAGAGGGAGAAGCAGACTCCCTGCCGAGCAGGGAGCCCGATGCGGGACTCGATCCCGGGACTCCAGGATCATGACCTGAGCCGAAGGCAGTCGCTGAACCAACTGAGCCACCCAGGCGCCCATGCTGCCTTTTTTTTTTTAATCAAATGAACACATTTATTCGCTTTCTTAATACAGTCTCTTGTTTTCATGGGACATATTTCCAGCAACCTTTCCAAAAAAGTAGGAATGGAAGTTAGGCATTTATTTAGTTAGTTAGTTAGTTTGATTTTAGATTTTTTTTTTAATGTGTGAAGATATTGTCTTTTTCGTTCACATGTGTTAGGTTAGTGGTTATAGAATTTTAGTCTGAAATCAATTTCACTCAAGGTCTTGAAGTCCTTGTTCTAATGCTATTTAGCTTCCAACAGTGCCATGAAGAAGTCTGATGATATTTCCATTTGTGATTTAAGGTTGTGGGCCTTTTTTCTTCATTTATTTCCTTTTTCTGTAAGATTTTCGAACTTCTCTTTATCCTTGGTATACTGAAATTTCGTAATGAGATACATTGGTTTGCATGTCATCCTTATGCAGGGGCCATGTTAATCTCTGTATAGTTCCGATTTTAGTGTATGTGCTTCCCAAGTGAGCATGATGTATGTTTTCTTTCTTCTTTCTTTCTTTCTTTCTTTCTTTCTTTCTTTCTTTCTTTCTTTCTTTTGAGGAAGGGGGGAAGGCAGAGGGAAAGAATCTTAAGCAAGCTCTGTGCCCAGCATGGAGCCCTATATGGGGCTCAATCTCATGACCCTGAGATCATGACCTGAACTGAAATCAAGAGTCAGACACTTAACTGACTGAGTCATCTAGACACACCTGGACACTTTTTAAAAATTAATAATAATTTCCTTAAAATTCAATGTCCTTTCAATCTAATGACAATTATTCTTTAATTATGAAAAAAATAACATTTCATTGATCATTTCTTCATAAAAATCCTATTGTTGTCAATAGGATATTATGGATTTATACTCTATTTTTTTTCATCTTTCCTATTCCATTTTCCATTAACTTGCCTAGTAAGTGAGATCTTAAACTTATATTTAACAATTTTCCAAGATTTAAAAAAAAATTTAATTCCACTATAGCTAATATACAGTATTATATTAATTGCAGGTATACTATATAGTGATTCAACAATTCTATACATTACTCAATGCTCATCATGATAAGTGCCCTCCTTAATCCCTATCACCTATTCCACTCATCTCCCCACCCACCTCCCTTCTGGCAACATTCAGTTTGTTCTTTATAGTTAAGAGTCTATTTCTTGTTTTATCTCTTTTTTTCTTTGTTCATTTGTTTTGTTTCTTTTTTTTTTAATGATTTTATTTATTTATTCATGAGCGACAGAGGTGGGGAGAGAGAGAGAGAGAGAGAGAGAGAGAGAGAAGCAGAGGGAGAAGCAGGCTCCCAAGGGGCAGGGAGCCCGATGCGGGACTCGATCCCAGGACCCTGGGATCATGACCTGAGCCGAAGGCAGACGCTTAAGCATCTGAGCCACCCAGGTGCCCCATTTGTTTTGTTTCTTAAATTCCACATGTAAGTGAAGTCATATGGTATTTGTTTTTCTCTGACTGACTTATTTCAATAAACATAATACTCTCCACATCCAAACATGTTGTTACAAATGGTAAGATTTCATTCTTTTTTTATGGCTGACTAATATTTCATTGTGTATAAATACCACATCTTCTTTATCCATTTATCTATTAGACACTTTGTTATCTTGACTATTGTAAATAATGTTGCAATAAACATAATTGTGCATATATCTTTTTGAATTAGTGTGTTCAAGATATTTTTAATTTTTTATTTTATATATTGAATTTTTGAGAACTTTTTACTATTCTCTAATATTTCTTGTTTTATCGCATTCTGTTTTTGTTTCATGGATACAATCTTTCTCGCAAGTCTCAGGAAAGAAGACTTCATTTCTTCAGGCTGAAAGCAAGTGACCTCATCTCCCATGGTAATTCAAATACACAGGAATAAACAAGAGCAAAGGTAATCAAACAGGTGAAGGCATTCATGTAATTATAAAAGACACTAAAAATACTCTCCCTTTTCTCTAAACTGATTGGAAATGCAATTGTATAGCTTATATGTATGTAATATATTCTTAGGCTTACAACATACATGCAATGTATTTGCCAATAGTAATACAAAGAAAGTGGGTGAGAGAAAAGTTGTAATAAACTAGGAAATGATGACAGATGGTAGTGATTATAACAATGGATAAAAATTTTTGGGTCTGTAACATTAATAGATGTAATAGGTATAATGTAACAAAAAGGAGGAAGAGCAATAGAGATATATAGGTGTAACATACCAACATATTACTGGAATTAAATATGATTTTCATAATTTAAGACATATATAGTAAACTTTAGAACAACCACTAAAGAAAATCCAAAAATATATTGAAAAAAACGTTAATTGAATTAAAATACTACATTAGAAAATAGTCACTAAATGCAAAATAATGCAACAGTTATACCTGTGAATGATTATATTAAAAATGATGAAAGATCTCAAATCAATAATCTAACCTTTCACATAGAATAGCGAACTAAATATAAAGCAAGAGAAAGAAGGGAAAATAAAGATTAAAGCAAAAATTAGTTTCTAAAAAGAACAGAAAAACCAAAAGCTGTTTTTTTAAAAGCTCAACATAATTGACAAAATTTTATTTAATTTGACCAAGAAAAAAGAGAAAAGATTCAAATTACTAAAATCAGAAATGAAGGAGACATAACTACTGACCTAAGAAAAATAAAAAGGATTACAACAAAATACTATAAATGACTGTACACCAATATATTAGATAAATTGGATGAAATAGACTTCTTACAAAGACACAAACTACAAAACTGACTCAAGAAAAAGTAAACAATCTGAGTAAGCCTATAACAAGGAAATAGATTAGACAAAACAAAACAAAAACTGCCCACAAATGAAACCCTGGCACAGATAGCTTTGCCACTAAAATCTACCAAACTTCAACAGAAAAATTAATTCTAATTCTTTATAAACACTTCCAAAAAATAAAAGACATGGAAAGATTTCCCAACTTATTCTATTCCTCTCATAACAAAATCAATGACATCACAAGAAAATAAAACTACAGAACAATATCTCTCATGGGAGGCAGACATTCTAAACAAAATAATTGAAAATTTAATCCAGCATCATATAAAAAGAATTATTCACCATGACCAAGTTGGATTTATCTTTGTGATGCAGGATGGCTTTTCAAAAATCTATGTGTGTGATATTTCTTATTAATAGAACAAAAAACAGAATTCACATTATCATCTTAGCAGGTGCAGAAAAATATTTTACAAAACCTAGAGCTCTTTCATGATAGAAACAGTAAAGAAAGTAATAATGTAAGGGATCTTCCCCAACCTGCTAAAAATCATCAATGAAAAATCCACAGCAGACATATTTAATGGTGAGAGACTAGATGATTTATTCCTAAGCTTGGGAACAAGACATGTTCCAGTCAGAAAAACTAGGCAAGAAAAGTAAATAAGACATTCAAATTTTAAAAGAAGTAAAGTTATTTCTATTCACAGATGGCCTGATATTTTGTACAGAAAATCTTAAGGAATCCACTAAATATTATTAGAACTAATATATGCGTTCGGCAGGGTTGAAGGATATAAAGCCAATATACAAAAAATCAATTGCATTTTTATGTACTTGCTTTGAACTATAAGATAAAATAAATGAAGAACTCAATTCCATTAATGTATCAAAATGAATAAAACACTTAGAAATAAATTTAACAAAAGGAATGATAGGAATTTAAACAAAAGGAATAAATAGGAATAAATTTATCAAAAAAGTGTTAAACTTCTGTTCTGAAAAACTGTGATACATTGTTTAAAGGAGTTAAAGAATATCTAAATAAATAGGAAAACATCTCATGTTCATAGGTTGGAAGTCTTAACTTTGCTATGATGACAATATTCCTCAAACTAATCTACAGACTCAGCAAAATTACAATAATCCCAACTCACTTCTTTATAGAAATTGACAAGCTGATTCTAAAATCTATACTGAATAAAACGATGTAAAAAAGCCAAAACAATTATGAAAAAGAAGAATAAATTGAGAGGACTCACACTTCCTGATCAAAACTCATAGATCAACAGTAATCCAGACAGTGTGGTACTGACACAAGGGTGTGTGTGTGTGCGTGTGTGTAAAATAAAACTGAGAGTCCAGAGACAAAAAGCACACATCTCTGGTCAATTGATTTTCAATAAGGATAGCAATATTGTTTAATATTGGATGAATAGTGTTTTCAAGAAATGTTTCTGGGACAACTGGATAAGCACAAGCAAAAGAATAAAGTTGGACCCTCATTTACACTATATACAAAATTATTATAAAAAAATTACACATTATGTGTTATTCACATTATAAGTGTAAGAGCAAAACTTCTATAAAACTCCTAGAAGAAAACAGGGGTAAATCTTCATGACCTTGAACTTGCAAAAGAAATTCTTAAGTATGACACCAAAAGTGTAAGCAGCAACAACAACAGCAAAAAAGATAAATTAGACTTGATCAAAATAAGACTTACACTTCAAAAGTCACCACCAAGCAAATAGAAAGACAACACACAGGATGGGAGAAAATATTGCAGATTATATGTTTGATTAGAGACCTGTATTTAAAATACATAAAAATCTCTACCAATTCAATAATAAAAAGACAATTAACCCAATTAAAGAATGGATAAAGTCATTTCTCCTAAGATACACAAATGGCCAATAAGCATATGAAATAAACACATAAAAATATGATCAGTATCATTAGTTATCGGAAAAATGCAAATCAAAACCATAAGGAGTTATCACTTTACATATGCTAGAATAAAAATGAAACTTGAATACATTATGCTAAGTGAAAAAAGCCAGTCACAAAGGACCATGTACTGTATGACCTCATTCTTATGAAAGTCCAGAACTCAGAAATCTATAGAGATAGAAAGTAAATTCACAGTTGCTTAGGGCTGGAGTGGGGGAAATGTAGATAAGAGAGTGATATTTAAAGGGTACAGCATTTCTTTTTGAGGTAATGAAATATTCAAAATAGACTGTGGTGATGGTTGCATATACTTGTGAATATAATAAAAATTATTTAATTGCACCTTAAAAAGGGCATATTTATGATATGTGGATTATATCAATAAAACTATTTTAAAAAGATAGGAAATGTTTGTGCATAGATAAGATCTCATTGAAAAGGGAACCTTTGATGAAAATGAAGAAGTTAAGATAGATATCTCCCATGAAGAGTGTTCCAAGTTCAAAAACCCTAATATACAAAGTAAAAGACTGCCAATTAAGCTGTGTTATATTTGCATAATCTAATCCAGTGCTATTTTTGGATTATATTAACTTGAACAATAAATTTACTCTATACGTAAGCCAGTTTGGGGGAGATTTTCTGTTATTTACAACCAAAGGATACTAAGCACTACTATGAATTTTGTGCCAGAAGTGGTATGTTGTAATTAATAGACACAAAAATGTGAAATGGTTCTTGTCAAAGAGGTAGGGTTGAAAGCAAAGTATCCTGTGTCTTGGGCTTGGTTCCCAAAACACATAGCTCTGAAAGCCAGTATGTCTTGGGTTCTCAAGATCCCCAAGACTATAGCAAACAAAGAAACAGGATTTTTTTGTTGTTGTTGTTGTTGTTTTGGTTTGTTTTTTTGTTTGTTTTTTTGTTAGAGGTGGGTGAGGGGTAGAGGGAGAGGGAGAGAGAAAATCTTAAGCAGGCTCCATGCCCAGTGCTGAGCTGGAAGCCTGATTCAGGGTTCAATCTTACAACTCTGAGATCAGGACCTGAACCAAAATCAAGAGTCAGATGCCTAACTGACTGAGCCACCCAGGCGCCCCAAGAAGAAACAGTTTTTAACAAGCCCCTGAAGATTTGCCATGACCATCACCTCAGGACTCAGTGCAGAAGGAGCTGAAAAAAATACCCATCTCCCAATATTTCCCTGCAAAGGCCGATTTGAGTATCTTAAGAGCTGCAGCCTGAGGGTCAGCCTCCTAATTTTGACTCATCTGGGAACAAACTGCTCTCCCCTTTGGACACAGGAGAATCTAGCAGACACCATCTCCACATTCTCCCTGTAACCTGCTCCAATTCACCAATATCTGCTTGGAAGAAATTTATACATACATATTGGCATCTCAGCTTTTGCAACTGCCACCCGGGGGGGGAACCCTCAAAAAATAATTGAAAAACGGATCTAATAGACATTTTTCCAAAGAAGACATACAAATGGCCAACTGATATATGAAAAGGTGCTCAACATTATTAATTATCAAGGAAATGTAAATAAAAATCACGATGAGAGCATCATACACCTGTTAGGACGGCTATTTTTCAAAAGTCAAAATATAACAAGTGTTGGTGAGGGTGTGAAGAAAAGAGAACCCTTGTACACTGTTGGTGGAATGTAAACTCGTATAGCCATTATGGAAAATAGTATGGAGATTCCTCCAGAAGTTGAAAATGGAGCGACCATATGACCCAGCATTCCCACTATTGCTTATATATCCAAAGGAAATGAAATCAGGATATCAAAGTGATATCTGCACTCCCTATGTTCTTCGCAGCATTATTTACAATAGCCAAGGTATGGAAGGGAAGCAGCCTAAGTGTCCACCAACGGATGAATAGATAAAGAAAATGTGGTATATATGTGTAATGAGACACTATTCATCCACAAAAAAAGGGGAATGAATCCTGTCATTTACAACAATGTGGATGAACCTGGAGGACATTACACTAAGTGAAATTAGCCAGACAAAGAAAGACCAATACTACATGATCTCCTTTAAAGACAGAATCTAAAACAGTCAAACTCATAAACATAAAGTAAAATAGTGGTTACCAGGAGCTGAGAGGTGGGGGAAATTGGAAGAATTTGGTCAAAAGATAACACACTTTCAGTTATAAGATGAATAAGTTCTAGGGAATTAATATACACCACAGTGACTATGGTTAATAATGTACTGCATACTTAAAATTTAGTAAAAGAGTAGATTTTAAGTGTTCTCACCACACTAGAAAAAAAATGGTAACTGTTAGATGATAGATTTGTTAATTAGCTTTATTGTGGTGATCATATAAAACACATTGTACATTATATATATATATATATAATTATAATATATATATACATATACAATTTTATTTGTCAATTATACCTCCCTAACAACACTAGGGAAAAAAAGAAAACAAATATTTATTTGAAATAAAAAAAAGAAAAAAGAGTGTGGAATTTGGCCTGAAGTTTCAGGGAGTAAATCAAAAGAATTTCTCTGGCTTTCAGCATAACACCTCTCACTCTGTGTCTGTCTTTCTCTGTTTCTGTCTTTGTCTGTCTCTCCTGTTGGACTTAGGGTACTTGAATTTCACCAGTGTTTTGTTTTGTTTCGTTTTGTTTCTGTTTGCTTTGTAGTCTTTCTTTGTAGCAAGAACTCTCAAGCTATTTATGGAGAAGTCAACTAGAGCAATTCCCTAAGGCACAGCTGAAAGATTCTTGTTGGTCCCTATAGACCTTGAATCTCCATGAAGCCTAGTGGGATTTTAAAGTGGGAGTGGGTGATATTTTGAAGTTCACAACCATAAAAGTTATGATGGACTGAGGATATGGGTCATTGATACAAACTTCCTCAGGAATATAAATATCTCAAATATGCAAAGGATACTCGATCATGTAAAACGTGGACTTGGGGAGCTACTAAGTGATTCAGTCTGGCCATACTGTTGACTTCTTTCCAAAATAGGAGGAGGCTGGAAATAGCAAAAACAGCTTCAGTTAAGGAGGACTCGTCAAGAAACTCTAAAGAATGAGAATGTACCCTCATGCCCTGACTACCTAGCTTAAACATGAGACACATAGACTTTGGAGGCAAACAAATGAGAGCTGTGTGTCCTTCCCAAAGTTATGAACTGCTCTGAGCCTTTGCTAACCTGACTGAGAATGGAAACAATCATATATTGGATGTGAATGCATTGTTTAGTTACCTAGTGCAGTGGAGCTCTGTGTGTTCACAGGTAGCTAGCTAGTTGTGTCCAAGTCTGAGAGTGTTGAAAAGTGATTTTGGAGAACTGGCAAAATATTTTAACCTGAGCTATGGGCCCTGGATGAGTTTTGTTTTCTACTTTTGGTAACTTACTTTATCTCAGGAGTCAGAGTTGAGATTCAGACTTTTCTCTTTATTTACAGTCTTTTTAACGCCTATCCCATGCAGTTCCCACAGATAGGAAGACCAGCAGGCTCTGGCTTGCTATAGCCTTTTCCATGCTTCAGGAGCCCCAGAGACATTAAAGCCTAGATTTCGTGGAGTCATTTATCCTGCAATTGCCCCAAACATATACTGAATAAAGAAATTCTAAAATGTGTCTTCATGGGCTATTTATTCTGTTTCTTCTCTTTCCCCCTTTTTACTTAAATGACGACTAAAGTTAGCTCCAAAGCACGTAAGGGCCAGTGATTTTGCTCTTCATATGCTACATTTCTATTGACTTTAAAATTAATCTGATCATTTGAAAATCTGCCAAACCAAGCCCTGAGGAATAAAGAAATAAGAGGCAACCTTAAGTGGGGGAGGGTGGGCATCCAGGGCTGCTAAGAGAGCACTTCCCCCAGGTGTGGCTATATTAAAGCCATATTTCACTTTAATAGAGAAGGACTGGGGAAGGCCTGGGGGTAAGGTGGCCCCTCCTGATGCATGGAACTCCATTTGGGCTAATAAAAGACCACTTAGCTATGAGGTCTTGTTACAGTTAAATTGTCTCTAAACAGTTGGTTGCTTGGTAAACCTCAAGAGTGCAACAGCTGGAGCATATGTGGTTGGGGGAGCTGAGGTCTGCTCCGGCCCTGGAGCCAGAGCGCATTCAGTGACCCTTGTAAATCTAACTGCATAGGAGGTGCCGCTCTTGGTCCTTTTTCTCAGCAGAGGACCCACAGCTAAGGTATTGATCTGCCTTAAAGCTCAGTATAGCCTATCTCTTCCGTTTCTCATACTCTTCTTCTCAAGTATTGTCTCAAGGTAGTATTAGTCTCTTTAAATGACTGGAGGATTGTTCTTTCTGTCTTTATTTCCTGAAACAACTTAGAGAACAATATTTATTATTGGATACTTCAATTGAACTTGCCATAAAGCCTGAGCACAGTGACTTTGCTTGTAGACTATTTTTCTTAAATATATAATTTGGTAAATTGTGACATATGTGGATATCCATGAAGCTATCATCATGGTCAAGATAGTGAAAGTATCCATAATATCAAAAAATTGCTCTTACCCCTTTGCAGTCCCTCTCTCTGGTTCCTCCACACCTTTGGCCCAGCCTGGGTCCCAGACAAACATTGATTTATTTTCTGTCATCATAGTTTGCATTTCCTAGATGCTTGTATGAGTGGAATAATACAGTATATACTCTTTACTATCTGAGTTCTTTAAATGAACATACTTATTTTAAGATTCATCTATGGCATTAAGTGCATCAATAGTAGATGTTTTTTGAATTGCTGAACTCTATTCTGTTGTGTCGACAATAGTTTGTTTACCCATTTACCTGTTACCCAATAAAGATGTGGGTTGATTCCAGTTTGGGACTAAAAATTAAGCTGCTATAACATGTGTGGACAAATCTTTGTATGAACCTACATTTTCAGTTCTTTTGAGTAAACACTTTGGAGTGGAATGGTTGTATTTATGCTCGATTTTTAAGAAATTGCCAAACTGTTCTTCCAAAGTAGTTGTACCATATCACCTTTTTACCAACAGTGTAAAAAAATTCTAGTTTTTTTTTTTTTTTAAAGATTTTTATTTACTTACTTGAGAGAAAGAGCTCACAAGCATGGGAAACAGCAGAGGGAGAGGGAGAAGCAGGCTCCTCACTGAGCAGGGAGCCCGATGCGGGACTCGATCCCAGGACCCCAGGATCATGACCTGAGCCGAAGGCAGACGCTTTACCAACTGAGCCACACAGGTGCCCCTAAAAATCCTAGTTTATCCACTTGTTGCCAACACGGTATGGATAGGATTTTAATTTTAGCCATTCTCACAGTGATTTTAATTTGTATTTCCCTAATGACCAAAAGTGTTGAATGTCTCTCCATGTGCTTATTTTGTCAACTGTATTATCCCATTGGGTGAAGTGTCTGTTCAATTCTTTTACTGTATTATTATTATTTTTTGTTTTATTACTATTGAGCTTGGAAGTCAAGTACATTATCAGATACATGATTTGCAATTATTTCCACATATCTGTGGCTTGTCTTTTAATTCTCTTAAAAGTATCTGTCAAAAAGTAGAACTTTTTAGGTGAAACAGGGGAAAGGGATTAAAAGGTACAAACTTCCAGTTACAAAATAACCAAGGCATGATGATACAGTGTACAGCATAGGGGGTATAGTTAATAATACGTAACAACTTGCATGGTAAGGGATGGTAGCTACATGTATCATGGTGATCACTTCCGGATGAATTTAAATGTAGAATCACTATGTTGTATACCTGAAACTAATACAATACCATATGTCAAGTCCACTTCAACAACAAAAAAGGCAGAACTTTTAAATTTTAATGAAGTTCAATTTATCAATTTGTTACTTTGTAAATCCTGCTTTTGATGTTGTAGGTCAGAAATCTCTAACTCTGGGCGCCTGGGTGGCTCAGTCGGTTGAGCGTCTGCCTTCGGCTCAGGTCATGATCCCAGGGTCCTGGGATCAAGCCCCGCATCAGGCTCTCTGCTCAGCAGGGAGTCTGCTCCTCCCTCTCCTTCTCCCCCTGTGCTCTTCTTCTTTCTCTCTCAAATAAATAAATAAAATCTTTAAAAAAAGAGAGAGAAATCTCTAACTCATTGTCACAAAGGTTTTCTCCTATGTTTTGTTGTTGAAGTTGTATAGTTGTAGGTTTTATATTTAGTACATCATTCATTTGACTTAATTTTTGTATCTGGTATGAGGTATAGATGAGTCCTTTTCTCCTCTTTCCTCCCTCTCCCCCTCCCTCCCTCTCTCTCTTTCTTCCCTCCCTCTCTGTCCTTCCCCTCCTTTTTTTTCCCTTTCTTTCCACATTAATATTCAATTATTTCAGAATCCATTCTTAAAATGATTTTCCTTTCCCCACTGGGTTTTCTTTGCACCTTTGTTGAAAATCAGTTGTTCACATTTGTGTGGTTCTATTTCTGGACTCTCTGTTCTGATTCATTGTTCTGTCTATCTTGATGCCAATACTATATCACCTTAATTAATTAATACTTACACTCTACTTTATAGTATAATCCTTAATACCACACCATAACTTTATAAGTCTTTAAATCAAGTCATGTTAATTCCTCCAACTTTGTTTTTCTTTTTTTTTTTTAAAGTTGTTTTGGCTATTCTAGATCTTTTGTATATGCATATGAATTTTAGAATCAGCTTGGCAATTTTTACCAAAAAATCCCATCGGGGTTTTGACTGAGATAGCAATAAATTTCAATTTAGGGGAGAATTGACATCTTTTGGCCCACAACCAATGTGTAACTCTCTACTTATTTAGGAATCCTTTATCTTCTATCAGCAGTGTTTTATAGTTTTCTGTTTAGTTTTATGTGTACAAGTCTTGTGTTTTGGACCAGTTTATCCACAAGTACTTCATATATTTGATGCTATGGTAAATGGTATTTCTTTTTAAATTTTAATTACTGATGATTTGTTGTTAGTATATACAAGTACAATTAATTTTTGTATTGATCTTATATCCTACAAACTTGCTGCAAATCTACAAACTTGTTAAACTAACTTTTTAGTTCTAATTGCTTTTTCATAGATCCTCTCAAATTTAATATGTGGTAATTATATCATCTGAGAATAAAAAGAACAATTTTACTTCTTTCTTTCCAATCTGGATATTTTTTTCTTACGTGATTGTGCTGCCTAGAACCTTCACTATATTGTTGCTGAGAGGTGATGAGAATGGAGATTCTTATCCTGTTACTGATCTTAGGAGGAAAGCATACACTATTTCACCATCAAGTGTGATGTTAGCTGTCAATTTCTCACGATTGTGGGAGTTCCCTTCTATTTCTGGTTAGCTGAGAACTTTTATCCTTGACATAAAAGAATGTTGGATTTTGTAAAATGCTTTCTCAACATATTTTGAGATGATTATATTGTTTATCTTATGTAGACTGTAAATATGGGAATAATATTGATTGATTTTTTTAATGTTAAACCAACTTTGTATTCTTGGGATAAACCTCGCTTAGTTATAATGTATTACCTGTTTATATTGTTGAGTTTGATTTGCGAAAATTTTGTTTAGAATTTTGCATATGCTTGTGAGGAATAAATAATTGATCTATAGTTTTCTTTTCTTACAATGTCTATGTCTGGTTTTGGTATCAGGGTAATATTGACCTCATAGCGTGAATTGGAAGGTATTCACTCCTATTTAGTTTTATGGAAAAGTTTGTGTAGAATTGGTATTATTTTTTCCTTAAATGCTTTGATTCATTGTTAAAAAAAATTTTAAGCTGATTTTTAACCACAGATTAAATTTCTTCAATAGATAGAGGACTTTTCATATTATGTATTTCTTCCTGATGACTTTGGTACTTTGTTTCTTTCAAGTAATTTGTCCATCTTACTGAAATTTTCAAATTTACAAGCATAAATTTGTTCATATTTTCTTACACATTTAATATTGGTAGAATCTGTAGTGATATTATCTATTTTATTATTGATATTATTAATTTGTATCTTGCTCTTTTTTTCTATCAGACTGGTGTTTTAAAATGTGGGTTTTATCTTTATTTAGATATGGTAAGACCAAAAGATTAAGGGATGATTACCATTGAAAAGATACTTTATTACTCACAATTTCCAAGAGGAGTGGAAATACCACACCATAAAGACTTACCTATAAAAACACCAGGATGGGTCAGGAGGAAGAAGGAGAAAGGTAGAAATGTGGGCAAGAGGCTTTCTTGCGGTTTCTGCAAGAAAAAAATAGACAAGGCCATGCAAGGAAATTTAAGATTGGATAGTTTGAATAATTTCAACAGTCTCTAAGGTTAAGGACCATCTCTACTTGTCTGATATCTGGCCCTGGGCTGATTAGGACAGGGGAATAATGGTCAAGATGTGAGTCCTTTGAGAGCCTATAAGATGGGGGTTGAGGTTTGGGTTTTGGATTGGTTGGTTTGCACGTGAAAGGTGTGCTCTCAGATGAATTGTTTACTATCCCCAGGAATTGGATGGTCCAGTGTGGGGCAATCTCTCCAGGGCCAGCAAAGCCTCCGAGTCAAAGCATCAGAAACAGAAAATAAAAAGACGTGATTCATAGGCTATAGGTATATCAATTTTATTAAATTTCTCCAAGCACCAGATTTTGGTTTTATTAATTTTCCCTATTGTTTTTCTGTTTTCTGTTCTATCCATTTCTGCTTTGATCTTTATTATTTCCTTTCTTTTGCTTACTTTGTATTTAATTTGGTCTTTTGCTTCTTAAGGTGGAAGCTGAGGATATTCATTTAATACCCTTTTCTTTTCCTTTCCTTTCTTTTCTTTTTTAAAATATTTTATTTATTTATTTTAGAGATGGAGAGAAAGAGATCATGAGCGGGCAGAAGGAGAGGGACAAGCAGATTCTGCACTGAGCATGGAACCTGACGCAAGGCCCAGTCCCAGGACCCTTAGATCACGTGAGCCAAAATCAAGACTCGGATGCTCAACCAAGTGAGCCACCCAGGCACCCCAAGACCCTTTTCTTTTTGAAGACAGGTACTTAGTGCTAGAAATTTCTTCCTAAGTATTGCTTTAGCAGCACCCTACAAATTTTGAAATGTGTTCTTATTTTCATTCAGTTCAAAAAATTTTCTAATTTACCTTTTCATTTATTCAGTGTCTTGTGTGAGATAGAAGTGTGTTATTTAGTTTCCAAATATTTGGAGACTTTCTGGAGGTAGTTCTGTTACTGATTTTTATTTTAATTCCAATGTCATCAGAGAACAGACTTTCCGTGACTTAATTCTTTTTAAGTTTATTGAGATTTGTTTTTTGGCCCAAAATATGGTCTGCCTTGGTAAGTGTTCCATATGAATTTGAACAGAATGGCTTATTTTGGCTTATTTTGTTTATTTTACAATTGTTAGGTAGAATGTTCTATAATTTTCAATTAGGTCAAGTTGGATAATAGTATTGTTCAAGTCTTCTATATTTTTTTACTTTAAGTCTGTTTGTTCTACTCATTATTGAGATAGGAATGTTAAAATCTACCATAATTATAGATGTGTTGATTTCTTCCTTCAATTTTACCAGTTTTTGCTCTATGTATTCTAAAGTTCTGTTATTATGTATATAAACATTTCGGGTTATTATGCCCTTTTGATGAATTGACCCCTTTTCATTATAAAATGATATGATTTTTGTTTTTTCATCCTAGTAATATAATTTGTTCTGTAATACATTTTGTCTGTTATTAATATAGCTACTCCAGCTTTCTTTTGATTAAGGTTAGCATTGTAGATATTATTTCATCATTTTACTTTTAACCTATTTGTGAATTTATATTTAAAGTACATTTCTTAGGATTGGCATAAAATTGAATCTTACTTTTTATCCAACCTGACAATCTTGGTTTTTAAAATCAGGGTGATTAGAAAATTTGCATTTAGTATGATTATTGATAAGGTTGTATTTCAGTCTACCATTTCACCATATGCTTTTTATTTGTTTCATCTGCTTTTTGTTCCCTTATCTCTTTTTCCTGCCTCCTTTTGGATTTAACATTTTTTTGGTATTTCATTTGATCTCCTTTGTTGGTTTAGCAACTATGTTTATTAGATTTTTTTAGGTATACATCTTTACTTTATCTCAGTTTACTTTTTTTTCTTTAAAGATTTTATGTATTTATTTATTTACTGATTTATTTATTTAGAGCACATGCAAGCAGGGGGAGGGGCAGAGGGAGAGGGAGAGAGAGATCTCAAGCTGACTCTACACTGAGTGTGGAACTGACCTGGGTCTCTATCCCATGACCCCGAGATTGCGACCTAAGCCAAAATCAAGAGTTGATGCAAAACCAACTGAGCCACCCAGGTGCCCTATCACAGTTTACTTTCAAGTGACATCATACACATCATGTATAGTATAAGAACCTTATAGTAAAATACTTCTATTTCTCCCTTCCTGTCTTTATGCTATTGTTATATATTTTACATACATGTGCTATAAACTTTATATTATGCTTTTATTTTTCTGTTTAAACATCCAATTATCTTTTGAAGATATTTAGATAATAAAATATCTTATGCATATATATACATATATGTACATATACACACACACACATATATATATATACCTATGTAATTAAGATGACTAATATTCATCTTTTGGGTATATCTATATATCCACATGATACCATTTTCATCTGCCTTAAGGAATTCCTGCAACATTTCTTATAGTTTTGGTCTTCCAGTGATGTAATATTCAGCTTTTTATATGCCATTTTTGAAAAATATTTTCACCAGGTGTAGTATTAAATGGTTAGAGTTTTTTTTCTTTCAGTATTTAAAAGATGTTGCTACATTGTCTTCATGTTTTCATTGTTTCAGACAAGAAGTCTGCCATCATCTTTATCTGTTTTTTGTAATATTTCTTTTTCCATGGGCTAATTTTAAGATTTTCTCTTTATCACCAGCTTTGATCAATTTAATTGTAAGTTTTGGTGTCATCTATCCCTGAATTATACCTAGACACTCAAGTCAGATGGGAAATCTTAGGCCTTACCTCATTTCTTTCCTAAATCTTTCTGAAGGATCCTTATCATTTGTATCCACCACCTACCCCCTAACCCTGGTAACCACCATTCTACTCTGTCACTATGTATGAGCTTAACTTTCTTAAAGATTCCACATTTAAGTGAGATGATACAGTATTTCTCTTTCTGTACCTGGCTTATTTCAGTTAATGTTTCCCAGGTTCATCCATGTTTTCACAAACAATAGGATTTTCTTCTTTTTTTAAAGGCTGAATAA
The DNA here is from genome assembly GCF_003265705.2 of Callorhinus ursinus. Lineage (NCBI taxonomy): Eukaryota > Metazoa > Chordata > Mammalia > Carnivora > Otariidae > Callorhinus > Callorhinus ursinus. The sequence continues at coordinate 24,004,348 of NW_027397081.1, read as the reverse complement.
TATTCTATTCTATATACTTTTTCACATTTTCTTTATTTATTCATCTGTACTCTTATGTTGTTTCTATATCTTCGGTACTGTGAATAATGCTGCGGTGTACCTGGGAGTGCAGATATCTCTTCAACATGCTGATCTCATTTTCTTTGAATATATATCCAGTAAGGGAATTGCCAGATCATGTGCTGGTTATATTTTTAATTTTTTTGAGGAAAGTCCATACTATTTTCCATAATGTTTTGTTGAGAATTTTTACATCTATATTCATGAGGGATACTTTTCTTGTCTCGTCTTTGTCTTTGTCTGATTTTGGTATGAGGGTAATGCTGGCTTTGTTGCAAGAGTTAGGATGTATCCCTCTGCATAATCCTCCAAAAGAAGCTGTAGATAATTAGTATAATTTCTTCCTTAAATATTTGGTAGAATTCACTAGTGAAACCATCTAGCCTGGTGCTTTCTGTTTTTGAAGGTTATTAATTATTGATTCAATTTCTTTAATAGATATAGACCTATTCAGATTGCCTATTTCTTCTTGTATGAATTTTGGTAGATTGTATTTTTTTTTTAAGATTTTATTTATTTGACAGAGAGAGACACAGTGAGAGAGGGAACACAAGCAGGGGAAGTGGGAGAGGGAGAAGTAGGCTTCCCACTGAGCAGGGAGCCCGATGCGGGGCTCGATCCCAGGACCCTGGGACCATGACCTGAGCTGAAGGCAGTCGCTTAACGACTGAGCCACCCAGGTGCCCCTGGGCAAATTGTGTTTTTTAAGGAACTGATTTATTTTATCAATCTTATCAAATTATGGGCAAATCTAGTTTTTGCTTTATATAGTTTGACTCTCTGCTGTTAGGTGCCTACACATTAAGGATTATTATGATTTCCTGGATAATTAAACATTTTATCATTATAAAATTCTCTTCTTTATCCCTGATTATTTTTTAGCTTTGAAGTCTGTTCTGTCTGAAATTAATATAGTTACTCCTCTATTCTTTTGATTAGTGATACCATGGTGTATTCTCTATCCATTTACTTTTTTTTTTTTTTTTAGAGAGAGACAGTGGTGGGAGGAGCAGAAGGAGAGAGAGAGAAAGAGAGAGAGAGAGAAACTTAAACAGGCTCCATGCTTGGAGACTGACATGGGGCTCAATCTCACGATCCTGAGATCATGACCTGAGCTGAAATCAAGAGTTGGATGCTTAACCAACTGAGCCTCCCTGATGCCCGTCCATCCATTTACTTTTAATCTTTATATAACAAGCGGTTTTCTTGTAGACAATATATAGTTGGGTCTTAATTTTTGATTCACTCCAATATTCTCTTCTTTTTTTTCAATGTTTGAGCACTTAATATGTGAAAATCACCATGAAAGAATTGTACTACATTAACTCAATTAGTACTAACAAAACCCCCATACACACTTGAAACTGAAGTCCAGAGAAGTTAATTGAACTGCCCAAGATTTTACAGCCAATTAATAGCAGAACCAGATTTCAATCTCAATTCCGATTTTCTTACAAACTCTGCCCTTAACCATTGCCCTGTAAAACAGTGTTTCTGTTGCCAGTTGGTAGTGGCAAATGCATGATAAAAAGCTTTTGAAATAATATTAATTGAACCAGCTGAAGATTTTTTTTAAAGATTTTATTTATTTATTTCAGAGAGAGAGAGAATGAGAGATAGAAAGCACGAGAGGGAAGAGGGTCAGAGGGAGAAGCAGACTCCCTGCTGAGCAGGAAGCTCGATGTGGGACTCGATCCCGGGACTCCAGGATCATGACCTGAGCCGAAGGCAGTCGCTTAACCAACTGAGCCACCCAGGCACCCCCAGCTGAAGATTTTAAGACCAAAAAACTAGGTTAGAATCAGGCTGTACCGTGCGACAGCTCTGTGAAATTATACAATAACTTTCACCTTGTTGAACTTCAACTTGTTGAATCTGAATAAAAATAAGGGAAATAACACTCTTTATGTTCTTAATTAGGATGGAATGTGATTTACTGCATTTAGCTAGTAGTCTTCTTTCCTTTTATTCCTTATCAGAGCTTATTCTCTGTCTTTTAAAAGGTGCATTTAGACCATTTACATTCAAAGTGATTAAAGATACAATTGGATTATTATCTACCATATGCATTAGTGCTGTCTATTTGTAGTCCTTGTTCTAAAATTAAATTGATTTTTCTCTCCTTTCTTAGCATATCATTTATACCTTTTTAAAAATTTCTTTTAGTGGTTGCCCTAGAATTTGCAATATAAATTCACAGCTAATCCAAGTCCACTTTCAAATAACACTATACCTTGTTATAGGTAGTATGAGTACCTTAAAGTAATAAAATAATCTTAATTTCTCCCTTCCTTCCTTTGTATCACTGCTATCACTCATTTCATTTACATATCAGCATACATAAGTGTATGTGTATGTGTGTGTGTATGATAAATACATAAGCATACATAAGTGAATACACGATTGATATTTTTTTTTTTTTGAACAGACTGTTACCTGTTAGGTCAATTGAGAATAAGAAAAATATAAGTTTTTATTTTACTTTCACTTATTCCTTCTTTTTGTTTAATTCTTTATTGTAATGTTAATCACCATACATCATTAGTTTTTGATGTCATGTTCCATGATTCATTGTTTGCTTATAACACCCAGTGCTCCATGCAGAACATGCCCTCTTTAATACCCATCATCAGGCTAACCCATCTTCCCACCCCCCTCCCCTCTAGAACCCTCATTTTCTTTTCAGAGTCCATCATCTCTCATGGTTCATCTCCCCCTCCGAATTCCCCCCCTTCATTCTTCCCCTCCTGCTATCTTCTTCTTTTTTTTTAAACATATATTGTATTATTTATTTCAGAGGTACAGATCTGTGATTCAACAGTCTTGCACAATTCACAGCGCTCACCATAGCACATACCCTCCCCAGTGTCTATCACCCAGCCACCCCATCCCTCAAATCCCCCACCACTCCAGCAACCCTCAGTTTGTTTCCTGAGATTAAGAATTCCTCATATCAGTGAGGTCATATGATACATGTCTTTCTCTGATCGACTTATTTCGCTCAGCATAACACCCTCCAGTTCCATCCATGTCGTTGCAAATCGCAAAATCTCATTCCTTTTGACGGCTGCATAATATTCCAGTGTGTGTGTGTGTGTGTGTGTGTGTGTGTGTGTGTGTGTACACATCTTCTTTATCCATTTGTCTGTCGATGGACATCTTGGCTCTTTCCACAGTTTGGCTATTGTGGACGTTGCTGCTATAAACATTGGGGTGCACATACCCCTTCAGATCCCTACATTTGTATCTTTGAGGTAAATACCCAGTAGTGCAATTGCTGGATCATATGGTAGCTCTATTTTCAACTTTTTGAGGAACCTCCCTACTGTTTTCCAGAGTGGCTGCACCAGCTTGCATTGCCACCAACAGTGTAGGAGGGTTCCCCTTTCTCCACAACCCCACCAACATCTGTCATTTCCTGACTTGTTAATTTTAGCCATTCTGGCTGGTGTGAGGTGGTATCTCATTGAGGTTTTGATGTAGATTTCCCTGATGCCGAGTGATGTTGAGTACTTTTTCATGTATCTGTTGGCCATTTGTCAGTTCATGGCCAAAATGTCTGTTCATGTCTTCTGCCATCCAATCATTTCTTGATTGGATCATTTGTTCTTTGGGTGTTGAGTTTAAGAAGTTCTTTATAGATTTTTGATACTAGCCCTTTATCTGATATGTCATTTGCAAATATTTTCTCCCATTCTGTCGGTTGTCTTTTGGTTTTGTGGACTGTTTCTTTTGCTGTGCAAAAGCTTTTTATCTTGATGAAGTCCCAATAGTTCATTTTCGCCCTTGCCTTTGGCGATGTTTCTAGGAAGAATTTGCTGTGGCTGAGGTTGAAGAGGTTGCTTCCTGTGTTCTCCTTTAGGATTTTGAGGGACTCCTGTCTCACATTTAGGTCTTTCAACCATTTGGAGTCTATTTTTGTGTGTGGTGTAAGGAAATGGTCCAGTTTCATTCTTCTGCATGTGGCTGTCCAATTTTCCCAACACCATTTGTTGAAGAGATTGTCTTTTTTCCACTGGACATTCTTTCCTGCTTTGTCAAAGATAAGTTGACCATAGAGTTGAGGGTCCATTTCTGGGCTCTCAATTCTGTTCCATTGATCTATGTGTCTGTTTTTGTGCCAGTACCATACTGTCTTGATGATGACAGCTTTGTAATAGAGTTTGAAGTCCATTCACTTATTCCTCCTTTGATGCTCTTTTTTTTATGCAGATCTGGCCTTCTTAGCTACATTATTTTACTTCTCTCTGAAGAAATTCTTTAAAAAATTTTTTTAAGTCAGGTTAGCTGACAACAAATTTCCTTAATTTTATTTCGGTCTGAGAAAGTCTATTTCTCTTTCACTTTCAAAAAATAATTTTGTGGGTATAGAATTCTAGTTTGGTGAGTTTTTCCTTTCAACACTTTTAAGTATTTCTGTGCTCTCCTCTTGCCTGTTTTCTGAGGATAAATTGGATGTAATTATTATCTTTGTTCCTCTATAGATCATGTTTCCCTCCCCCACCCCCCAACTTCTTTCAGGAATTTTCCTTTCTATTTGATTTTCTCTAGTTTCAAAATTATTTACCTAGGTTTAGTTTGTATGGTATTTTTCCTGCTCACAGTTCTCTAAGCTTCCTGAATTTGTGGTTGGTGTCTGACATTAATTTGGGAGAAATTCTCAGTCTATTGTTTCAAATATTTCTTGTGTTCCTTCCTTTCTTCTTCTTCTGGTATTTCCATTTGTATGTTACACCTTTCATAATTGTCCCCCAGTCCTTAAATATTCTGTTCTGTTGTTTCAGTCAATTCTCTTTTCATTTTCCAAAGATTCTACTGATACATCTTCTAGCTCAGAGATACTTTTCTCAGCTGGGTCTAGTCTACTAATAAGTCTATCCAACCATTCTTTATTTCTTTTACAGTGCTTTTCATCTCTAGAATTTCTTTTTGGTTCTTTCTTAGCATTTCTCTCTGCTTACTTTGCCCATCTATTCTTGTATGCTGTCTACTTTATCTATTAGCACCCTTAGCATATTATTCATTGTTGTTTTAAATTCCCAGTCTGATCATTCCTACATCCCTGGTTCTGATGCTTGCTCTGACTCTTCACATTGTGTGTTTTTCCTTTTATTTAGTATTTCTTACAATTTTTTTTTGATTGTTGGACATTATGTACTGAGTAAAAGGAACTGCAATTATAGGCTTTAAGTAATGTGGCAGTAAGGTGATGGGGTAGGGAAGTGTCTATAGTCCCATGATTAGGTCTCATCTTTTAGTGAGCCTGTTCCTCTGGTCTTTGAATTTCACAAGTGTTTCTTAGATTTTTTTCCTTCTCCCCCTTAGGTGAGAAAGGATGGCTAGAGCCCCTGGAGGTATATCCCTTCCCCCAGGTCAGTTAAGCTCTAATAATACCTCAGCAGGTTAGAGTCTGGCTAACTAGTTTCTCCTGAGAGCAGACCTGGTTAAGAAAAGCAGAGTACACTGGTGTATTGCAAAATGGTTCCTTTCCCTCTCCGCTTGCCAGAAATATGAGGGAATTTTCTCCATTATTTACTGTGGAAACCTAGTTGAGCTCCTGGAGATAAATGTCACAATATTGTACACCCTTCCCACCCCAACCCCCAGACTGGGTCCTCCAGGGGTTTTTAACTCACAGAATTGTCCACACTCAGCCTCCAGAAATTTGTCAATTATGTTTAGATTTTCCTCTGCCAACAATGGTTCCCCTGGCAGTTTCTATTCTTGAGTCTTTAGTAAGCTGCAAGTCTTTGTATCTGCCGGATTGTCCAGTCTTGTGGGTAGCAGTTTGCTCTGTGTTCTCTCCTCTTCTATGTTTATTTTTTAGCTTATTCAGTTTTATTTCCCCTTACTCAAATGTAATGGTGACTCTAAGCTCCTTCCATGTGGAACTCAATATTGTATTTTTTAATTCTAAAATTTCCATTTAGTTCTACTTCTCCAGAGATTTGGTGTGTTGTTTTTTTTTTTTAACTCATCACAAGCATATTTTCCTTTATTCCACAGAGCATATTTGTATAGCTGCTTTAAATCTTTGTCTGTTTATTCAAACATCTGTGTCATCTTAGGATTGGCTTCTAATAACTTCTTTGGAGTGGAACTCATTTTCCTGATTTGTTATATGTCGAGCAATTTGTGTTATGTCCCGAATATCATGAATGTTATATTGTGGAGTCTCTGGATTATGATATACACCTTGAAAAGTTTAAATGTTTTAATTTATCAAGTGGTTAACTTGGTGGATCTAAAGTATAAAATTTGTCTCTTGGTAGTCAGCTCAAATAGCAATTCAGTTATTTTATCAGAAGCTAAACTGCTTGCTTTCTGTCTGCATATGTGTATTTACAAAGTCATTCAGAGCCTTGACAGAGTTAACACACAGAATTTGGGGTTTTATCTATCTGGCTCTTTCTTTTCTATAAACCCTTTATGGTGGCTCTAGTTGCACTTAAGTCTGTTTTCTTGTTCTTCAGGTTACAAACACAGCAGGTTTTTAGATAGATCTCTGTTTTCTGAGGTGTTGTGCAATCTGTAGCTACCCAAAACATAAGCAATACAAATAGTAAATCCACCTGTTTCTGGTCTATTCTTTCAAATTTTGGTTGCTTTCAGATTTTTCTTCAGGTGGTTGTTTTTGGTATTTTGCTCAGTTTTAAGCTGTTGTAAGCAAGATGGTAGATCTGTTTGGCTAAACCAGAAGCAGAATTTATAATTTGATTATTTAAAAACTTGTCTGAAAAAAATAAAAACTTGTCTGAATACTTTTGTCTTTAAACTAGAAATTTTAATCTATTTTCATAAATGATATTTTTGGATTTATTATCACATTATGCCACACTCCCTTTTTCTTTTATTTTTTGTTTATTCTATTAGTTTTCCTTTTTTTCTTAATTTCCTCTGTGACTTTGGAAGTAACACACCTCATTTCTACCTGTTTAGTCATTATTTTAAAATTTTTACCATACGTAGTGCACTAGAAAGTTAATTGTTGTCTGTACTCCTCCAAAATGTACAAAAATCTTAGCACACTTTCACTCTGATCTATCTTCAGTCCCTTGCTCATATTATTTTACATATTCCACATTGGTGATGATATTATTTTTTATCATTAGTTATGTTTACTCAATGCTTATTTTTACCTTTTAACCTTATCATCATTGCTCTTTTTTTTCACATTATTTTGTTCTGGGTTCAATTTTCTCCTTGAAACTTACACACACACACACACACACACACACACACACACACACACTTTCAGTGAGTTACCTTTTTTAAAATTTACTTTATTCTCACTCTTGGATGACAGTGTAGCTAGGTATAAAATTCTAGACTGAGTATTGCAATAGCTTTTCATTGTGAAGAAGTCTTCAGTCAGTTTGTTTGTTATAGGGGTTTTTTTGTGAGTAAATTGTCTTTCTGTTAGGCTGCTCTTATCATCTTCTACTTTTTTTTTTTTTAGGTGAGTATAGTTTACCTTGACTTATCTTTGAGTGTATTTATTTTTATTTTTTTGCTCAGGATTTTGGTGTACTATACTTCTTGAACCTGATTATTCAGATATTTCATCATTTGTGAGCATTTCACTGCTATTATTTTCATGAATATTTCCTCTCCTCCTTTCTTTTTTTCTCCTGGTGTTCCTAGAGGATATATCTTAGTGTTTCTTATCCCAGCTTTCCTGTTTCTTATCCTTTTTCTCAACTTCTTTCATGTTTTCCTTCTCTTCATCTCTCATTGCTCTAGTATGAGTTATTTATTAATATTTATTATATAATTTATTAGTCTTATATTCCTTTTAGTCTAATCTGCTTTTTCAGCCATTTATTATTTTCAATGACTTTTTAATTTTTAGAACTTATAGTTTATTCTTTGTTGTACCTGCTAGGTCTAAAAAAATAGTTTCTTAGTATTTTTTGTATGTTTTTAGATTTTATTTCTTTAATGCTAAACCTCAGAACTACATTAGTATTTTTTGGTTATTATTTCATATTAAATAAGATTTGTCTTGCTTTAAAAAAATAGTAATGCTTTGTGGCCAGAGTTTTTCAGGTATCCTTACATTATGGTTTTACATTTGCTTCTTTTTAAAAAAATTTTTATTGTTATGTTAATCACTGTAGATTACATCATTAGTTTTTGATGTAGTGTTCCTTGATTCCTTGTTTGCATATAACACCCAGTGCACCATGCAGAGTGTGCCCTCTTTAATACCCATCACCAGGCTAACCCATCCTCCCACCCCCTCTCCCCTTACATTTGCTTCTGATAGGCAGAACTGAGAATGGGGAGATGTGATGAGGCACCATCTTTTTGGGGTCAACATGATATACAAAATGGAAATAAGGATGATTCATAATTCACCTGGAGTTGCTCTCCGCCCTAAAGATTTAGGAACTCTCAATTTTATTTTAAAAATTGAGTCCTTTGTTCTTTTACTGCTAAAGATAAAAATCCCTCTACTCCTTGCTACTCAAAAAGATAAACAGCAGCAGCACAGTACAAACAAGTTGTCAGCAACTACATCCATCACTTGCAGAGCATGTTTTGAAGGAGAATTAAATTATATATAATTAATTAAGAGGTTCTTAGCTTAGAGTCATAAAAATGTTAATTGAAGTTTTTTTTTAAGTCTTCAATTCTGAGTACCTGTATATGTAAACATAAACAGAGGTAATTGGTACTAAAATTAGAACAAAGGGACAATTATTCTAGGCCTCATGAAACAAAAAAAGGAATTCAGAAAGTACTAGCAAAAGGAAATTTCTATTAACCTTTCATCCTAAATATGATGGAATTGAATGCAGTTATCATAGCTATATTGTATATTCATTCATATACTCATTTGTCAACAGTGCTGACTCCCTACTATAGTGCAATTTTTCTGCTAGGCCTTTTCCATGTCTAAAAGGAAATGGAAGTGGTCAAAGCAGAAATGGCTGCTCCTGTCTTAATTTTAAAAATGGCTTTTGTTATCTTACATAAGTTAATTATTTATGAAATTAGATATGATTATTTCATCATTTGGGTTGAGTCATTCTCAATGAACTGTTTGTCTTTAAAGAATTCTGAGTATACAATTTACTCCAGATATACCTTAGGTTTCAGAATAAATAACACACGTTTGCTCCACCCTACACTTCTGGTCTTACTTCATTCCCCCTCCACAGATGTTACTCCCTATCTTCAAACCACACTTTTATTTGGGTTCTCTGATCAGTGAACTGTTCTGCCCATATCTACTTCACAGAGTGAAGTTCCTATTATATTTCTAATGTCTTCTTATCACCATATATTTCTCCTTTATTGTAATTACCACAGTTCACAAATATATATTAATATGTTAGGTCATTTATAATGTTAAGATGCTTTCCATTTTAAGTAACATAAATATATGGCTCAAATCTTTGCCAAAATAATGAGGGTCTTTGTTTGTTTTTGTTTCTGTTTAGCTAGATAGGTATAGTAAATGTTCCTTACCCTTTTATTGTAAGGAGCTCTTTGGTCAGCTAATCACATTGCCCCAGGTCTGATTTCTGGGAGGATATTTCTTATCTTATACACCTTGGCCACAATTGAAAGGGACATTAGGAAGGATGCAGCCTTACTGCTTTAATGATCTTCTTCCTTTTGATATAAGTTTGGGGACTTGGAAATTGCTGGTGGCCAAGAAATCATGGCCAGGTTTGGGATTTTATTTACTCAGTGAAAAACTCAGTGGTTTATAATGAAAAAAAATATTTTCTTGTCTACAGATCTGTAATAAATAGGTACAGCTCTGTTTCACACTGCAAGCTTCAGGATAGGTTCAAGTCCACTTTGTGTCTTATTTTGGTTCCTTGGCCCCTGGCTGGATCTCTGGCAGTGGTTACTTTGAGTGTGGTTTTCTAATGGTATTTCAGGAGCTTCAGAGCCCAAACTTTAGAAGTACATTTAAGGCATCCTCCAGTGTTACATACACTAATATTTCATTGACTACAGCAAGTCCCCCGGCCAACACCCAGTATCAGTAAGAAGCTGCTTTACTATTTGTGGAAGGGTACCACTAAGTGACATTGTAAAGGATATGTATGAAAATCCATGTCACAGTGGCCAGTAATCCAGCCAACCAATGAAAGTGATATTGAAAGGAATAGCTTTCTCCTTTTGACATCTTGCCAGAACTTCCACTTATGATAAAGTTGGTGGGATTATTTTCCTACACTTGACATTTTCTCCCAGCTTTAAAGTTACTCTTCCCATATAATCTGAGTAAGAATCTCTCAGTTATATATAGCCTATATATGTATATGTATGTATATGTATATATATATATAATATATATGTAGTGAATATATATATGTATATATATGTATAGTGAATACACATACATGTATTTTTTTCACATACATGTATTTATATAGTGCATATATATATATATACTTACTGCATATAGTTTTGTTGTCTATATTCATAGCTCAGTTATAGATAGTTATAGTAGTTTTAATTATATGTACTTTTGTTGTCATGAAAATTATTTCCAATGTTACCAGTTGACTTGAAATTCAGTTTCCTTCCAAGCTGGCCATTTTTTTTTCTAGAAAAAGTGAACCCCATATTTCTGTATGGGAAGTCCAAACAATTCTTCATATAGCTATATGCCCACTTGCCATTAGATAAGGCTTACTGAACAATCCCTTAAAGAAAGCGTCTTAAGTGGATATGATTTTTAAAAGTTTTATTGTATAAAATCAACACTCCTCCTACCCTTTAAACTGCCTGGCAGTATAGAAAGTATTAAAAAAGGGTAATGGCATACTGACTGTTTAATGACATAACACAGTGTCTGTATAATTCAGAAATTTTATGGAGAGGTGTTCACTGGGAGTTGTTCTTCACCCTGGGCTTCAGATCCTGCTGCCTGCACTGTCTCTCTGTATTGGCGAGCTGGCAAGCTGGGAGTGAGTCATGCTCCTAGTTAAGTTTACTATGGAAGTCACATGTGCTTGGGAAAATACCAAACTTAATAGATCATTATGTGATTAATGAAACTCACACAAGGGACATTGAGCTCATAGGGAATGGGACTCTTAGAGAAGGAAAATGTGAAGTGATCTGACATTTCTATCAGATACAGGCAGTGTCTCTAGACTGAGAAAGAAAATGATTTCAGCGAGAAAGCTCTGCGCAGAATTTACCAGTCACTATTTGACTTTCCACAATTCCCATACCACTTGATATCTGCTTTAATCAAAAGATAATGCTATTTTAATCACTTCATCCATTTGTAAATTGTCCATTTATTTTCCAGTAGAGCATAGAGTTTGGTCTTTCATATTGAGATCTATATGAACCAGAAGAGCTATCTCTGGGCTTTTTGGAGACATTCTTATCTTGGAAGTGAGAAGAATGTTGATGTGAAAACTTGAGATGTTTTGGTGTTAAAAAGTGCTGACTAGTCTATAATCTCCTCCAAGAAGCTTTCTCATATTTCTACATCAGAATCATTTCTACACGATCTAAAATCTTTTTGTAGCTATAGTAAATATGCTCATTCCTACTACAGAGCAAGTTATTCTTACATGGTGTCCCAGGATACACTAATTTACTTTTCCATATTTTTCTGTGAAATATTTTAGTCTTTGTAAACACAAATCTGAATCATTTTTGCTGGCAATCATTTGAGAGATGGGATATATTTTAAAATGTATCCCTGGGATAATTAAGGGAAGCTGTAGAAAATAAAACTGAGTATCAAAAGTATGCTTCGGTATGATTTTGAAATACTGGATTAAGAGGACCAAGGTAGATGGAAGAGAAAGCTTCTCGATATCCTCTGTGCTATGATATGAGGTTATCATAAGGAGTAGAGTTAAGGCTACAGTACCCTACGCCTTGGAGAAGGGGTTTGAGAATAACCTCTGAATGTAAGGAACTAATTGGTCTAGGAAAATAGGAAAAATCAAAGCTGTAAGAGGTAACAAACTAAGTAATAAAATCAGAAAACCATAATACATCTTGATGAGAGAAGAGATAGAGTATTATTTTATTATGCATGTTACTGAAACAGAGTAAAATAAATTTATACACATTATATTTAACTTTTATAAGAAGTTCTTAAAAAGTTTTAAAAGAGAGTATTAAAAATTGATATATTATAAAATAGCATTATTTTAAAAAATTTGTGTGAGGTTCTCAGTACTGTTTACTGGATAACACTTTTGTAGATGTTGATTTATTTAAGAGATGCTATTATAATATATCATGAAATTCCTTGATGTGCTTACTGAAATATTGTTAAAGATATTGTTCAATAAATAATAAAGTATATTCTCTATGGGAAACTATAGGTTCAGGAGAATTTTTTTCTCTGTAGCAGTATTGAAAATAATTGTGCTTTATCCACACAACTGGTTTATTTCTACCTTAAAATATTCATTCATCAAAAAATAACTACTTAGTGCTTACCATGTGTTGGCTGTTGTACTAGGTTCAAAACAGTAATAGTAAATTTTACTATTTACAAAAATAGTAAAAAATCCTTCAGGAAGCTTATATTCTAGTGGGGGAAGTAAAGCAGATAATAAATAACAAAAATGAATAACACACATAGTATGTCAGATGATGAAAAATGCTACACAGAAAAAATTAAAAGAGGACAAAAGATAGGGTACGGATGGTGATCAAATAAGGGGGTCAAAAGAGTTATCATTGAGATCATGACATTTAAGCAAGAGCATAAGGAGCAGGTAGCATGCATGTCATGACTCTCAGGATGTAAGAGAGAAAGTTACATGCATATCTGGGGGAAGAGCTTTCCAGGCACAGGGAAAAGCACATGCAAAAACCGTGAGGTGGGGACATGGATATAATATTTGAGGAATGGCAAGGAATCAAGTGGCTGAAGCAGAATAAGCAAAAGTAGAAGTAGTAAAAAATGAGGTCAGGGAATCTATCCAACCCAGTCCTACCAACAGACAGAAAACACCATGATTTGAACAGGGAAAGTTTAAGATAAAGAAACATTCATGATAATGGGAGATTGGAATAATAGTAAGGGGAAGAGACCTCTAATAAACACAGACATAGTAAATGTGGGGAGCAGCTATCATCTCTAGGCTGAGATAGATTACCCAAAGAAGGAACAAATCTGGAGAGGGGCCTTCCTCCCACTGCTGAGATCTAGACCACATTGGCTGGCAGTATGTTTAGTGTTTCTAAATTTCCATGGTAAAAATAAGAAGATGGTCTCCTACAGCAGAGTCCAAAAGACAGGCTCTGACTCAAATTTGCCTGTATTCAAAATTGCAACTTCAACTGTTCACTAGTTTCACCACTTACGTATCTTGTCCAAGATACTTAACCTCTGTGCTTCTGTTACTTTATCTGTAAGTAGGAATAATAATGGTTAGTCACATAGAATAATCATTCTGAGAATTAATAAAATAATCCCTATAAAGCACTCAGAACAATGCCTCCCACCTAGTAAGCATTTATTAAGTGTTAACTGCTGATAACTAATATTATTTGACAGATTTTACATTGTTTTTACACTTTACAAAAAATGAACAGATTTTTATAGTCACTATTATTATGTTACGATAATTTTTTTTTAGAAAAAAAATCTTCCTCATTAAGCTTGATGCAGGGGCAAGTTCAATTTAATGCAAAGTTGATAGAAAACAGTTGCTCACTCCCCCAACCAATTAGTGAGAATAAGTACAAGAGATCCTTTTGAGATACTGCATATGAGTACTACCTTAAGTTCCTTTCCAGGCATGGTCTTTAAGAATGATGGTCAGTTACTACTTGTACCCACTGAGTTTGAAAGAGAGGAAATGGCCTTGTGTCATTGGGAATGTGCTGGGGAATAATATCTATTCCAGAAAGAGGATGACTGCACAGTCATGAACCTGACGTTTAGCCTCTTAGAAGCAATAAACACTGAACCCAAGTGCATTAGCCCTCTCCATGACTTCTCAATCAGTACTGCAAAAATAAACAGTTTATACATTCAAAATAACCCTGGAATACTCTCACCAATTATTTTATAAGTATTCCTTGGAAGACAAGCACATTTCCCTTGCTCCCCTGTCCACAGCAGCCATTTGTCTGCCATGAGCTGTAGGAGTGGGAGGGTAGCCTAATTTCCCTGGGGCCTCAGTCCCAGAGCTATTTTGAATAATAGGGTATCTGTACTTTTGCCACTCTCTAGTGAAGTGTTCCATCATCTTAAGTTTCCCTCTCCATAAAGCCCTCCTACCTCTCCACCTGTGTGAGGTTTTTTATTCTTGGACTATTTGATCATTGGTGGTTGCCCAGGGAGGTAGCTGAGGTTGGAGTGTAATGAAGCTGTACTACAGCTAATACTCGAACTTCTCCTCTTCTCCGATCCCTGGAATAATAAAACTATCCACCTCTACTGAGCACACACTATGGGTCAGAGACTATTACTTATATCGATGAATTAATGGATTTAATCCATATTAATGTAATGCCTCATGGGTATTATTAATCCTTCTTTAAACGGAGATAACTGGACCCAAGATTACACAGCAGGTCAGTGCACGACATGTCTCTCAAATGCCACTTACATTATTCCGATGTCATAGTCTTTCTCCTATGACGTGCCGTTTCCCTATCAGGGCAGGTAGCATGCAGTTCATGACTCTTCTGCTGTGGGTATGGTGTACAAAGAGATAACCATTGCCAATCAGAAGGAGTCATGCACGGAGGCATGGATCGGATAGGGGGGCAAAAGTTCATTTTATTATGCAAATTACTCATGGTCCCATAACTAGAAAGTGATATGTCTGATACCTGAACTCAGGTCACTTTTCCAAAGCACACACTCTTTCCAATTTATATTGCTACTTAGTAACTGAGTCAAAAATCTATCTATCCCAGTATTTTTGTCTCATCTCAAATCTTAACCATGGTCAATAGCTATAGATCTGAGCACATTACATTTCCCCTAACAAAAAAAAAAAAAAAAATTTTTTTTCTTAACTTACTGGGCTGAGAACTAACTATATTAATAGTCTTTCCCTCCAATATTTTAGTGTTTCATTAATCTAGCAATTGCCTTTTTTTTTTTTTTACCTTGCCTCCTCTTATTTAAAAAAAAAGATTGCAATTTTTTTCCTTTGAAGAGCTCATATAAAAACTACTATTTCTTTAAGGCCATTTTGTCCTTAGTGAAGAGACCCTTCCAAAGTCCTCCAGGATTTCAAAGTTTTATAGGCTTTATCAGTAAGGACTAGATTTTTATTAAGTCTGGGATATGTTTGAGTTCTAGATGAAATTCTTGAAACTCCAACAGGCCCTACAACTGGACAAATTTTGTTTCTCATCTGAAAACCTTTGTACTCTTTACACTCCTGAACAACTGTATGTTAAAGTGAGCAGGATCTGGGAGAAGGATTGAGATTATTAATAAATCAAATTATATCAACAGTTATATGAGAGTTAGCTGAGAAAGTTGGGGGTGAAATAGGATTATTTATAGAAACCCTTCCTATAAGCTTCTTATTAGCAAGAAACTTCTCTTAATCCAACCGAAGACCAAAACAAAGGCTGGATTATGGCTTTAGAGGGTCTCAATAGTATGTAGAATTCAAACTTGGAATTAACCTACAATTAGGGCACTGGCTTCAGAGTTGCGAATACATGAAATTCTTTTTGTAGCATATAGGGTTTGTTGTGGAAGTAGTAAATCTATTGGGTAATATTTTAAATGTCAAAATCCCTTTTCTCTCAAAACCCACTAACCTTGAGTGAGAAACAAACTAGTCATATCCTAAGGATAATGTGAAACCAAATGAAAAATAGAGGAAGTTGATAATAGCATGGGTTATTGTTTCAAACAGTGATAGCTCTACTTCTCTTTAGCTAATGAGGATCCTTGATTAACTCTCTTGTAAGAGAGTCCAGGACTAGAATGAAGGCATCTCATCTCTTTTCTCCACTACTGGAACCTACTCCTTAGTCCCTCATTTTACCTTCTTGGCCCCTCATTTTGTTGCTCGTCTGCCTCACTAGATCACAGTTCCAGCATTGCCCAGGTGGGGTGCATAATAGTTAACATTTATCAAACTCTAGCCACATGCTAGTATTCTTCTAAGCATTTTTTAAGGATTAATGCATTGAAATATCTTAAGACCTCTATTGGGTAGCTACTATCATTACATCTATTTTACATGTGAGGAAGTCAAGACTTGTATAGGTTGAGTAACTTGCAAGGACACACTCTTACTAAGTGGATTTGAACAAGATTTGAACTTGGGA
Source organism: Callorhinus ursinus (assembly GCF_003265705.2). NCBI lineage: Eukaryota > Metazoa > Chordata > Mammalia > Carnivora > Otariidae > Callorhinus > Callorhinus ursinus. The sequence goes on along the minus strand of NW_027397081.1, from coordinate 23,988,025 downwards.
AGTCTGATGCCAGAATCCAAACTTTAAACTACCAAGTTATACTACCTCAATAAGTAGTTGTTGAATGAATGTCTATAGTCCATATTAATGTATTATATATGGATATTTTCTATGTGCAATAATTCAGCATACTTGTATATATTTATATTATGCATATAATATCTATATGCTACCTATAGTTTATTTTATATTAAGGTTGTCAGTATATCATATTCTGTCAATATTTATTGAATAAATGCACATACACACACAACCAGACATAAATATATCCCATATATAGTAACTGACTGGAAAATTATTCCACAAATATTTGTTAGGGTAATGTAGTATGTATATTGTTATATATAACATACATAATAAATGAATGTTACATTCTTGATATATAACTTATAAATCATGAATATAAAGTTAATGCTAATATTTCTTCAGTGAATGAATGAATGAATGAATGAATACACATAATCCCTGTGCTCAGCTTTGCCTGTGCCTGTAGCTCTGGCATCAGTCAAATGACAGGGGCATCAGCATTCAGGTCGTTTACAGAGACATGAGGACATAGAAGCATCTGTAACCTCAATTACTTCTGCCATTTCCCCAGTTCTTGAAAGAACAAATGCTCTTCACTATGGTAATTTCCTATCACTAGTGTTTCTTGTGTACGATAACAAAGCAAAACTTGTGTTTCTAGGATCTTCTGACCTCCAACCCTTTTTTTGATTCCTTCTTCCTATGACTTAATGACATATAAGGCATGGGTAAGGGCTTCCTAATTATGGCCAAACATACTTTTCTCAAGAAGAATCAGAATACTGGCTGGGGACATAACATCACCTTTTACAAAAGACCGTTTGTTTGCTTTGCCTGAAAGACGACCATGCTACTAGCTTTCCCTGCTAAAAGGCAAATATATGACTTACCTTGTACTTTGGCAATTAAAATGAGAGATAAAAAAATGACAACAAAATATCCTACACTATTTTTTGAATGAATAAAAAAACCCCTATTGTTTGATCAGACAATACACTGAAGATTAAGAGAGGATCTGGGAACATCCAGTCCGTTGATTTAGATTGTGGAATTCAGGCAACATGCCCAGATTGGAAATGGGGCAAGAGATGACCATTAGAACCAAGAATGAAGGAATTAAGAATCCATGATTATACATTGCTTCATCCAAGAATCAGAATAGACAGATCTTCAATGAAATAGCTCCTGCTTGGCTAATCAAAAAATCTCTCTCCCTCCTTCTCCACATATACATATATGTATGTATTTTTTATTAGCCAAATAAAGTTGTTTGTATTCATGCTGTTGCTTTAAGACCCCAGCCTTTAGTGAGAGCTTCCATTTTCCCAGAGCAGTTCAAATGAACATGGAATTGAAAACAGATGTGGGCTCCAGCATGTTATTGCACAAGGGCGAATGGGGCATAGGGCGGGGAAGGAGGGGGAGGTGGCAGGGACCGCGTGAAGGGACCTTCAGCAGCCCCAGGACTCTCATCACTTGAGGGGGTCTGAACTCCAAATTCCACCAGCCTGCACTCTGAAAATGAACTCCTAACAGAAAACAGATGGGAGCGGACCTCAAGGTGGGGGAGGGGAATGAGAAGGAGGCCTGATGGGGAGAGTGTAGTGAGGAAGGTCAGGGATGAAGCTGCCTTAGAGAAGTGCAGTGTGGGTTTATTAACATTCCCTGTGTAGGGAAACACAAGTGCTTGAGGAGGTGGTGGGAGTTGGGGTGAGACATGCCTAGAACACCTAGAGCCTCCTGCAGGCGGAGTTCCCATTGCTTTTGCCCTGCTGAGAAGAACCAATGACGTGAAGTTCCAAGAGCAGGGATAATCAGGCCAGATTTTTTTTTCTTTTCTTTTTGCCTGGGAAACATCTCATCCAAACAGACCACTTGCTTTTGCAAATGCCAGTAGTCCTGATAAATCAAACTCACTGGAGTCAGCACAGTGCTCATGTTACTTTCCATAAGGGCTTTGTCTGAGCAGAGACATGCCAAGGAGTGTCTGCAGAGGGGGGAGGACGGAGAAATAATCTGGACAATAATACCTCCTGAGTCTGTCCATTCTGGGAACCACAGTTAATTCACTTCTGTTTTCTTGGACCGGCTTATCAGAAATTTGACAGTTCTTTCAGATTTGAATGAACCTTTCTTTTCCACTTTTTTTTTTTTTTAAACAGCTGATCATCTTTCCCCCGTAAGCAAGAGGAAGATGTAGATAACTCTAGCGCTACAGTGAATCTAAGTAGGACGCCATTTTGGGGTTGCTGTGTTGGGTTGTGAGAGTGCTGAGCTAGCACTACGTGCTTGAGGCGTTATTTGGCCCTTGGTGTACTTATTTGGTAAGATAGCTTTAAATGTCCTTACGCATACCATATAAAGCAGTGGTTTTCAATGGGAGGATGGGGTGAGGGAAGGGGATTTTTGCCCTCTAGGAGACGTTGGCAAAAACCAAAGCAAGTTTTGGTTGCCATAACAGGAGGAGGGGTTACTATCTTTTCAGTGGGTGGAGTTCAAGAATGCTGCTAAATATGCTCCAGTCCACAGGAGAGCCCTCCCACAACAATGAGTATCTGACCGGAAGTGTGAATTACTCCAGTGTAGAGAAAACTTGTTTATAAACTTTTTATGATCCTTGTGACATTTGGAGGACAAGGATGGTATGGATGTATAGAATTCAAGGATTGTCCTTGAATCTCATTTTAAAAATCTCCTTATCTTAAAATCCTGTGCCCCCCAAATAACTTCAGAATGGTGATAATAAAACAGCAATAATACTTACTAATTATATTGCCCTTTATGCCAGACACTCTTTCAAGCACTTTACATATTAACACACTTGGTTTGCACAGCAATTTTATGAGATAGGTATGATCATTGTTGTAATTTACAGAAGGAGAAACGGAGGCACAGAAAGACTTAGCAATATGCCTCAGGTCACACAGCTTCTAACAGCAGGGCTGGCTGCACAGGTATTTAACTTGTTCAGTTGCATAGAGCCCCATGCTCAGAGGGGCTTGGTTTAATGCTCTGTTATTGCTGTCTTAAAATTCTTCATAATTTTATCTTTGAACTTGTGTTTTGTAACTGAAGCTCAATGGAACAAGAGTCTGTGTGAGTGGGGCAAGTATGTGTGATACAGGAGTCTTTGGTTCCTGGCTGCTCAATTCACATATAGTGTTTATGGTGTCCCATTGAGTGCACAGTTCAAGTGGACCGACCCCCCCATGCATGGGAGTTCAGAAAAACTCAAACCAAATACAAAGTAAACATGTTATTTTTATGACTGAGTGGGGACGCTGACAGCCACATTCTCTATTCAAACCAGAACTTGCACTGAACACAGAAAGAAGACAATGGCATTCTAAGAAACACAAATGCCCAGGCACCCTGTCATATGTCTTCTTACACATGTTACTTCCTTGTATTACCAACAACTTACGCTTGAAATGATGATGTGGAAGGAAAGGGAGAGATGGGACTACCCATCATTCCTTTGCCTCTCAGTTTTTCCTTCCTCAGCAGTAAGCCAAAGGTAGAATGTTCACGTATCAAAAAGGGTAATTAAAACAGTTTTGTGCTTCATTTCCACTGTTTTGGTAAGAACAAAATACATATGCTTATACAAGCTATGGAATATGAACTGTGTGATTTCAATGATTCTGCATACAATTTATAGAGTTTTTGTTTAAGCAATCTCTACACCCAGCAAGGGGCTCAAACTCACAACACCGAGATCAAGATTTCCATGGTCCTCTGAGGCAGCCAGGCGCCCCCTCCCCTTTTGTAAGATTTTATTTTTCATTTTAAATGCTCTTACATTTGCATTTAAACTGGTATTACATAATATAAAAATGAATGGTAAAATTTGTGCTAATAGTTTAAAATTTTAATTTTTCTTTACTTAGACCAATGTTAACTAGCAAATGAAACACCATGGCAAGAGAAAGACTGTGGAAAATGAAAAAAAGTTATGTATTTTAGTCTCTTTAATGGCACTTTCTCTCTGAATTTTGGACAAGGGACCCTGCATTTCCATTTTGAGCTGGGCCCTGCAGAATATGTAGCTGGCAGTCATGATTTGAATCCTGGCAGCATGGATCTAAAATATATGCTCTTACCTACTAGAATATCCAATTCCATTGTAGGATCCAATGTGATAGACATGAACTAGATGTTAAAAGAAATATCTTCACCTGTGAGCAGATGCCCCCCGGGCCAGTAACATCCCCAGTCTGTTGGAGTGGTGAGCGTGGGGGTCCATTTCCTCCAAATTGAAATTGTTGGTTTCTGTGGGTGGTGAGTCTTCCCCGAAGGGCTGCTTTCTGAGCAGCACATTCAAAACTGTCTACTGGAGCAGCTCAGTTCTTAAGTGGTATACTCTAATTTGTATGTTTTGCTATCACATTTTCCAACGATGTATGATGCTAGTTGGTAATACATTATAAAGTCTATGGATCCCTGTGATTTTACATATATTATCTCATTATACATCTATTATCTCAAATTAATCTTCTTTATGTCTTTAAAAGTTGATGTCCCGAGTAAATGACAATCAGCTCTCTCATAGAAGGGAGTTGTGGAGTCCTGTTTGGAACAAAAGTCCATAGCTCATTTAGTTTTGGGGGGTCTCCTCTTTCCCTTCTACTGCCGCCCCCACTATAAGGTTGTCCATGTCCCAGTCTTTGTCGTGTTTCAGTTGAATATCTTTTGCAAACTGAAATATTATTTAGGATACTTCCTGTGACTTTTAACATACCCAGTAAGGCTGACATCTTTGGAAAGCCACATTTGTATAAGACCTCTTAATTTGTAGCATCTTGCCTTAAAATCAAACTTACTGCAATAAATTATAGAACCTAAGAGAATTACTCAGTAGCATTTTGTTGAAATAAATATGAATGACCCAAAAATGCTTTCCTCTCAAATGCATGAGGATAGAAAGCTTGATGTGAAATAATTTTCAACTGTTACCTATGATTGCCGCATTTTGATGTGTTGGTGATGCCCCTTGTTTTATCCTGGATGCAATCTTCAATGAATTATTTTTAGCTTTTGCTTTGAAAATTTTAAAACTCAAAAAGAAATGCTCAAAGAAAGACAATTCTAAGAAAATTTGATCTTAATCTGTATGTCTACGTTGCTGAGAAGGCCACATTGATCTTCAGGAGTTATATTTATAGACTCTGATATAACCCATAAAATGATGAATACCTTGACACACAGCTTCCTTAGCATCCGTGATGTAAGTATGTATCTTATCTCTCTGAGTCTGACGTATGGTTCAGCACATGGTCCTCGAAACACGAGATACTGGAGCAATGGAGGCGATTTGCAGCATCTTATCCTCTTCAAAGAATACCTTTCTTTCAACATTTCAGGAGAAATACAGAGAAATAGATAGCCCTTTGGAAGGTGATTATTCCTTAAATGTGTGGTCTGTGTGTACCTCTTATTTACATACTATCTATATATATACATATATACATACTAACTATATATACATACCATATTTGACTTTTTTTTTTTTTTAGCTAACTTGTGTAAATCGAGATAGTGGAATTGCTACCATAGTTTAAGAAGGCATGCATAATTGGGCTTAATTCCCAGCATCTCTACTTGTTACCTTTTTTTTTTTTAAATCTTGGGCACATTTACCTAACCTCTCCAAACCTCTCTTTCTTCATCTATACATGAAAATAAAAGTAATCTACCAACTCCATAGGAATGTTCAAAGATTACAGGACAGAGGCGTAAATAGTACTGGCACGTGGTAAATGTTCAAATCGATACATGGTATTTATTACAGTGTGGGCTTCTGATGCTGATGCAAGACAAAATAATATAGTTCATTATTTTATTCTTAAATATTTGAAAGCTGTGCTGAAACCTGTCCAATCTCTGTTGACACCAACATACTACAACTACCAAACCACAATTGTCAAACACTACAAAAAAATTTTTTTTTAAAGAGAATCTTTTTTTTTTAAAGATATTTTTATTTATTTGACAGAGAGAGACACAGCAAGAGAGGGAACACAAGCAGGGGGAGTGGGAGAGGGAGAAGCAGGCTTCCCGCGGAGCAGGGAGCCCGATGCGGGGCTCGATCCCAGGACCCTGGGATCATGACCTGAGCCGAAGGCAGACGCTTAACTACTGAGCCGCCCAGGCGCCCCAAACACTACAAAAATTTTTGCAACACTATATTTTATTTTTATTATTTTATTTTATTTTATTTTATTTTATTTTTAAATGATTAAATGCTTGGCCAGCCAAGACACATAATTGTGAGTTACTGGATTTAATTTTTTAGGATTTCATTTTATTGGGAAAGTAGAAATTGTTATATGAAAAGTAAAATTTAGGGATACCTGGGTGGCTCAGTTGGTTAAGTGTCTGCCTTCCGCTTGGGTCATGATCCTGGGGTCCTGGGACTGAGTCCTGCACTGGGCTCCTTACTTGGCGAGGAGCCTGCTTCTCCTTCTGCCTGCCACTCCCCCTGCTTGTGCTCTCTCTCTCTCTCTCTCTCTCTCTGACAAATAAGTAAATAAATAAATAAAATCTTTAAAAAATAAAACATAAAAGTAAAATTTACATGAACACATAAGCAGCAATTGTAGTTCTGGGACTTCTCAATTCATTGATATATAAGGTATTTAAAATCTCTGCTTAGGGACCCTTGTAACTGACATCAAAACATAAACACTGACTTTCACAATGAGGGGAGTTTTGCATATTTATGTTAATATCTATTTTTCCCTTAGATTTGGTATTGAGTTAGGAAAGAATATATATGTGTTACAGTTAGGAAAGTATATATATGTGTTACAGACCTATAATATCATGGATTAGCTCTTTAGGTGGTTTTTTTTTCTTGTTTCATCACTGACAATTTTTTTTTCCTAGAAAACTATTAAAAGACAAAAAAGGTATAGAGAAATCTTAATGAGTTCTTTTCCTATTAACTAATATTTACATCAGAAAAAGCATCCCAAACCCCATCAACCAGTTTAAATTTCTTGACTACAAAATTAAGCATACATCACCTTCCATTCATTTTCCTGAAAAAAAAATTTGCATGACTTACTGATTTTATAGGACAGACACTGAATTTAGGCAGACCCAATAAAACTGAAGTGAAAAGATCAAGAGTGATATTTCTTGATGATGCCAAAATGCAAGCATAGTGAAATTTAGACATGAGGTATTTGATTCCCTTTGATGACATTATAAACAGAAAAGCATGTCTTTCATTCATTCTTTTATTCATTCCTTTACTATATGTTGGTTACTGGGCAAAGTCCTGATTCCCTATTTTCCTATGACCTTATGGTCTTCAGCACCTGTTTTTAAAATAAGAGCTAACTGCTATTCTGCCCCCTGGAAAACGTGTGAATTTTCCAAAGGTCGTCATAGCTCAGTGTCTGCTAAATGCAGCTCGAGAGGCCCCAAATGAAACACAACTTAGAAACTGTGTTCTGAGCTTAGTTTATCATTAATCTGGAGACAGATAGCCTTTTCCAGCGAACCTGAAAATTCAGGCATGGAAGTCGGTACACACAGAGGTACATTCACGCTCAGGGTTTTGCTGAATCAGCTGAAATAAATGAGGCATGGGAGGCAGAGTAACGGGCCTGTCAGTTACACATCAGATAATTGATGCTACTTATGATAGAAATCGGAGACTGAGAAACTAAAAACAACAACAAAGCTTTTTTGGAACTACACTTCTATTTTCTGTGGAAGAAGGGAAGCAGCCAGTGACTCAGTTTGGCAATCCACTAACCTCATCACAGTGAGCAACGCCAGATCCTGGGGGAAAGCTGAGCATCCTGCAAGTGAATGTAATATTGAGGCCTATTTCACAACCAACTGTCTCCCAGCAATCCGATTCACTGTAAGGAGAAGACAATGGACAAGTTTGAACAGGAGGGGGAAAAAAAAGATTGAATACAATCAGTTCTAAACCCTTTTTAAGCAAACCCAAGAATCATACCAATTTTAAGAAAACTATAGAACGCTTCCTAGACTGTTAGAAATGTATGTGAACATGAGACTTCCTATGACTAGGCAATATGGATTATACAGTGTTGCCCATTCGATGTAGTCATAAGACTATATTGAAAGACAAGATAATGATAATGATAGTATCATAGAGTAAGCAGCTCCTAGTGTTTTAGATATTTTACGTAATGCAACTAAATTAATCCTCACAACAGAACTGAAGGTTAGTAGCGTTATTCCCTTTGCAACTGTAGAATAGGAGGCTTGGAGATGATAGGAATCAAAGAGGAACAGAATCTCTCTGTTGCCCTGTATTTGGCAAAGCCACAATATACTGAAATTTACAGACATGTGGTACTGTCTGTAAATACCCAGGTGACAATTGAAAAGACACATGGATCTTAACATTGACAGAGAGGGCTGTTTCTTTGTAGATGAAGAATATTTGACTTAAATTCTCCTCCTGGACTCATTTGTTTCCAAATTTGCTTTTCTCCAAGGTCTGGGAGATGCCGGGAATCCCTACATTCACTGATTGCTGTGCCTTTTGGTCCGTAGGTCTCAACCAAGCACTGGCTGGGTGGGGCTGCTGTCAGTCAGAAACCCCTAGAAGAGTTTTTTCAAACTATATAATCTAGTCTTCCCAGTTGATCAGAGAGATGCCAGTGCTCTGGGAGGAAGATAGAACTGAGCATGTTATTATTTCAAAGGGGCTCTAAAGACCACACAGTAAGGACAGTTCTACTCTCCTTCATCCTTCACGAATATAAAAATCTCAGAGCACAAAGTGCCAGTCCACTTCCAAGGGTCCCTTCTCACAACAGAAAGTGGATTTTCAATGGGTGCGGGATGAGTCTCCCAACACTGAAGTGTTTCCTCAGGGCTTCGAAGCTCAAGACCACCAGGAAACCTTTCCTAATTTGATGGTATACATGATCTGGAATTACATGTCTTCCATAAAAAATGTTCATGCAGGATGTTTGGAGATTGTAGTTTATGTTTGTGAGTGTGAGTTTGTGAGTGCATGAGAGAAAGAGAGAGGAAAAGAGAAAGAGGGAGAGAGAGATTGTGTGTATATGGTAAGCATGTTTTTAATTTCCAAGACCTCTTTCTTGTTTTCTGATTGTTCCTTATACACACCTTCCTGTTCCTGCTATAAGTGCAATACATACACTTGAATTTTGAAGACAATGATTTGAATAATAGTAAATTCTTGAATAATATTCTTTTTTCTCCCTCTGTGTGAATATGTGTACCTGCATGTGTATATGTATTTATGTGTTTGTGTAGAGTATTTCCTTATTCAAAGAAAGAAAACTGGATCTAATTTAAAAACTAAATTGCCTCTATATGAATTCAAGGAACAGTGATGTTGATGGAGGCCATAACTGCTCGTACCTCTCATATCTGGTGTCTGCTTTTTCAAATGATTTTTTTGTCTGTTTTAGCTGGCTACAGGGGTTTCTTTAGCCCCCTGTTCCTTGGTGAGCCCTTCTGTGTAATGGGCATGGTGTGTTTGCGTATATGATTGGGATAGCCCTGAAGCACATGAGGGTTCACCCCACTGACTACAGTTAGCAAGAGAACAGTCTGTTTGTTATAGGCATTCCTCAGTATTAGTGGTATTATTGCTCTTCTTTCTTATTAAATCTGGAGGGCATTTATATACATTAATAGTTATTATGTAATTTAATGGCCACATGGTCCCTGATAACTTCTATCATTTACTGAGCTCCTGTTTCATGTCGGAAACCTAAGAACACTATCAATTTAATGTAATAATCTAAAATCATGTAATATAGCTGATCAAATCCCATTTTATAGATAAAGCATCTAAAGTTTGGATATAGGAAGAAACCTTCCTGAGATAACACAGCCAGGAAGTAGTAGAAGTAATAGAACACTGAGTCAAACTCTGAGCTCTTCAAAAGTCCCCTCCATCCAGCCATAGAAAATGTGTGTCATGAACTTCGTTAATCACGGTTTCGACAAGTATTCACTGAGCACACATCACAGGATAAGCACTGTCCTAGGCCCTAGTATACAGTCGTGAATAGAAGGAGGTAACGATGGAGACTCTCCCCTGCCTGAGCTGCCTGATCAAACTCTGGACCTCATTTCCTCTGCTATCCCTAGGATGCTGCTAAGCAGCTTCCAGACCCTATTCTGAGCCCATTGCTAAGGATTAACTGTCATCTGTGATTTAAGTTCAGTAGCTTTGATTTCCTATCAGTCCCCTTAGAGGAGGATAATATCATTCCCACAGGGTCCCTAGAATTTCCCGTTCTTACTTGCCTTGTGACTGCAGCTTACAGTTCTGCACAAGCACAAAAGTTATGAATGGTTCTTCCCCCCATTCTTTCCACTCCTCCACCTCTGCCTCCCAACAGAAGCAGCTGTTTTCTATTACAAAATAGTCTGACAAGGTGCTGGTCTGGAGCAGTGTCTCTTTGGCAGGTAATTTTGATGAGGCCCAGAGGTAAGGGGGTGGGTGTCTCTGATGGGTTTCCGGTCCTGTTATCAGCCCCATCCGGCACCCCCAGACATGGCTGCCTTCTGTACAGAGGGCTGATTTCTGGCTTGGGGCCCATGCTTGCTGAGAGTATCAGTCATCTGTCAGGGCTAATCCATTAACTTTTTTCTGTTTAGGCTGAGAGCTTGGATATGAGGCAAACATCCAGCCTCCCTCTGGCAGAGAACTTGGTCCTTGAACACTGAGTAACCCTACCAGTTGTGACTGGACACTCATGTTTTGTTTGTTTTTTTGTTCTTGATTTAGGAAAATAAAGTAGCAATTCTAAACATTAAGAAATAGTACAAGGAAAAAGCAAAAAAAGAAAAGATGTTTCCCTTCCCAGTCAAGCTATCTGCAAAAGAGTGGACCCAGTGATATTTTTGCACAAGCAACTTTTTTTTTTTTTTTTTTTTTTTTACCTGTGGCTCCAATTAGACTTTATATTGTCCTTGGTTTTCAGGAAAGACAGGTACTGTAGCAGCAAAGTTCCACTAAAACAGCTGAGCTTTATAACCTGGGTCCTATTCTACTTACTGGCCTTCTGATGACTATTTCCAGGAACTGGTTTTCCCTTACACTGGCTTTACTGTTTAGATGCAGCAGACAGCTGGATAATCTAATAAATTTATCATTAAGAAAGAAATTGTTCTTGCCCCTAATTGGCTTTGCTAGATCTGAATGCTTTCTTTTTGTGAAGAACACCGGATGTCAGGAGACTTGGGTGCTTATTCCAACTCTGTGATTAATAATGATGCTAACAATAACAAACATAACAGAAGCATTTAGCATTCAGGAGCATTTAACACTAACAATATTTATCAAGCTCTTACTCTGCATTAATATGGAATAATGTGTGCATGTAACATACATTATCTGATTTAAACTTCACCATTATGATAAAATTGGTATTATTATTATCGTCCCTTTTTTACAAATGAGGAAACTGAGCCTTAGAAAGATCACATAACTTGTCCAAGGACACTACTTATTAAAATAGTAAAAATAAACTTTACTGCCAGGTTTATCTTTTCCAAAGCTCTCATCCACTGAGCCAGCCTGCCTTAACAATTACTCCATAACCTTGGACATGAGCTGAGCTCACTTCCTCATATATAGAGCAGAGTTGGGACCAGAGGTTGCAGGGCATATTTGTAAGTTTCTTTATAACCCCGTGATCCTTTTTTTTAATTGTAAAAAAATTCATTTATTTTTTAGAGAGAGAGAGAGGGCATGAGCGGGAGGAGGGAGATGGAGAGAATCTCAGACTGCACTGAGCATGGAGCCTGATGTGGGGCTCGATCTCACCACCCTGAGATCATGACCAAAAGCCAGATGCTCAACCGACTGAGACACCCACGCCCCTAACCCAATGATCCTTAAGAGAAAAAGACAGGATATCGTGACAGGCTCTAACAAGTTATATGAAGCCTACATTAATAGTGATGATAATGATAATATAACAAATTTATAGAGTTCTATTTAATTTCTAAAACTCTTTCATTTTATTATTGCCATGAAATGAATATTTGTGTGTCCCAAATGCATGTTTAAGCCCTAATTCAGTGTGATGGTATTTGAGAGGGGCCGTTGGGAAGTCATTAGGTTTAGATAAGGTCACGAGGCAGAAGCCCCCATGGTGGTATTAGTGCCCTTACAAGAAGAAGAGAGCAGTGTTCTCTTTCTCTCTCTCCTTCTCTCTCTATTTCTCCCTGTCTCTCCGTCTCTGTCTCTCCTCCTCCTCCTTCCCTTCTTTCCCTCTCTCCATCCCTCCCTCACTCCCTCTGTCTCTGTCTCTGTCTCCCCTTTAGATATAGCAAGGAGACTGCCATCTGCAAGCCAGGAAGACAGCTCTCACCAGACACCTTAGTCTTGGATTTCCAGCCCCCAGAACTGTGAGAAGGAAATGTCTGTTGTTTAAGCCACTTTCTCTGTGGTATTTTGTTACAGCAGCCAGAGCCGATGAAGACAATTCCCTTATGGGATTCTCACGATCAATCACCTTACTGAGATGATGGAATAGGTAGGTACTACTATTCCAGTTTTACACCTGAGAAAATTAAGTCAGAGCTTTATTTGCCGAGAAACGTACAAGTGCCTGCAAGTGTCTGCAAATGCTGCCCCTGACCTCATTAGTCTACTTCCCTCCCAGTTCAAGTGTACAGCCCCAGTGCATGATGAATTCTATATTATCTGAGCTGCCCGAATGGGACTTTACACTGCTTTTGCTGCATTCTTTCCAGGTAACCACAAGTATGCACTCAGCCTCGGAACTTTCCTTCTGTATGCAAATACCTTGTTGCTGGTTTCAAGTGTAATTTATTGGGGCACTAACTTGTGAGATGAATCGGACTAAAGATCTGGGACCGAAAACTCTATTGAACTTTTTACTCACGATTCTCTAGTTTTCATAAATGTGAGAAGAGCCCTTTTCAGGCTCAGAAATTTCAGCTCCAGGAATCTTTTCTCAGTCTCTCCTGCTCATAAAATGTAAAGTTTTCTCTATCCCTCCACCTTGGTTACTTTCTCTGCTCATAAATCCCTGCTGACTGGCCTTTTCAAAGCATTACAGCAGGAGAGCTTGACACCGGACAGAAGCAACACGAATGTGCAGATTTCCCTAAACATTCTTCATGGCTGCCTCTCTGGGGTTTGGTCAAGTGGCCTGTTTGGATGGCTATCTGGAGACATCTTTGAGACCAAAACCTTGGGATCTGATACCTCTCCTGCCCGTTTGTATCTATACTTGGCCCTGACAAAATATATAGAATTGTTGGTTAAGGCTTCATTAGAGAAGTCAGTTAAAATGTGACGTTCTCAGTATCTTGATCCTGATGGATATGAGAGAGAGAAGGAGAGAAGGCAAGAAGCACAGTGCTAAATGGAACTTCCTGTCTGGAGGAAGGTCAAGCACATCAGGAGAGCTTGAAAGAGTTGCTTTTGCTCCCCATCTTGTCCTCCTTCAGGCTCTCCCAGAAAACTAATGATGGGCTCCCCCACTCAATGTGGCTGAGACAAGACAGCATGCACGTCAGCGTCCTGTCATTCCTCTCTTCCCACCGTTTTATCTCTTTCCCCACAAAACACTTCGAATTTAGTTGTGGGTATGACCCTTGACCCCAAACACTGAGCCAGAACCCATTTAATCCTCCATGTTCTCTTTGAGGAATCAACATAGCCAAGAGAATCCAATGACAGATACTTTCTGGTCTGAGCTTAATTCCCTGGTAATTCATCTCCTCTGCTTTGACAGAGTGTCTTTGGGGAAGTGTCCCTCTTAACCAACAGAGACATTGAGAATAAGTGAACAAATTGCATGTCATCCCCAGAAGGTTCCTCAGCCTGGGGGAGTTAGTAAAACTCAGCTTTGCAAACACCCACACATCTTTCACACCGCACATTAAAACTCTGGCATATTTGACTCATCTACTTCTCTCTTCTTCAGATATAGATGAAGTGAATGCCTGGCAGTTAGCTGTGTGGGAAGGGTTTGGTCGAGGCTAGGAGAATATATAACAGATTGTGCAAGTGATAAGAAATGAGCATATGACAGGACTAGAATGGGGGACACTGAAAATTTGGACTGTGTATGGTCATTAAGTCATTGGTGGAACATGCGCACGTGTGCACACACAGACACACACACACACAGACACACACACACACTGGAAGTCTTAAGAGCCAGGCTTTGCACTTATATTTTCTTTTACAATACCTTTCCATCATTTTTTCAGTTTTTCTCACAACTTCATATTATGCTGTAGAGTTACTTGCATTAATAGCATTAAAACTAGACTTCAGGAGACCAAATAGTACTATTTAAGGCACTCTTGTAAGGGGTTTGCCTTCAGGAAATTTGACTAGCCCCAAACATCTACAAATCAGCTATCCTTAGTGTGTCTTAAATTCCACAACTAGAAATCCATTTCTTTGATTTCACAAACCTTGATATTCTAGCAATAGTGGGGAACTTAATGAAGTGTTCAGGCCTCAGAGTTAGAATAGTCTGGATTCAGATCCTTACCGATCAAATGATATTAACCTTCATTTGTAAAACGGGGACAATGAAATAGTATTCACCTCTAAGGTTATTCTGAGCTTTAACTATGGCACGTACTGGTAAGTTCCCAAAGCCATGTTCATAAAAGTCTTACCATGCTAGACTTGACCCACTCCGGTGATAGAATCATACTGCCTCCTGAGACTGCCAAGTAATTTTTCAAAAGTTGTAATTGTTAGAAATTCCTGCCTAAATTGGAGCTTACTCTGCATAGCCTCTAACTTCCATTTGTGCATTTCAGTGAGAACCCCTAAAGCAAAAGAATACAAGCCAGTGCCCTGAATCCTCTTCTAGGAGTCAAAGGAATTTGTATTGACCTTACTCCCAGTAAGACACATTTGGGGTGCCCTTGCTATGGTGGCTGTTCTGCTTGTTTATGTGCTGTCTCTTAAAGTCCCTCTTAAATTTTCTATGTCAGAAAAACCCATCGCACTCACTAAGCCCCTTGAATTTAGGCATTTTTTTTCTTAATTGAAAGAGAATAAATGTTAATTAATAAATACCCATTTATCCATCACCAAAATGGTATAACTGTTCATATTCTTCCATTTTTTCTCCAGACTTGTTTAAAGGCAAAAGAACCACACAGATAAAGTTGTCTCTACGATCTTCTCGTTAATTGCATTCCCTTCCTTTCCAGAGCTAGTCAGTAGGAAGAATTTGACATGCATTTAATTCCATATATTTACTATATATGTAATAAATATCATGTATATATATATATATATTAACAAAGTTATATAATTCCTTTGTGGCATTATTTAAATTAAATACAGTATATGTTAAGTTTTCTAACATGCTTTTTCACTCAATATTATATTATACCTATATAGGCTATTCCTTTTTTTTTAATAACTTTTTTTCTAAAGATTTTATTTATTTATTCATGAGAGACAGAGAGAGAAAGAGGGGGGGGGGCAGAGGGAGAAGCAGGCTCCCAAGGAGCAGGGAGCCTGATGGGGGACTCGATCCCAGGACTCTGGGATCATGACCTGAGCCGAAGGTAGACACTTAACCATCTGAGCCACCCAGGCGCCCCTAGGCTATTCCTTTTTAACTGAAGTATATTATAAGAATACGCTGCTATCAGCCCATTATCCTTCTCTCTCCTTTTCTCTCTCCACTGCTGCTTGATGTTTGGATTACTCACATTTTCTTTTGCTGCAACGATATTGTATTGGATACCCTTGCATATTATACATTTCTCTTTGTAAGTGTGAACAGTTTTTCTAGGGCAAACACACATGTGTGCATACACACATATGTGCATATATATATATATACATTCTTAGCTTGGATGCTAGGTCATAGAACATGTAATTTTGGGAATATTGTCATTGTTCTTCGTGATGGCTCCACTAAGTTATACTGGAAACAGTATTAAATAAGAAGTCCTACTTCCCCATATGCTTGGCCAGACATTGCTATTTTTCCCAGATTGGTAAATTTCAAATCGTATTTCATTTTTTTTAATTTCCCTGATTACTTGTATAGTTGAGTATGTTTTCATATGTGTTTTGAAAATTCAGTTTTTATTTTTTATAAATAGCATGGGAAAATACTTTGCCCATTTTTCTACTGGGTTCTTTGCTATTTTTCCTTATTGATTTATATTTCTCTTTGTATCCCGGATATAGAATTAAATATGCGGACCATATCTCTTCTCAGGGGCCTTCTACTTTTGTTTACATACCTTTAGTCATGCAGAAGTTTTAAGTGCAAAGTGGTCAGTGTTCCCAGGCTTTTTGTTTATCGTTTTGACTTTGTATATCTGGTTTAGTAAATCTTTTACAACTCTGAAATCTTAAAGATATATACTTATTTTTTCCCAATAGCTCCACAGTTTATTTTTTTATTTTTACATTTTTTACATTTAAGTTTTAATTTATTTTATTTGTAATATGAACTAAGGCTCTCTACCTATCAATCAATGATTTATACATAATACATATTATATGTTTCAGGTATGTAATATACACTACATATATGCACAACCAGCTCCTCCAGTTTAGTTTAACAGTACTGTCTGGTTTGTTTTTTTTTTTTAAAGATTTTATTTATTTATTTGAGAGAGAGAGAGAGCAGAGCAGGGGGGAGTATGGAGGGAGAGGGAAAAACAGGCTCCCAGCCGAGCAGGGAGCCCGGGGCTCGATCCCAGGATCCCAGGACCATGACCTGAGCCGAAGGCAGCCACTTAACCGACTGAGCCACCCAGGCGCCCCAGTACTGTCTGTTTTCAAGCAGGTTTCGTGCTGGGGCTTGAACCCACAGCCCTGAGATCAAAACTTGAGCTGAGATCAAGAGTTGGACATAGTGGACTGAGCCACCCAAGCGCCCTTACTGTTTTTATTTCATTAAAAATTCCCTCCCTATCCTTAAAAAAAAAAAAAAAAAAGAATCCTAAAGATGCTAGTATCATTTTCCATTTTCCCATTCCTTTCCTTATTTTCTAAAGGGAATTTCTGCCTGAAATGGTTTATTTTGTTGGCTGTCTTTTCCAAGGGATTGTCTTCACATACTCTGGAATTTTTATTTGCAAGCTCATCTTGTGCAGGAAATGCTTCCCCTCTGTCTCTCCCTCTGTGTACTTATTTTCCCTTTTTGACCCATCTGGCCCCTCTCACGCTTCCAGCAGGGCAGAACTAGGGCTTTCATCTGTCTCCTATTCTGCCTTCAGACAACAGCAGGAAGCAGTTACCGGACCAGCTGACCGAAGCTCAATGACACAGCTGTGTGACTGGGCACAGGCCACTGCTGCACTGAGCTCCCTGCCAATGAAATTGGGTTTTGTCTCATTCACTGCACAAGATCCCACAAGAGTTCAGCTTACTTCTACACATTTTAGTTCCTTTCTGGCCCACAGTGAGATTTGTCTCATTTTTGAAAATAGCTTTATGTGTGCTTTTTTTTCATTTAGAATATAGTTTAAAATATTAATTATTCAGAGGGGAGTATATGCTCTGACCACAAATTTGATACGGTGTAACTGTTCTGCGTGAAATAGAAACTAAATTTGATTAGATAATCACAGTGAATGAAGGAGTAAATAAAAAAAAAACATCAGATTTCCTTTTCTGGTACAGCCGTCTGGAATAGACCAGAACGGTGGTCCCCAATCTGTTGTATCAGAATGATCTGGAACTTTAGATTTTTTTCCCCTCAATTTTCCAGGTAATTGTTATGCTCAGTGAGGTTTGGGAACCACAAATCTAAAGGAATGTGCTCTAGGCAAAAGAGTCAGAAAACATGATATTCAGTTCCATCTTAACTTGATTGAGCTGAGGTCTCTCTGTGTTTTGAATCCCCCAATGTAAAGTGAAAAGGTTGTGTTGTACAGTCACTGAGAACATTTTACATTTTACTATATTTAATTCTAGTATTAAAATCAAATTATTTTAGTAACTTGGCACCCACATCCCACTCTTGACCTGGATTGGGAATGTGGTCAATTAAAACCCATAGACCTTTCCAATATGTTGCCATCAAGCCAACATCCCTCTAGCTGCAAATAAGTTTTGTACCTAAGTAAAAGACTCTACATTTTTCTGGCTTAAATTCATTTTAATATTTGTGAACATTTTTTTTATTGAAACTATAATATGTAAAAAGATAAATAAACATATCTTAAGTACACAGCTTGATAATTATTTACCAACCATATCTGTGCATCCAGCACCTAAGTCAAAGAACAGAATATTTCCAGCAACCCAGAAGCCCCTCTTTATGTCCTTTTCCAGCAAATACCCATACCCCCTTGGATAATTTATATTATGACTTTTAGCAGATTAATTTTGCTCTTTTTTTGGGACCTTATACATGGAATCACAAATATGTTAAGGTAAGGCATCTTTTGTTCAATATTATGTTTATGACATTCGTGCATATTGCATGGAGTTATATAGATCATCAATTCTCAATGCTGCTTAGTATTCCATGGTATAAAACATGCCTTAGTTTATTTATCCACTCTAGTGTTGGTGGGCATCTGGATAATTTCCAGGTTGCTATTATGAACAATGTTACTATGAAAATTCTAGAACATGTCTTTTGGTGACCATATGTTTACATTTTTCTTTGGTGTATAGCTAACAGTGATATGGCTGAATAATAGGTTATGTGTATGTTTAGTTTCGATAGATACAACTGCACAATTTTCCAATGTGGTTGTACTAATCTTCCACCAGGAGTATATGAGTGTTCTTGTTGATTTACCTCCTTGTCAAACTCGGTGTTTTTATGTTTTTTTTATTGTAGTTATTGTGTCCTGTGTGTTTTGGTATCACATTATGGTTTTAATTAGTATTTACCAATGATTAATAAAGTTGAATAATTTTTGCCATGATTATTGGTGATTTTGATATCTTGTGAAATGTCTACTCAAGCCTTTTGCCCATTTTCTGTTAGGTAATTTGTCTTTTTATTGATTTGTTGTAGTTCTTTATATATCCTAAATGTCACACCTTCCAAATGGTGATGAGTGATCTCTTGGTTTTCAGTAAAACCTGGGCAGTAGCCACAGCTAACTCTCAGTTGTGCCGAGGACAATTTAGAAGGAGCAACCAAGCAGAAACCAGAATTCTTTCAAGCCACAGGGGAGGTGTCAGTAGGTATCACCTGAGAAAGGGGGTTGTCCGCAGCAGCCACAGTGACCAGATGCGGAAGCCCAAGTGAAAGAAAGGGAAGCCCCTGTTGTACAATACACAGGAGGAAATACTCTGGAAGGAGGCTCAGAGCCAGCTCAGGGAGGATTCACAATGGGGTGCGACGTTGGTAGGGAGGCGGATGTCACAAACTGAGCCTAAGAACAAAGTGCCCACTGAAGGGAAAGGAAGAGCATGGCTTTGGCCAGAGCAGAAGCACATTGACAGAAGGGGTAGGAGAGGGGTTGGGAGGTGCCAGTTGGCTCTGAGCTGGGTGGCTGTGTAGCCCTAGCTGCAGAGTATGATCTTGCTCCTTCCTGCGAGCACAGTAGCAGGAAGAAGGCAGTGGAAGTGGTGAAAGTGACACTATGAAAGAAATATGGTGCATTTCCTTTAGCATCAGTTTCACTCAAAAATTTTTTTGAGGGGAAGGATAGTGCTTTATCTCATAAGGAATCTAAAATATTATTTGTATCTAAAAGCACACAAAAATGAATGATAGTATACACTGCAAAGTTAGCATGCATTTTAAATCTAAAATGAGAGAATCCAAAGATGTATGGGATGTAACTGGGGTGAGGGTTTCCTGTATCCACTATTTGAGATAACTTGGAAGGAAGTGTTTAAGAATCATTAATAAGGTTAATGAAACTCTGAAGACTTTTGAATATGAAGAATTATTATGAGAGAAATGCTTTAGAAATATCAATATGAAGATTCTTGGCAGTGTGGATTTTAAGGGCAGTGTTATAAGGGAAAAAAAAAAAACTTACGAGGAATGAATTGCAATGTTCTATGTCCAGATAATCAATAGCTTGGTAGCCAGAGGAATAGGGAGGTGAGGAAGCCACCAATTCAAAGGACATTTACAAAGGAAAAGTCATTATGATGACTTGGTGAACTAACAAAAGATGAGGGAGGTAAAAACAAATGTAAAACAGAAGATTCCAAGTCTTCAAATTTGGACAACCAAGAAAATGATGGCACCTTTGACATCTACAAGGGAAACAGGGAATCATGTGGTTTGTTACTTTTTGCTGTGGTTTTCCTTGTGAATGTCAAGTGTTGGAGAGGGTAGAAACTCCTTTCTCCATTCAGCTCCCCCAGTGGCATCATCTTCTAGGCCAAGTCAATCCCCTGTTTCCTCTTCAATGTGTGTGCTGAATCCTGAAGTAGAAATACTCTGAATTCCACTTGCAGCTAAGGGCTTATTGAGCATAGGAGAGGTTAAGTCTCCTGACTTAGGGCTTCTTTGTGGCAATTTGAAAAGAATCAGAGATGAGCATCTCCTTGCGCTCAGGGGGCGTTTCTCAGGGAAACATCCAGAGTCAGATTCCTGCACTGAATAGCCTTTGCAGGGCTTCCCATGACCTACTGATATCTGAAGAATTTTCAAATATTAAGGGAATGACTTCTTGTTTATAATCAAAGAGAATGCAAGACTTGAGGGGTTTATTACTAAGGCCTGAGGGATAAGCCTCTAAATTCTTCATTTTGGATAAAGTTGCTCTCCCTAGAACCTCCCAGCGCTGTTGGTTCTTCTGAGCCACATGTTTCCTCAATAAGCTTCTGGGACAGAGAAAGAAGGATCTCTCTCCATATCTATGCTCCTAAAAAATGGAGGCCAGATAGCAGGTTCTGTATTTCTATGATTTGTAGAAACAACACTTCGTTCACTTGTTCGTTCATTTGTTCGTTCATTCATTCATTCATTCATTATTTAAAGAAAAGAACTTATTAATTATGGAGACTCGGCATGGCATTGCTCTTTATGTTGTGAAAAAAAAAAAAAAGAAACCACAGCCAACCATAGCACACTGTGTCTTTCCTCAAGGAGACTGTATAGAAGAGGGAAAAAAGATGAATGATATTAAATTCCAAGTCAATGGCCCAATATTACCACATGAATTCTACCATGTGATGTTCAAGAGTATGGAGAAAATATGAACATGCAGGTGCAAACACACGCCTTATTTACCATGGATATAATAAAGACGTGGAGGCAAAGCTACTGAGTATGACGGCTCAAGTGGAGTCCATAGCACTCACACTGAGAAGAAGTGAGAAGTAAAAATTAGGACAAAAAAAGGGTGGATGGAGGCTACATTGCAGAGTGCTTTGAATGCAGGGTGAATCTTTTCTCTTCTCTGATGAGCATGTATCATTCCAAGAAACTGGCTTCTTCTGTTAATGGACAAAGTTCTTAGGGCCAGATGGTTTTCTGCTGTCCTGCCCAAAGTAATTATTCTTTGGCCATATGATGAAAGCAGAATTTATGATTCATCTGGGGAAGTGGACAGGAAGCCAGAAGTACAACATCAGTACAACCCAGCGAGAGATGATAATTTTTATACATATAAGCTGATCAACCTTCATAACAGCCCTTCATAATAAACGGGGGATATATTATTGTTTGATTTTATAGATGAATACATTGAGGGTCATAGAGGTTAAATGACTTATTAAAAGTTACACATCAAGGAATGCCTGGGTGGCTCAGTCGGTTAAGCGGCTGCCTTCGGCTCAGGTCATGATCCCAGGGTCCTGGGATCGAGTCCCACACCAGGCTCCTTGCTCAGTGGGGAGTCTGCTTTTCCCTCTGCCTGCCACTCTCCCTGATTGTGCTCTCTCTCTCTCTGACAAATAAATAAATAAAATCTTAAAAAAATAAATAAAAGTTACACATCAAGTAAAAACACAAGCCTTTACCAAGACCCAAGTTGTATGTCTTTGGCATAACAAATCCAGCCTGTTCCAAAAATCCACCAATCAGATATACTCTAAAATATTCTGTGAAATGTAAAATTTATTTTAATAACAGGGTGGCCCTAATTTTGATTCACAAAGGCAGGGTGAGAGGATAGGATTATGAAAGATCCCTTTGCAGAAACTTTTAAAAAGGAGAGGAAATATCTACTGACTTTTTGAGTAGCATGTCTTAAACAGTCCTGTATATTTCAGTGTCTTGAGATGAGGAGACATTCCTTGAAGCCTAGTGAAAATATAGCCAAACTCAGTGCTAATTTTATTCCCTTCTAGTAGGTGAGTTCTCTCTGGAGTCTTAAGAAGACCAAAGTGTCTCTGAATTGCTTCTTCCAAGGCTTCTTGATTCTAAGATTTAAAACAAATCCTTCTACTCTTGCTCTTCCTGCTCTACACTGTGCCAACCACTAGGAATATGCCAATGTAATTCCAGGGCCCATATGCCTTGGTGACAGGTTTGCGTTTTGATACTGAGGCAGAAGAGAATTCTACTCACTTGGCAGCGGCGTTGGACTAAAGGATAGCGACATAACTACTTTGCTCCTGGGACGTGGGTCTCCACAGTGTTGTATTTAAAATGTGTATGGCTTATTGCAATCTGATTAGAAGCTCTGCATGTCTACAAAAGTCGGGTTTGTTCCCTAACCTGTCTCTAGTGGCAAGTCACTTTGGTAACAGTTCACCACTATGCTTGATTTTAATGTGGAAGACTGAATTCTGGGTATGTTAAGATGGTATTAGTCATGTCAATGTGATCTCACTAAGTTTAACGATGCTGTTTAAAAAAACATTTTTTTAAACCAATCTACATACTAAATTGCTTCCAGGTAATTTTTTATTTCCTAAAGTGTAGTGGGGTTATCTGGGAGATTGGGTGCATTTTTTGGACATCTGAATTCAGCAGCATTGGGCAACTACCACTGTATAGTCATAGGTTAAGGGATTGGGGTTGGTTTTGTTTTTTCATTCCTCAGAATGAAAAGAATGAATGAATGAATGGATGAATGAATGAATGAAATTTCATTCCTCAGAGCAGAAATGACAGGACTTTGTTGTGGGGAGTAACAGTGTACAGTAGCAGAACTTAAATATTTGGTCTTGATTCAGAAGCCTTACAGATGGCTAGACAAAAGAAAGAACATGAAGAAAAAAAGCTTCATTTAATGCTTCATAGATAGCATTTTTATTTATAGCACTAATGTACATTTTGAAACTCTCTTTCAAGGGTGGGAGTTAAGGGGAAGAGGAAAGGGTAGGTGTGAAGGACATGAAAGTTCTAATTTAAAAAGAAAAAGTTTGAGTAAAGGAAGTTATTTTGCTTAAATGTATTTTATTTGATCTGGTTATGTGGGGACCACATCATTAAATTAAGGTGCAGTTGAATTGCTCAAGTGAGTGTAATGAGCCACATATGGACTGCATTGTGCATCACTTGCCAGTGTCACTCATAAAGTACAATTCTGTACTGTATGTAGGAGGCATGTTACCTTCTCCTTATTTGTATGTTTACCATACACTTGATATCTGAAATGTTCTGTACTGGACAGGCCACTTATATTTCTAGAATGGATTAGATTTTAGGCAACCTTCTTTTTTGAGTTAATAGTAATTAAAACAATTTTTATGCCCCCCCACGCACAAAAAAACAACAATAAAAAAAGAAAGGAACATCTATGCTGATAGGCAAGAATGTGAAATCTGTTTTTAATTCTGCCAAATTTTAGAATTAACTCCATTTTGCTGAATCCCCAATGTAGTTTTATTGAAGAAGGAATATTATTTAACTCAACACCCATTTCCTTATACTAGTTGTGATGGTTAGTCACATGTGTTAACTTAGCTAGACCAAATACCCAGCTTTTAATCAAACACTAATCTAGATGTTGTTGTGAAGGAATTTTGTAGATATGGTTAACGTCCACAATCAGTCAGCTTGTAGTAAAGATTAAACTTGGTAATGTGGGTGGGCCTCATCCAGTCAACTGAGAGCCTTAAGTACAAAAACTGAGGTTTCTCAGAGAAGGAATTCTGCCTCAAGGCCATAGCATCAAATTCTCCCTGATTTTCTAGGGCTGCCAGCCTGACCTGTGAATTTCAGTCTTGCTGGCCTCCCCAGTTGTATGATGAGCCAATTGCTTAAAGTAAGTAAATAAATGTGTGTGTGTGTGTCTTGGTTCTGTTTCTCTGGAGAACCCAACCTAATACATAGTTTTCTTCTATCCACTATAGAATCGCCTGCCTTTAAGGAGTAGACGTTGCTAATTTGATTGGTCACTTTCCAAAGCCAAGTTTAAGTCAAATTCGCTATTGCTTTAAAATGGTATAGCCCTCTCTTCTTCTGCTTATATTTCTTTTGTGGCAAACTTTCATATATTTAAGAATTTCACATTCATCTGTCTTCCCATGGGCCAAATAATTGTAGTTTCTCAAGATGGCCTAATTCAAAAGAGTTTCATAGATTCATTAAATGTCAGACATAGAAAAGATCTTAGAAATCATCTAATTCAAATTTCCACTCAATAGATAAGGAAGATAAATAGTAAAATGCTTGCTAATGTTAAAAGTGGGCTAGGCAGTCATGTTTTCTCAAGCACTACTACACCATTCTACTCTACTATCTTGTTCTTCATGCCGGTAGTCTCCTCCCTGCCCCAGCCCTTGAAAATTGTTGGATTCAGCTACTATAGGGTAAGTTGAACTAGCTCTTGGGATGAAGATGGATGATTATGGATGGGGTGGGAAAAATCATGGAGAAAAGAAGTTGCTACATTTTGTTCTGGAACCCTCCCATGCACAAAGGCAGCCAGATCTCCCAAAGCTAAGGTGACCAGCCACGTTCTCTGATTTTTGGAGGCCTTGAGGAACTCTGGTATAATCAAAACTAACATAATCCATTCACATATGGTTCAAATATGCAACTTCCCCTGTCCAAAGAAAACAAACCCAAAACATTCAAGAAACAAGAAGAACTTTTCTTCCAACAAGGACCAGTAGAATTTGTTTCTCCTCAAATGTACTTTTATTTTCAAAATCAAGCCTGCAGAGATTAATGGACAGATTATGAGACTTGGTACAGAGAAAGAGAAACATGATATTTCAGACTTGGTGCTGAATTGGGCCATTGGCTTTCTTCTGCAAAGTATGATCCTTCATTGTGTATAGTTGTATTCTTTTTGCTGCCACTGGATACCTTTGTGTTATGGGGGCACTTGGTATTGAGGGGAGTGAATTTGGGTTATGAAACAAATATATACTTGTTCTTAGTGCCTAAAAACAGATTGAAATGCAGTATTACAGATCTTACAAAATTTTCCTACAAAGATAAAAAATATTTGTAGATTTTTGAGTTTTAATCACACCTGGTTTCATGCCTAAGTCTTTTACTCCAAATTTTGCACACATAATTCTAAGAATAAATGCAGAGTGTTCTATGTCTATAAAAGATTTCCAGACACAGCACCTCAGTGGATCTCCCTCTTACCTCTCTGAAGCATGCTGGACAGCAACTGAGAAAACTAAGGCAGTAGAGTTTTGTCATTTCCCAATACCAAATAACTAGTAATCACCAGACATGGGTCTTAATCTTTACACTATAGATTTTTGGCTATATAAGTATGAAAACAAAATATTAGGTTAAACAGAGCTTTTTCCTTTCTATTTATGGTTCAGGAAAGATTAGCTGTCCTAAATTTTAATTCTCAATGTCTAAAGAATTCAAGTAATGCTTTATTTTTATATCCGTAGAATGAATGTCTACCATAAATGTTGGGCTCTTGCCCCAGTATTATAAATAGAGACTACAAAATTCAAGTGCTTACATGATTTCTGCTAGCTTGCTGTCACTCACCCATGACTCACAGCTCCCAATCAGCAGTTCTAAATCTCCACAGTCCCTCCTCTCAGCTGGGGAGTTCCCAGGGTGAGTGGGTTTCAGAGCCAAATTGTTCCCTGAGTTAGCTTTGGGGGTGATTCATTGTTCCAATATTAAGCTTGAGGATCAGCCAGTGTAGATGGAGTCTATTTGGCACCCAGGTCAATAGAAAACACAAAACTGATTAATTCCCTATCTCACCCACCTATATGAATGTAACAGAATCAGTAAGCATTCAATTTACAATAGTTTGAATTGATTTCTAATTTAGTCATTAGTCATTTACCTAGGACTTCTGAAGGACAGTGTTGGGAAGGCATGTCGGCTGCTTATCACTTTTGGCTTATGTTGGCTGGAAGGTTAATCTTTACACAGAGAGTATATACCTGGAAGTTGAAGTTAGCCTATCAGTCAGGAACCACCCGCCCTCTCAGCACTTATGCTATAACTGGTCCCAAAGAAGTTTATTTTATATACCTTACCATGATGAAGGTCCATATTTTTGCTCACATTTGAGCTCTTACTTCTTCAACCTGTAAAAATAAACTTCCTTATACTAAGGAAAAAAATCACAGCAAAAAATGGTTCAAAGTCTTCTTGGAAATCAAGTAGCACTTATAAAACACTATTTGCTTGTATTACTGTAAATGTCAACAAATCAGCGTCATATGGATTAAATTTCCTTGCAAATAAATAGAGCTCACTAATGAAGAGTTGAGTTTGCATTTTGCAAAAACTACAGCAACTTAGTAAGGATGTGTAGTCTCTCTTGAACCAGATGGATCCACACTGTTCCATAGTCGAAAGTAAATGGATCAGAAAGAAAAAAACATTCCAATACATCTTGATGGGGCATTCTGAAATCATTTTTTTTCATCTGACCAGTTATTGATTTTGGTTATGGTTAAAAATGAACAAAAGGTATGATTTTAAAAATTGGTATCAACAAATACTATTTGGTTAATAAAATATTACTGCCAAGGGGTACATGAAAAAGGTGCTCAAAATTACTAATTATCGGGGAGGGGCACCTGGGTGGCTCAGTCAGTTAAGTGTCTTACTCTTGATCTCAGCTCAGGTCTTGACCTCAGGGTCGTGAGTTCAAGACCTGCATTGGGCTCCATGCTGGGCATGGAACCTGCTTTAAAAAAAAAAAAATTACTAATTATCGGGGAAATGCAAATCACAACCAAAATGAGATATCACCTCATGCCTGTTAGAATGGTTCGTCAGCAACAAGAAGAGATAAAAAATGCTGCCGAGGATGTGGAGAAAAGAGAACCCTTGTGCACTGTTAATGGCATTGTAAACTGATACAGCCACTATGGAAAACAGTATGGAGGTTCCTTAAAAAATCAAAATAGAACTATCATATGTCCAGCAATTCCACTTCTGGGAATATATTTGAAGGAAACAAAAACACTATGTAGAAGAGATATATGCACCCCCATGTTCATAGCAACATTATTTACAATAGCCAAGACAGGGATACGACCTAAGTGTCCATCAATGGATAAATTGTTACAGAAATTGTGATATATATATAATGGAATATTATTCAGCCATAAAAAAGAAAGAATCTTTCCATTTGTGACAACGTGGATGGAACTCCAGGGCATTATGCTAAGTGAAATAAGTCAGAGCAAAACAAATACTGTATGATATCACTTTCATATGGAATCTAAAAAAACAATAAAAATAAACTCACAGAAAAAGAGATCAGATTTGTGGTTACCAGAGGTGGCAGGTGGGGGAAGGGGGAATTGGAGGAAGGTGGTCAAAAGGTACAAACTTCCAGTTCTAAGGTAAATAAGTACTTGGGATGTCATGTACAATGTGATGACTATAGTTAACATTGTTTTATGGTGCATTTGGAAGTCGTTAAGAGAATAGAACCTAAAAGTTCTCATCCTAAGGAAAAAAAAATATTTCTCTTTTTCTTTTTCTTTTTTTTGTACTTATATGAGATGATAGATGTTAACTACAATTACTATGGGAGTCATTTCACAATATATGTAAGTTAAATAATTATGCTGTGCACTTTAAACTGTATACAGTGCTGTATGTTAATTATATCTCAATAAAATTGGGAAAAATAGTAAAGCAAAACATGGTATTAAACATGTTCTATTTATAATGAATAATATTTGTAAAATAATACACTGAAAAACGTAATGATGCAATTAAGATTCTTTTTTGAGAGAGAGAGAGAGATTGAGAGAGAGCCGGGGAGAAGGGGGCAGAGCGAGAGGGAGACAGTCTAGAGTGGAACCCCATGTAGGGCTTGATCTCAGGACCCAGAGATCATGACCTGAGCTGAAATCAAGAGTCAGACACTTATGGGACACCTGGATGGCTCACTCATTTAGGCATCTGCCTTCGGCTCAGGTCATAATCCCAGGGTCCCGGGATCAAGTCCTGCGTAGGGCTCCTTGCTCAGTGGGGAGCCTGCTTCTCCTTCTGCCTGCCGCTCCCCTGCTTGTGATTTCTCTCTCTCTGATAAATAAATAAATAAATAAATAAATAAATAAACAAATAAACAAACCTTAAAAAAAAAAGAGTCAGATACTTAACCAACTAAGTCACCCAGGTGCCCCACAATTAAGATTCCTCTCATCATTTGTCAGCATAGGCACCACACTTTTATTTAGCTGAAACTCTACTTATTTGAATGAATATATAATTCCTATAAAAACTTTCAACCATAATTTATGTGGTTAATCTTTTTTAAAAGTTCATTTCTCAATGAAAAGAATTACCAATAAAAAAAAACAGGGGTAAACATTTACGAAGCAGAGACAAAAAGTCACTGACAAAGGGAAGTAAGAATTGAAAATGTCTTCTTCTGAGTCCTCAGCCAACCTTTTTTACCTTCCATCTTCATACTAATGATGCTTTTAACAATGACATGTGATATTAGTAATGACACATATGATTGAAATAGTACTAGTATGCATGCTAACGCAACCTTAATGAAATATGAAAAAGTTACATTACATCTATACTTAGAAATGGATTCTTTAATGATTCAAAAGAGGGATCCATTCAGCTAAAATATATGCAAAAACAAGATTCTAAACTGGAGGAATTATGATCTGAAAATGATTAATAAGATCATCATGTCTTTTTCCAGCTATGTTAGCAGTAATATACAAGTGACTGGAGGCTATAATGAATAATTTGACTTGTTCTGGCTAATGCTGGACAAAACTCTTGAGAGGAACTGGATAAAACAAATGTTTTTATTTTTATAATGCATTTTGACCCACAGCCAAGACTTACAGGATTTTGCTTGGAATTACGTTCTGTTATTTGCAAGCAAAGAGTTCCCTTGGCTGTTAGATGGGCAGAGCTAGTAAAATACTGCTCAGCTGAGGCTATTTAATCTTAGCACTCTGAAAAGATCCAATCCATTACTACTGCTAAATTTAACCTCATGTGAGCCACACCATTAGGGCATGAGGTTCACCATTCTTCCCAGTATAGGAAGTGAAAGTTCCTTCTGCTGATGGGTGGTTAATACACTCAAACAAGATCAATATGATGAAGTCTGTTCTGATGAAGACGAGTTCTTTAGGTTTTTGTTAACAGTTGCTTCTTTAGTGCTTACTATGTATTCAGGCTTGTAGTGAGGTCCTGGGGAGATTTCTGTTTCTAGAGAACTCAGAGTCTAGTAGTGGGGAGAAATGCATTAAAAATCATGGTAAAATGTGAATCTTATAATGGAAGTAGACACAGGATGCTATGGTAGTTCAGAATTTGGAATGTCTGATGATCTGAAGCTGGAGTTGGGGTAAGGGTGGAGTTGTGGTACTTATTTGCTGCTATATAACACATCATTCCAGAACTAAGTGGCTTAAAACAATTGGCATTTATTTGCCCATGATTTTGTTCTGGGGTCTGGACTTAGGCACCAGTTCTTCTGTTTTATCTCCTGGTAGTTTGACTAGGGTCAGATAGTCCAAGAAAGCCTTATTCGCATACCTGGCTATTAGGTGGGATTCCTACCTGGGTATTTTATTTCTCCTCAATGTGGACTTTCCAGCAGATTAGCTTAGGTGTTTAAAATAGTGGCAGCAACTTTCCAAGGGAATGAGAACAAAAACTGCAAGACCTCTTAAGCTAAATCTCAGCAGTCATATAATATCATAACTACTGCATTTTAGAGAAAGTAAGTAACTGGGCTATTCCAGAATCAGGAATAAGGGGAATAGTCTCTACCTCATGATAGGAGGAGCTGAAAAGCAGTTGTAGCCATTTTAAAGTACCACAGGGATTAGTTAGGGGACATGTCAAAGGAAGTACTTTTGAGCTGTGTCTTAAAAGATTTATACGAATTTTCTATGCAGAAGTGAGTGTGTGTGTGTGTGTGTGTGCGTGTGTGTGTGTATGTGTGCATGTGTGTTGGGGCAGAGGTATTACAGAAAGGCCAAGACAGAATTCCAAACTCAGTGATTAACATAAATAAAGGATGGTGTAATATCTGTGAAACTACATGTACACGAATATGGATGAATACAGAATGTATCACAGCTATCAGAGATAGGGAGTCAACAGAGGGGGAATAACAATGAAAGGAGTGATAAAAATGAGTCTGGAACAATAAGTTAGCAAAGACTGTTAAGGAACTTAAGTGAAAGGAGCTTATGTGGAATTTATCATCTAGGTATTGGATAACCAGGAATTGGTTTTCATCAGTTTCAGGTCTATTTGGGTCTGAGGAAGTCACTGAATAAGTATTTGTTAAATAAATAAAAGCAGGATAGTGATGTGATCAGATTTTCCATTCTTAAAAATGGAGGGGGGGTAAGATTCAGAATGTTTCCTCCAAATGTCCTCAATAGAGTTGTGTTTCCAGAAGGGTTTAGGGTAGAGTAGCAGTGTAACTAGGGGGGTAGGGGCTGGGAAAAGATTTTGAAAAGCATCCTTGGCTTTGCTCAGTGGGTATATTTCTTTGGAGCAGGTTTAGAGGTCTGTTGAGATTATAGGTGGGGGTACTATGGTACTCCCAAACAACCCTTTGGCACACCACTGAGGAACCCTCTTCTCCCAGATGCTTCACCCCTGCAGTCATCTAGGTCAGGAATCAAAAATTAATGATGTTGATTTTTGAATAAGAATAATATTTTTACAGTTTTTTATAAACTTTTTATTTTATAACCATTATAGACTAACATAAGGTTGCAAAAAAAACTATATAGGTAGGGTCCACAGCATCATTCACCCAGCTTACCCAATGAGTGACAACTTACTATCATTGTGGTATAATACAGAAGTGAGGAAATTGATATTTATATATAATGTATTTGGGACATAAATAGTTACCAGTGTTTTGAGGGCTCTTTTCCTTTAATTAAAAATTATTGAAAATGAGTGATTAAGGATGGAAGACAGTGGAAGAGACCATTAAGGATGGTAGAGTTGGCAGTGATAAAGACAGTGATTAAAGTTGGTAGTAATTAAGGATGATACAGGCGAAGGTCTAACTTAGCATCACCTGGAAACAAACTGATGCTGGATATTCACATTTATTTGATATGGACTTTGACTATTATGTACAATATTTGGTTGTGAATTAACCATCAAAAGGACTCACCTTTCATTATTCAAGCTGCTGTCTCTCTTGGCTTTCCATTAATTTATGGGTTCATTGATTATTAATATAAGAATATTTACTAAGAAAGAAGACAGAAAAAATACTTCCTTTCCCCTGAAAGACTTGATGGGTGACTGCGGGTTGGTGATTTCCATCATATGATAGAATAGTTTAAGAATTAGAATTTTATAGAGGAAGAAAGAAACCCTTAAACAGTCTAGTACCATTTCTTCATTTTATGGTCTACAGGGATAATGTGACCATGCTGGTTACCTTGTACATATATAAGATTGTCTTTCCAAAACTACATATGTCAGTTATGATCTGATTTATATACTCACTCAGGATATACTATAACTATATTTATTTTATTTAGTTCTAATCAATTCAAGAAACCACTAGGGGATTTCCATTTGAAAGATGGAGTTGGTCTTGTCTGTGGACAAGGTAAATGAAACACAGTGTGATCAGTTTTGTGGCTGGATATCTTTATTGACTGAAGAGAACAAAGGATAAAGAACTCACACACACTACCATGGTTATGATAAAAATTCTTGCTCGTTTGGAAGTGGTACTGGCTTATTTATAAAGAATCTTCCTGGAAATAGCTGTTGCAGAAAAAACTTATATCAGCCAGAGATAAGTAATTAAGAAAAACTAATATTCTAGGGAGGCCTGCATGGCTCAGTCAGTCAAGCATCTGCCTTCAGCTCAGGTCATGATCCCAGGGTCCTGGTATCAAGTCCCCATCGGGCTCCTTTCTCAGTGGGGAGTCTGCTTCTCCCTCTCCCTCTGCCTGCCACTTCCCCTCCTTGTGCTCTCTTTCTTTCTGACAAATAAATAAATAAAATCTTAAAAAAAAACTAATATTCTTTCTATAAAATTACACTATAAAAATAAAGGGGAATTGGGGAACCTGAGCAAATTTGTAACATTCATCAGAAATATTTGCTATAAATTAAAAAATAAAAATAATGAAGCATGATTCTATAAAACAAAAACAGAAAGATACAAGACCTCAGGGAAGAAATGGCAATACACTAGAAGGAAATGAAATATGAGTATCAAAACTGGGGAAAAATGAAAAGGCTTTAAAAAAAATCACAGAATTGGGGGTGAATGAAGCAACTCAAAGTAGAAAAGTCCCTTTTAAGGGAACAGAAGACAAGAATGGTAGATGTAAACAAAGTAAAATGAAGATAAGATACTGTTAAAATGATTGATTTAAAAATGACATTCATAGAGACAAGAAAAAGAGATTTAACATATGCATAATTGGGAGTCTTCAAAAAAGAAATTAAAAATGAATTCTAAAATATCTGTAGAAATAGAAGATTTAAGAAGCACAATTTCCCCCCAGGATTGTCAACATTGAGATATATATCATTAAACTTGACTTGAAGGAAAAATAATTTTTGGACCACTAAATAAAAAGATTATCCGAATAGAAAAAATAAATTTGGATTATTACCTCATTCATTACATCAAAATAAATTCCAAATAAACAGCTGGATTAAATATTTAAATATAAGATACTAAAAGAACTAGAAAACCGATGGAAAAATATGTATTATAAATTTATCGATGCAAAAGCTTTATTGGTATTAAAAATAAATATTGGTACATTTAAATACATTTATTATTTTTTTTAAAGATTTTATTTATTTGTTAGAGAGTGAGCGAGAGAGAAACAGCATGAGAAGGGAGAGGGTCAGAAGGAGAAGCAGGCTCCCCACTGAGCGGGGAGCCAGTTGTGGGACTTGATCCCAGGATCCTGGAATCATGATCTGAGCCAAAGGCAGTCACTTAACCAACTGAGCCACCCAGGCGCCCACATTTAAATACATTTAAAAAATCACTGCATGACAAAAACCACCACCACCACCAAAAAAAAAAAAAAAAAGAGTTGCAGCTCAATTGAAAAATTAGGAAAAAAATATTTGGACCTCCTAACACAGATGAAAACTTCAATAATCAATAAGCAACCCAATAGGAAAATGGAAAGTGACCTGAATAAAGTCATAAAAAAAATACAAATCAATTTTAAACCTAACAAAAAGTGTTAAGTTTTACTTTGCAACAACAACAAAAAAATCAAACAAATGAGGGAGCACCTGGGTGGCTCAGATGGTTGAGCGTCTGCCTTCAGCTCAGATCATGATCCCTGGGTCCTGGGATAGAGCCCCATGTCAGGCTCCCTACTCAGTGGGGAGCCTGCTTCTCCCTCACCCCACCCTCCCCCACTTGTGCTCTCTCTCAAATAAATAAATAAAATCTTTGAAAAAAAATCAAACAAAGGGCTTAAATATTTCACTTCTCAGCCCAGCAAACTGATAAGGCATGTGGAAATAGGCCCACTATTGCACTATGGGTGAAAGTATAACCTGAAAATTAAACAAAGTAGCAAAATATAGGATAGTGTGTAGAATGTGCTATTATTTGTGTAAAAATAGGATAGTATGAATATATATATGAATATAAGAAAAATATATATGAATATACAAAATATATGAATATATGTATATGTATATATAAAATATGTGTATAATTAATTATAATATATAGCATATCTCTTGAAGCACACCCAATGACCTCAGACTGGATAACATGGTTATCTCTGTGTGGTTTGGGGTAAGACTCAAAGTGAAACCTTCTATAATAAGTTCTTTTGAAATACTTGAATTTTTCCCCTATAAATGTATTTCTTAATAAAATAATTCTTATGTCAAAAGAGGGAAGAGTGAAGTCAGTTCAGTCCACTCTTACGGCTGCCTGGGTCTGCCTTAAAGATGTGGTACTCTGCTAACATGTACTTACTACCTACATATGAGATGTGGCATTATCGGTGTTCAAACTTGTGCTCAGGGCTCACAGCCCTGCTTACCTCACACTCACCAGGCTCAGCCTCTGTTCCTTAAATTGAGTTCACTGGGACAGTGAGTCTGAGAGCAATGTGGTTTCTAGTATTAGCCACACACTGGAGAAACTTTGCATCCCCTCAAACACATAGGTGCTTACCCGGAGTGCTGATAACAAGTTTCAACATTTTATCAATGTAAATTTAATCCTCAAACTTCAATGTCCTGTCCTTCCCCTGGGCTTTGATCAAAGCCCTTCACTGTTTATGACAAGTGTCCCTAAACTCTAAGTGATATTGGACACAGTATACTTTTCTTTCCAGAAAGCCCAGCCTCTTTGTGCGAATTAGCTTATCTCTTCCCTGGCCAGACCCAGTCTCATGGTTCCCTGCCCACTGGAGTCAGTCTGCAGCCACCTGTATGGTGGGGAGGGGGTGGGGGGTTCCTGCTTGTATTCCTCTATCTACCATCCTTATCCTGGCAAATGTACATTGGTTCTGGCCTGGGACACTCAATAAACTTTTCCACCACCCAGTGGGCTCCGTCGCACCCTCTACAACACGCTCTGAATCCCAGCCTTCGAGAAGGAACCCTTCTCTCTAGCATGTTCCTCCGTTGGGTACTCTACCTCAGCCCTAGAGTATTTCCCACAGTTCTCCCTTATCCTCGTTTAATAACTCATCCTTTATAAATAGTTAATAATTTTTCTATTACCCCTTCACTGTTCAGTGTATATTCAAAATGATATACAAACTAACTAAATGAAAGGCCTTTTCACAGTGTCTAGGACAGTGAGAAATAACTTTCCTCACATTTGCTAAATTCAGTGGGACCCTCAAGCTTTATTCCAGATATTCCTAACTCTGTTGTACAAAGAATGGCGGTCAGCTCCTTGAACTAGGGAAGAAAGAAAGAAATTACATTATAGGGAATTCAGCTATAATGAATAGCTTGAGCTTTGGACCACAGGGAATGGGTGTGTGTGTGGGAGGGGGGTGAGGATAAGAACTTAATGCTGACCCTTACCAATTGTAGAGTGCTGTTTTTATATGTGACCATCTCTTCTTAATTGATTTAGTATGAATATTGCATGTAACTTTATCTCTGAAACTTTTCACACGAATCAAATTTAGGTAAGAATTTTGAAAACCACATGCTAGTGGTGAAGGGTTCCCGAGACGCTGAAGCTGATTCATCTTGCAGGGTAAAACATGGCCAGATGGGGATGGTGATTTCATAGTGCCGGGAAGTGGTAAGGTGGGATAGACAGACACTGCGGCTTTAGCAATGGCTGAAAACCAAGTCCTTCTATCTTGCGCAGACTGGTTTCTAACATATTTGGAAGGAACATAAATGCTTTTAGTTTGTTTCTTCTTTGGATTTTCAAGATGGGCCCTGAATAGAGATTTTAACAAGACGTAGAGAGAAATGTTGAGAGAATTTGAGAAGCCAAACGCCACAGTGAAAGCTGGACATTCAGTTCATAAATCTTTGAAACTTAACATAACCTTTTCACCAACTTATTAAATTATCCTGCACTGGGCAGAGCTCTATGCTCACAGAAAGCTTTGCCGTTTATGACCTTAGTTTGAAATCTTTTCCAGATTTGATATCTATTTTTTTTTTGTCTTTAATAAAACTCCTTGTCAATGGATCGACCAATCCTGGGCTAGAGTGGAAGCTCTGAGACGTGTTTTGCTCTCAGCCAGTGGATAATTGAGTTTACTCATCTATCTGCAGAATGCATTATGACAGCTGGCCAAATATATGCTGGCCACATGTAAAACAGCATCTCCCTGCCAAACACCAACCACAGAAGGTTGTCGTTCATAATTTCATGAGCAGAGAGAGTGGTGACATGAGTCCCAGATCTTCCTCTTCTGGGTTTCAGAGTAGTTCTAGACAATGGAGGATGTTTTAGAAAGCCCTACCCTGTCCGTAGTTGTCTTTAACTGTGTGCCATCAATGAACAGCGTCTGTGAGAGAGATAGACCCTTTGTTAACTGTTGGCAGATAGAGAACTCTCCGGCTGCTTTTCAATGCTAGGAGCATAGCAATGTCTGATGGCTAAGAGACAGATTTTCATCTCAGTGACTCTGCCCGACCCAGTAAAGGAGGTATTGCAGACACCAGAAGAGCTCAGGCCGGGCACACTGAACCTCCTCTCCCTTCTATTGCTAATGAAAGCCTGTTGCGGTCTTTGGCAGATGCCGTTTAGGTGGAGCCTCAGCAGACTATATCCATTCAAGGTTGCAGCAAAATTGCCTGGATTTGGGTACTTACTTTGAAAGAGATTCATGTAGGAGTAGGTAGTAACAAAGCAAGAGAGCGGAAAAAAAAATCACCCTGCAAAATGCTTCCAATTCGACTTCCTTCAAATCCCTTTTAAGGGGTAGAGAATTTAGAAGCCCTCACTGAGAATTTCCCAAGTGTTCATCATGAGCTTCTCTTCTGTAGAGTCATGGGAACCACAGGATAGAGATGAGAGTCTCTGCAGAGATTGGCCTATTTCACTTAGAGACCAGTTCTTGACCTCATTGAGTTTTCCAGTCCCAGACAGAATTAGCCCCTCCTAGCTAAGCTTCCCTAGCAGCCTGCCTCTCTCCTTCTTTTATATCACTTACTACATAATAATACCTTGTTAAAAGATTCATTTCTCACATTATGTTCTGCACACCTTACTTACTCATATTGGTATCCTCAGCTTCCAAAAGGACATTCGACAATTAGAAAATGCTTAACAGCATTTATTGGCTTATTGAAGGTTGATGTTGACAATGGTCAGTGGAAAGACCCCAGTATTCTGCTATTTTAACTTTTTTATTGCTTCCAATATCTCTTGGATCTATCTCAATAAAATGTTGGGATCAAATGAGTTAATATTGTAAAGTGGCTAGGACCACAGAGTTCTGGAATTAGTTCTGGGTGTGATTCCTGCATAGAGCATTGACTGTGCAACCTTAGGCAGGTTATTTAAAATTTCTGTGTCCCCAGTTTCCTTATTTGTAGAATGAGTTTAATAATATTACCAAAATCATAGAGTTTGGTGAGAATTAAATAATGCACATAAAGTGCTTGACGTATAATCAACACTGAGTAAATATTAACTGTTATGTTATTACCATTATATTACTCCTCAAGTGTAGGACACCATATCGCTGTCATTTTACGATGGATGGTATAGAGGACTACCATACCATTTTACCAACTATCCCTTGTAAACATTGCTGAGCATGAGGAAAGATGGGGTATGAGCTTTCTCCAACTGCTCTTTTATTTGTAAAAACCTTTGAACCCCTTGGAGGGGGTACATTACAAAGCTGGGATATTCGAATTTTTTGTGGCACCAACAATAGTACCAATGGTTAAAATAACTAACTGGGATTCCAACAAGGATTTTAACAACCTTTAGAAGGCGGTATTTCCAGACATTTATCACGTCACCAGGAAATTTAGTTTTCTGCATTAGAGTATCGTAATGTACTTAGCCGTAAGGCTCTTATTTTCAAACAATTTGCATCAGATTCATCTGTGTTAGGAAAATGGAAATAAAAAAATTTGAGTCAGCTAAAACTGATTGTCTCCTTTCATTGGCTTATGGGATTCTACTCCACACAAACAACGACAATACCAGCTGGTATTTCAGCTGGAAACATCTGCAGGACCCTAGATCCTTTCTTGCATCATTTCTTTTTTCCTGTTAAATTAAGTTTTTTCCCCTCTTCTGTTGGTGATTGCACTCATTGAAGAAAAGTGGGTTTGGGAGTGAGACAGACAGTTATGGACACAGATGGAGCAGAATAATAAGACACAGAAAAAATATAGAAATGAGGTGATTATTGGATTATTAGGACAAAAAGTAAATTTACTTAAAATGTGCAGTTAATCAGAGCTAAAGTGGCATAATGAAATCAAATCTGTTTTTAACATGTAGACATTGCACAATGTTTTTGCTGTAGTTTCCAATAAAATTTCTCAGTTCCACAAATTATCGATAGTGAAATCTTTGATATGTGATAGAAGATACATAACTCGTAACTTTTATCAGATAGTTAATTGATGCAACAATACAGGAATACCATATTATTATAAGAATATAACATTATTTGATATGTTATACCACATTGTTGTCATATAATAAATATAAATATATTATTGCATTTATTTTCAATAATGACTTGATGGTACTAGGTTATCTATTTCACTGGTAACTCTCCTTTCCCATCTGATTTACGTATTAGAACGAAATGAATGTTACTCATCCAAGGTATCCTTGGCATAGAGTAATAGTTTAGGTGTAGTTTGAATTTTGCTGGAGGACAACTCATTCTTTAAGGACCCAAAATAGGAGGGTGCCATAGAGAGATCAATAGCAATGACTTACTGTCCAGTAATAAGATGAAACATACTTCTTGAAGCCCCTCTCCCCTCAAAATGTTTATTAGTTGAGAAAAAAGAGAAGACGAAATAAAAAAAATATCTCCACACTAGTGTTTGTAAAAGTGAGCTCCAAAGATCATCTACATCTGAATTACCTGTAGGGTTTTTATTAAAAATCCAGAATCTCTATCTTAGATCTAGACCCAATCTTTGGTGAAACTTGGGTCTATACATTTAACAAACCACTTAGGCATTTGGCATGTTAATGTTTGAGAATTCTTGACCTGGAAAGTCAGGGGAGCCAGGGAGAATATGGAGGTAGGAGGTTTGCTAAAATGCAGATTTTCAGGACCCCTGGGTGGCTCAGTAGGGTAAGTGTCTGCCTTCGGCTCAGGTCATGATCCCAGGGTCCTGGGATCGAGCCCCACATCAGGCTCCCTGTTCAGCAGGGAGGCTGCTTCTCCCTCTGCCTGCTGCTCGCCCCGCTTGTGCTCACTCGCTCTCTGACAAATAAATAAATAAAATCTTTAAGCAAATAAATGAATAAATATGCAGATTTTCTCCAATTAACCCTGAGAAATGCTTTCTGGGAACTGTCAGCATTGACTAGTAAATGCAAACACCATGAGGCTGCCAATAGCTAACTAAATATTTGGTGGAAAGGTAAGAATTGTACTATTTCTATTAGTACTATACCCCTGTTTGGTAAATGCTGTCCAGAAAACTTATATCCTGGGAAAAAGTGGTCATTATTATACGTATCTTAATTCTAAAATCATGAGGTAATGTAATTTGTGATTAGTTACTTCTCTGGACCATAGAGCTCTCTATGGTTCTTAGATATTTTGAGTCCAATATTCAGAGAGATTCCTTTTTTCACTCTTTTCCTATAAGGAATTCAAATCCTAAAAAAAATGTGGAAAAAATTCCTTCCCAGACTAATGAAAAACAGTCTTCTACAAATTGTGAATCCACATGTGGGAACTCAGGAGTTTACATACAGATGTATGTGAACGTATAGTTGTACAAAGAAGTGGAAACCATTGCCAACACCATTTAATTGGTGCTGGTTACCAAGGTCCCAAAGGCTTTAACATTGCATTTTTTATTTCTATTGCCATTAAAGTCATTTACTGTGTTGTTCAAATTCGAGAAGGTCTCTGCGTCCACCAGAGTTTCCCAGAGATTGACACTTGCTTTGAAACTCTGTGGAAGTGTCCTTCATGAAGTTTTCCACTGCCTTTGGTTTCTGTAATATGCAGAATCTTTTTGGAGTCTGTAGTACATTAGGATTTCAAAAAGGGAAGGTGACTGCAAATGTGCTTTGCAGTTTGACCAGATGTGCAGCCAGTGTTGTGAAATGCACTCAATTACACTATAAATAGAGGGCAGAGGCATACTATTTACCACTTGGTAATTAATAAAATGTGCAGAATGCTAAGACATATCT
The DNA here is from genome assembly GCF_003265705.2 of Callorhinus ursinus. NCBI lineage: Eukaryota > Metazoa > Chordata > Mammalia > Carnivora > Otariidae > Callorhinus > Callorhinus ursinus. The sequence continues at coordinate 23,947,882 of NW_027397081.1, read as the reverse complement.
CACTCCCTATTACTGAATACTGCAACCACTTTTCTTCCAGCAAAAGACAAGTCTTGCAGATGTTAGAGAATGGATTTCAGAATGGGAGTCTCTTTATAGCAGCCTGAGAAAAAGAAGCTTAGATTGCAAACCAGAAGAGGCTGGATTTCTCTTTTTCCAAAAGTAATAAAAATGAAGACAATAGAGAGATTTAGATGAAGAAAAAAATCTCCAATCTAATTAAATATTCCTCACATATGAAAGCAAAAAGCTACACATACATTGCGAATAGCTTGCTCTTACAATTGGGCTACTATAGTTTCAATAAAATTTACAACAAGTAAACATATATTAATCTGTTATTGTTAATCAAATTATTTGTGTTATGTGAAAGGTTTTATACCTTTTTTTCCTCCCTGTGACTTCAGGTTAAGAGGGTAAGTATACTTTGTGTCAATTTCTTGCAGAGTCATATGCAATGAAATGTGAATTATGTCCAGTATCATGCAGGTAATCTTCTAAGCTAGTGAAGGAAGTTAAGAACTAGGAGATGGCAAGAAAAAAATATGCACATACAAAATATGTAATATTATATTATATAAACATTATAATATTTATAATAGTATAAGTATATATAAATATATAAAATATGTAACACTTAGGTTACATGTAAGATATATGTATTTATGTATATTTGTCTAAGATACTCTGGAGACAAAAAGTCCAGGGAAATATAAAAGTCACATTTTGGGATAGCTGAATGTATACACTTTGTTGATGAAATGCTTCCCAATGTAAACTTCAACCCAGCCACTAAACATTTGTCTGTTTCCACACTGTGAGAGCTAGGGAAGTCATGTAAACACACATGCAAACTTCTCTTCCCAGAACAGCATTCCTGCTGAGGTTGCAGGGATTATTCATCTAAATTCAAAATAAATCCAGTGTATATGTTTCCCTAACAGCAAGGGCAAACACCCATTCTCCATCTCTCTCTTTCTCTCTTTCCCCCTCCGTCCTTCCCCACCCCCTCAGGACAAACTTAAGCACTGTCATTTTCTAAACATGATGATTGATGCCTGGGTATATCTTTCCTGTGGCTGGTCTTAGCTACACCACACTCTCATTTCCCCCAGCTGTTTCCGATGTAACTGTTGCATAAGATCACACTTGCCTTGCTACTCCTTTACTGGAGGAACCGTTGTGGTTCAGTTGTTCCCAAATGTATTTCAGGGTAAAGAAGTATAATAGAAGCAGGAAGACATGGATTTGTGAATTTATGTACACCAAAGCCAAGTGGAAAATTAAGAAATTACATAATAAATATGAACTATGTTGAGAGATATTTTGGATAATTCTGGACTAAGGAAGACTCTTTGCTTACATAACAGATACTCTGATCTCACTCCTATTGAATTCAAGTGTTTTTTTAATACTTCTCTTATAGTTTAAGATGATTACCTGATAGTAAAGACTATCATCAAGTCATTGGATTTATGTCCTATTTCTATTAGCTATTTGACAAGATCTTTCTACTTTTTTGTGTATTCTCTTATTCTCAAGCACTCTTTTTTTTCTTTTTAAGATTTTACTTATATATTTGACAGAGAGAGACACAGCGAAAGAAGGAACACTTCAAGCACTCTTAATGAAGTCACTTAAAGTTTAGGCTCTAAGACCTGACTCATTCTTTAAAATTTAACAACGGAAGGGGGAAAAGATGTTTGTTCAAGCTGTATGAACTTCTGGGGGGAAAAAGCTGTCAAGGAAAAGAGGATGATGAAAGAGGAAGGGAGAAAGTAAGAAAGAAATGAAGGAAGGGAGGAAGGAAGAGAAGATAAAGGAAGGGAGGAAGGATGGGAGGAAGCAAAAAAGGAAGGATGGAAGGAAATGCATCAATATCACTGTTGACTAACTTATGAGGAAAGCTTCCAAAAATAACTACCGTATGTGACTGCCTGAACCATCCCTGGGGCTATTGACATTTGTTCCAAAAATGAATGTTACCTAAGTAAGAAACACAGTCTCAAGTTCTTATTCAGTGAATTGGTGTTGGTGTCAGTGTGGAAAAGATCTATTAACTCATGTTTTTGCTTTCTCATAAAAGAAGAAGAAGAAAAGAAGAAGAAGAAGAAGAAGAAGAAGAAGGAGGAGGAGGAGGAGGAGGAGGAGGAGGAGGAGGAGGAGGAGAAGAAGAAGAAGAAGAAGAAGAAGAAGAAGAAGAAGAAGAAGAAGAAGAAGGAGGAGGAGGAGAAGAAGAAGAAGAGACCCTACAAATGATCCCATAGTACAGGCCTCTGGGG
>NW_027397081.1:23894205-23945500 GCF_003265705.2 Callorhinus ursinus | reverse complement strand
AAGAAGAAGAGACCCTACAAATGATCCCATAGTACAGGCCTCTGGGGCTCAGTCCAGTCAAATTTCAAAATATTTCAAGCTTGATGGCTCCCACTATTTCCCTCAGAGACTATTTCATCATTCAGCTGATCTTAGACATAAGGAAGTTTTTCCAGTTATTATTCCCCAAGTTCCTTTTTTCCTAAATGTCATCCCATTATTTACACTATTTCACTTTGCTTCATTTTTATACCTTGGATTTTATAGCTTTCAAGTACTAGAAGATGGTTGTCATTTAACCCTCTTTATCCTTCTTGTGGCCAAGAGAACACAAAAGTGTTATTAAGTTGTGCATTACTGGAGGTTTTAAGCTCTACTCATAAATCAAGAATCCTAGTCTTGGGCAACAGGGATATGTTAAAAGGAAATTTACCTTTTATATTTATATTTATTTTTCAGTTTTAGATGCTTCTATCAACTGAGATGTCCACCAAAGTTCTGATCAATTAAAAAAGCCTGCTGTGTGAATGAAAGAGCCATAGATGCTAAGGATAAGAAAGAACCTTCCTTAAATATGATCTGGACAAGTTCTCCTTATATTGCTAGAAACTTCTCAAATATTTCTGTCAAGTCATAATTCCAGCTTCACCAGCAAGAGATACACATAGAGGAAGATAAAGTCCACAAAATAGATTAAGGGTAGGGGTGGGAAGAGCAGGAGGTAAACCATAAGAGACTCAACTATAGACAATAAACTGATAGTTGATGAGGGAAGTGGGTGGGGGATGAGCTAAATGGGTGATGAGTATTAAGGAGGGTACTTGTTGTGTTGAGTACTAGGTGTTACATGTAAGTGATGAATCCCTAAATTCTATTCCTGAAACCACTATCACACTATATGTTAACTAACTAGAATTTAAATAAAAACTTTAAAAAATGGATTAAGCACATTTTCAGATGCAAAGACATAATTCAATTCTTCCAAGAGATTGAGCTATAACTCCGTTCCTCCCTAACCAGGCAGAACAATATCCATCACAAAACTCAGATTCACTGAACATCCATTCGTAGGTCAGGAGTTCTGGAAATTAAATCTACCTCATTTAATTCTCATATCCCTTGAAGATAGATTATCCCCATTTCAAAATGAGGAAATAAGATTAGAGGGTTAATTAACTTGCTCCAATTCTCACAGATTTAAATAAAGAAATTTAGAAATGTATAGTTTGTCAGACCATTTTATGTGCTAAGGAGAAAGATAAAGCAAGGAGGTTAGGTAAGAGGGGCAAGGACGAGGGAAATCCTCTCTGGAGGTGACATTTAGACCAAGACTTAAAGAAGGTAAGAGAGGGATGCAGGTGGCTCTCTGTGGGTTGGGCATTCTAGGCAATCCAGTGCAAAGGCTCTGAGGTCGGGTATATCCATCTAGTGTGTTCAAAGAAACACAAGAGAGACAGTCCAACAGGAGCAAATCAAATAGAGACTGATCGGGGAAGGTCTTATTGCTCTTATGAGCCATTGGAAAAGCTCTGATTTTTGTTTTGAATGAGATGAAAAGCTCTTAGACAGTTTTGAGCATAACTACATTATCTAATTTACATTTTAAAAGGATCACTGTGGCTACTGTTTTTAAATGTGCTCTCTGTAGCAGAGCAGAGGTCGAAAATCGTTAATTAATACTTAATAACTAATAATGACTCTTAATCATAATAGACATTTATTAGAATGCTTTGATATTTATACCCATTATCTCATTAATGTTTACAATCTCTGTGGTGGCTGTCATCATTATGTGCTTTTTGTAATTTCTAGTTAAGAATTCATGGGATTTTGGGTGCGCCTGTGTGGCTCAGTTGGTTAAGGGTCTGCCTTCAGCTCAGGTCATGTTCCAAGTCCTGGGATTGAGCCCCCAAGTTGGGCTACCTGCTCAGTAGGGGTCTGATTCTTCCTCTCCCTCGGTGCTATCGCTCTCTCTCTCTCTCTCATGACTAAATAAAATCTTTTAAAAAAAGAATTCATGGGATTTTTGACAGTTGATCCAATACACATGTGGAGGGGCATATTTGACTTGAATATATTTAGTTGTTTTGAAATAACTTTTAATTAATATTATATCAATACATTTGAGATTTTTTTGGCAATTGGTATAGTAATTGGAGATGCCTAGGAAAACCGTGATTCTCAAGCCCAAATACACTTACAAACCACGAAAAGCTTTTAAATGATCATTCTTATTCTTAGGGATTCTGATTTAACTATTTGATTGGGGCTTTACCCACCTATACTTTAAGAAAACTTTTTAATGTCCACTCAGGCTGAAGAAACACATTTAAGGGGGGGACTCTAATACCTGCAAAAACATATCAAAAATCCCCAGAAACATTTTAATTTTGAATTACATTATTTTTAAGAAATAAATGTGTTATAGTCAAATTTACCATCTACCTCCACAAGTTCATCAGGTCATATTGTGTATATTTTGTGAATAAACCTCCTGCTTCGCCTTTTCAAGAAAAAAATTGTGTGTGTGAGTCTTAAGTGTACAATTTTTGAGAAGCAAATTAAAAATATAGCACCTGAACACTCATCAGATAATTAATTCTTAATGTAGTTAATACAGTTAACTAACTACGTGGATCAACTCAAATTTTTATGAAGGAAAAAGACTACTGAAAAATAATTAAATAAATGATCAGATTTCTGGGTCAAGAGATATGGTGCTTTCAAACAGAAAATGTAGGTGTTTTAAAGGGATGTAATAGAAGGGAAAGGATTGTTATGGAAGGCGGATCTCCCATTTTCCCACAGCCCTTCCTTTAGCCCAGGCTGTTTATAAAGACATTAAAGATAATTACTTCTCAAAACTTGGGCTTAAGCAATAGCTAAATGAGGCTGGGGAAGGTCAGGACCACAAAGTGAGAAATAGCCTTAGGGACAGACAAAACTGTGTAGTCTGTGCAGGGGATCAATGTTGGGGAGGGAACATTCTATAAATGGGCAGGGATTATTCAACAGAGTCCAACTGCAGTAACAAGTAATGCCAACATTTCACAGCTTAGTGGCGCAAAGGTCTACTTCTTGTTCATACTAATGTACAATGTGGATCCATGGCAGCAGAAAAAGCTGCTCAGTTTACTGTCCCATGCTTAGTCATTCAGGACCCAGGATTCCTCCATCTGATGGCTCTTTAGACTCCAGGGTGTTGGAATTCTAGAATTCTATTCTAGATCTCGTCTTGAAGGAAAGCTATTTAGGGATTATTTTCACACATTTCAAACAAAAATATGTCTATTATTACCTAGGAGATCCCAGATAACTGAACTTTCACCGTAATTTAATGATCACATCTGAACTAAGAAAAGGAGTCCACAATTTTTCTACACTTCTTAAAAGACCAAGGTAAAATAAATTAGGTAGGAAGTATTGACTACCAGAGAGGTAAGGCATTGGCATCTGAGAGATCAAGCATCTGCTGCCTGGGGTGGAGTCATGTGGATGGTGAGGGTCAGAACAAGGAGCTCACCTGAGGGAAAAGTCCTTAATGATACCTAAGGCACTGATTCAAAACCAAGTGGTGAGCCCGGGCTTAGAGTTCTTTTGACTGTCACTCTTTGAGGGACTAGATTGGAGACAGGATCTGAGGGTAGACTGAATCAGGATATGGATGTTTCAATTCATCCCAAGGGCAGGGGTCAGAATGTGTTTGATGTGAGAAAGAGTCAAGGGGGTTTTTATGGTTCCTTTACATCTTCAGATGGCCGGGACTCTGTCCCTCTATCGTCTACTGGTTGTGTGGAGTGGCAGGAGCCACCTCACCTAGGACCCGGCCATATGTGCTGTGCTTGCCCTTTGACTGTGGCGGGTGGTGGGAGGGATTGTGGTTCAGAGCCTGTGTCCTCACCTGCTTTATGCTAGTGAGAAAACCACAGCTTGCCTTTTCTCAGAAGTGTCTACGGACAGGCCCCATTGTGATGTACTTTAATATGGTTATGATCTCTTCTTATTGCAAGATGGGAAAATGCTTTCATAGTGTAATTTCCTGACTTTCTTCATCACAAAGAGTGCCATATGTATGTATGTGCATTGTGTGTGTGTGTGTGTGTGCAAGTGTGTGTGTAAGAGAATTGTAGGAAACTAGCTTTAAAACAAAAAGAATTGTTGAACCATTATATTGTATACCTGAAACTAATATAACACTGTATGTTAATTATACTTGAAAAAAAATAGAATTCTCCAGTAAAAACAATGACAACAGCAACAATAAAAACATTTTTTTTTGCGAGGCATCTGGTGTACATCCAAATACGGGTTATGAGGTTCTGCTCTAGTTACCCCAATGTAGTCCTAAAACATTTCCCACATCTTGGACACCCCCACCCCCCACGCTGACTTCTCATTATCACACAACCCACTTTTCAAGTTGGAAGTAAAAACCCTGATTCATACCCATTAAGGGGTTCAAGTGCTAGTTTAATCTTTGTGCATATTTTTCCAATGTGCCCTAATTTGTCATACAAACAAATTCCAATCTACAGGCTTGCAGCCAAATAAATAAATAAGGAAATGTCAACAAAGACTCTAAAAAGAAAGAAAGATTTAGAGCCCAAAAGATATTATCATGTTCTTTCTTTCTTTTGTCTTAATATTATGTTCTAGATTTTCTTTGTTTAAAAGAGAACATTGGGTGAATTTGCTTCAAATTCAAATTATTTTCTTATATAGTTTTGGCCTTGTGATAGGAGAATCTATTGCTTCTTTTTTGCCCACAATTCAGACAGTTAGCTAACGAACCAACACATGCTTATGAAGATCCAATTATGTGTAAAGGCATTCTGCTATGTATAGTGAAGTTTGAAGAAGAAAGTCAATTCAGCTTTTATATACTTAGTCATATACTATACAGAATTATAATATATACCATATATTATATATATGTATATACACATATTTAATACCTACTATATACAGGCATTCTGCAGGGTATCAGTTGAGATGGGTTTGTCATTTAGAAACATGGGCACAGACGGTGAAATTTGTGAAAGTCAAGTAAAATGTCTCAGCCAAATATTTTTCAACAATTGCTTGCAAGTCCTTTCCCTGGCCCTCATTTTCTGTATATACCAGAGTGACCCTGCTGGGAAAATGGACCATGCAGACAACTGGAATGACTTTCCCAGCAGGACCTGGGCTTTACTCCTGTCCCTAATAATATATAAAGGAGAGGAGGCTGAGTTCAAAGATAGGGAACATCAATCCTTGATAACACACATGTGTTAGGATGGTGCAAGGAGTCAGGAATGTGTGACATGACGTTTCGGGCAAGAAAATGACAGATGTGACTGCTGAGCGACAGGGCTCCCATTACACCATACACGCTCATTTTCTCCAGAGCTGGAAGTTTAATCCACAGCTAGAGCTGTTCTGAAGGAAGGGTGAGGTTTCATAACATGTTGGGACATCCTGGCCGGTGGTGCTCTGGGATTTATGAAAGTCTCAAATCACAGAGCACAGTCAACAGTGCAGCTGAGTTTTGAAGTTAGAAATTCTAAGTCAGATTTCCTTCATTCACAGTCCTTGAGATATGGCACGTATTCCTTTTGTCTGGAACAGCTGCCCTCCTCCCGTCATCCTGCCTGGCTTGCCTCCTTGACCTTGAAGCCTCAAAGACCACTTACTTTAATTTTTTTTAAAGATTCACTTATTTATTTGAGAAAGAGAGAGGAGGGGTAGAAGGAGAGGGAGAGAATCTCCAGCAGACTCCCTGCTGAGCACAGAGCCTGACACAGGGCTCGATCCCACAACACTGAGATCATGACCTGAGCCGAAACCAAGAGCTGGTCAGTCAACCTACTGAGCCACCCAGATGCCCCAAAGATCACTTACTTTAGAAAGTGCTTTTTCATGACTCATAGTTTAATTAGGTGCCATCCTATGAATTCTGACAGCACTGCACATTTACTGTAGAACAGCATTTCACATGGGGTATTTCTTGCTTGTCTGCCTCAACCTCTGAATTTTTCCCTCTGCGGGTCTGTTTGGGTTGTGTTTCCAAAACCTAGACCAGGGCCTGGCAATAGTACATCTTCCGGAATGCTTGTTCACTATCAGATGAATCAACACCCAGCAGGTCTTCCAAAGCTCTGGTCTATGTTAGAATGTGAAGTCTTCTGGGAGCCCTTGTTTCCAGTTCCTATGGAAACGGGGTGCTGCATTTCACTTAATGTAGAACATCTGAAAACACGCCTGTGTGGGAGGAACCCTGGAATGCAGGACAATGAATGGCTCATTAGTGGCAGTGAAACTTTCCTCCATGTGCAAATGCACACACCATTAGCATCTGGCCCCGAGTAATTGGGAGACTCCGACAGATGTTGTCAAGGCTCCATGGCCAGCTTCTCATTCACAAAAATGTGTTTCTTGCTACTTTCTTATAAGCGCTGAGAAAATGGTAGTGATCTCAGGAACTAACTGCATCCCTTAAACTGAACCAAGTCCTTCTCCTCGTTGTGCCTTCTGGAAGGAAAGAAAGGGAGAGAAGATGGGCAGATGGGCATCGCTAATAACACTGCATGCATCGGGGACAGAGTGCAAGTGCGAGTGTGTTTGTGTATGTGTGTGTGTCACATTGTATTGGTTTGTTAGGGCTGCTGCAACAAAGTACCACAACAAAGTGGCTTAAACAACAGAAATTTATTATCTGACTGTTGTAGAGCCTGGAAATCTGAGATCAAGGAGTTGGCAGAGTTGGTTTCTTCTGAGGACTGTGGGGGAGAGAATATGTTCCATGCATCTCTTCCAGCACCTGGTAGTCTCAAGCATTTGTTTGTAGATGCCTTGTCTTCTCTTTATCTTTTCATCATTTTCCCTGGTTATGTGTCTGTTTCTGTGTCCAAATTCTCTCTTTTTATAAGGACATAGTCATAAGGGATTCGTGCTCATGCTAGTGACCTCATCTCAACTTGATCATTTGCAAAGACTATTTTCAAATAAGGTCACATTCACAGACACTGGGGATTAGGACTTCAACATCTTTTGGAGGGACACAATTCAATTCATGACGTATGTTAAATGATGTAAGGCTACTCTAAGGTAAAAAGACACTGAGGCACAGGGAAGATAACCAGTGTTACATGATATTGATCTGAAACCAGGCTGGCTCGATTGTGATCTTCTGCCTTAATCTACCTCTTTCATTATTTCATACTCTAGGAAAGAAGTTTGCTCACTCACAAAAGTTAACAAAGCCAAATTAAAGGCACATAAAGTGGGAAAGCTTATTATCCATTACTAAATTTTTCTCTTTTACTGATTTATTCTTAACTAAAGTTTTATTTCAAACTAAGATGGACACCACTGACTCTAGCCAAAACTTATTTCAAATGTTAATTCTTCAAGTATTTATTGAGTACCTGCCATAAGCCTAGCAGTATTTCAAGAGGTAAAGGTGCTATAGGGAACAAGGTGTATCCCTGCCTTCATGGAGCTGATGTACAAGTATAAGGAGACAATCAATAAACAAATAAGCAAAACTCATTTCATTTATTTATATTGATATTATTGATATTTATATCTATTCCCTGATAATAAAATGTCAGGCAATGAAAAAAAAAATACAGCCAAGTAAGGGAATAGATAATTACTGCGATGATAAGACAAACAGGTCAGAGAAAGGATTTTCAATGAGGAAGTCCCAAAAAAGTAAGGGTAAGAACCATACTGGTATCTGAGGGAAGAACTTTTCAATATAGAGCAAAGAGCAAGTGCAAAGATCCTGAGACAGGAGTGTGCTTGGTGGGTTTGAGGATTCCAGAAACAAGGTCAGAATGAGCCTGATTTAATTAAGTAGTAAAAGACACGAGGAAGGAAGGAATGGATTTAGCCAAGGAGTAGAGTCAGAAAAACATAAGGCAAGTTTAGGGCAAGGAAAAGAATCGTATTTCAATATGACATAGAGCAGGAGTTACAAAATAGGAGAATTATCAATAACAATGAGAGCTTTTAGTTATCATGATCAGAATATCAAAGAATATCAAACAAATATCTTTTTGTTTGCTCTGTCCTTGATTTCATAAATTAAATTGGCCACCATAGCTTGCCACTTTTGCTCCAAACTTTCTTTCTCAGCCATCTTTTTTTTCTGGTTACCCACTGGTCATCCAGACCATTGGTCATTTACCCAGTTGATCCTCCACATGGTCACCAGTTCTTTTCTTATATGTGATTCCATTCCTTAAATTGCATTTGCTGCCTCCAAAATATAAAGCTATATGCTTTTTTCCACAGTTCTCAACCTGTACTTATTGCTCTAGTCAGCACGCCCAAAGACCCAAGAAGAGAACAAGTAATTTGGGGGGGGGGGGGGGGGGGGGCATTTGAGAATGCTTACCCTTTAATAGACAAATTCCTGACAGCATTTAAGCCAATAGTTTCATTCCCAAAACTCAGTTGCTGCATTGCCCCCAGTTTTTGTGGGATACCCTTTCCTACCTTCTCTTTTTATTTAATTTGAATGTATTTCTGTTAATGTATAGCCAAAGGTTCAAGTAATTCCATCTTTCTTTCGATTTCACCTCCATCTTAATATCTGTCATTGGGCACTTCCATGTGATAGGTAGGTAAGTAAACACAGGTGTGTTTACAATGTACATTATTTTGTCTGCTTGAAGTACAATTTGTATCATCCAAGTATCCACCACTTGCTGTCCTGAAAGAAAACAATGAAAGTATTCTATTTTTAAGTTATGTCATTGTGTTTTATTTTAGGAAAATTTAAATTTTCAAATTATAAAAGAATTCTTTCAGAGCTGTTTATGAGGGTATTCAACACTTGACCAAAAAGATACAGAAAGGCTAAAGGCTGGTGCCTCACTATTTACTTCCAACTGAAGAATACACAAAATGAAAGTAAGACACATCTGAAAAGATAATTGTCAGTGGAAAAGTAGGTTACCATCTATAAGTGTGCACAAAATATTCATTGTGCCAGATATACAGATGATATGATGCAAGATGGGGTTAGCAGATTTGGGAATGGTTATAAAGGTGAGAAGTGAGGAAACCAGCCATATCTCATGCATACAATGTACCAAGCACTGAATATGTAAGTGTTTCACTCATGTTATATAATTTAATCTCTATAACAAATCTGTGACACAGATACAGATGAGAAAATTTACCTGCAGATCACTGAAACCACTTATCCCAGACCATGTGACTATTAGGTCTGGGACTCAAACACAGCTATCTCTAATTCCAAAATCCAGTGTTCTTCCCTTTTATGCTTCCGCCTTCCAGGTTCAAGCTGTGCTGGCTTGGCCCTCATTTGGAAGAGGAGTTTAGAAAGCATGGTCTGCAGGTTCCCAGAACTGCATGGTGGTGATGGAAGAGTTGCATCTACAGGTACTTCAACTTCCATCTCAACAAGAGATCCTCACTTAGATATGCTTGATTCAGTGTATGGAGATTTCTGTGTAAGATCTCTTTTGAAAAAAAAAAAAAGAAAGAAATATTCCATAGTTTTTTTTTTTTTTTTAAGGGAGTGTGAAAGAGAGAGAGAGCACTCGAAAGTGGTGATGGGAGGAGCAGAGGGAGAGGGATAGAGAGAAAATCTTAAGCAGGCTCCATGCTCAGCATGGAGCCCATGGCAGGGATCAGTCCCACGACACTGAGCTCATGACCTGGGCTGAAATCAAGGATGCTTAAGTGACGGATCCTCCCAGGTGCCTCAGTATTCCATAGCTTTTAAGAAATTCGAAAGCCATAATCACAAGCTAATGCTAGGTCACCTTTGCCCAGGAATGCCTGTTTCATACCATTGAGTCTTGGACTTAGAATAGATACAGGGGCACCTGGAAGGCTCAGTCATTTGAGCCTCCAGCTCTTGGTTTTGGCTCAGATCATGATCTCAGGGTCCTGGGATCAAGTCCTGAGTCAGGATCCCCACTCAGCAAGGAGTCTGCTTGAGATTCTCTCCCTCTCCTTCTGCCCTTTCCCATGCTCATGCTCTCTCTCTAAAATAAATAAATCTTTAAAAAAGAAAGAAAGAAAAGGTGCAAATCATGACTTTTGTAAGAAAAAAAGAAAGCTTAATACTTTTTAACATGAAGTGTAACTAGGGAAGTTTGGGTAAAGTGTTAAGTATATATATCACAAAATGCCAGCTGATACGTGGACACTGACCCATATTCAACTACCATGGTGAGGAGAGGGAGGAGATACCCTTTATATGACGATTAGCAAATATTAACTTTTTAAAATAGATTCAGTTCCTTTTGTTAAGTAAGTGTGCAGAATTACAATGACTCTAAGACTGTGTCTAAGAATAAAGTTTCCTGTTTAAAAGACATGCATAAACATGGAGGAAATGCTTCATGACATTATATTTGGCAATGAGCTTTTAGAGATGACATCAAAAGCACAGGCAACAAAAGCAAAAATAGATAGATGGGACTATACCAAGCTTAAAAAGCTCAGCACAGCAAATCAAACAATAAACAGAGCAAAAAGGCAGTCTACAGAACGGGAGAAAATATTTGCAGACTATATATCTGATAAGGGGCCAATATCCAGAATATATATAGAAATCCTACATCTCAACAACAAACAAACAGACAAGCCAATGCAACACACATTTCCCCAAAAGAGATATATAAATGCCCAATAAGCATATGAAAAGACCCTCAACATCACTCATCATCAGGAAAACCACAATGAGATATCACCTCACACTCACTAGAATGGCCACTTATCAGAAAATGAATAAATAAACAAGTGTCGGCAAAGTTGTGGAGAAAACAGAACTCACGTGCACTGTTGGAAAGACCGTAAAATAGCATAGCCACTAATAGAAAACAGTATGGAGGTTTCTCAAAAAAATTGAAAATACAATTATTAATTGATCTATCAATCCTGCTTCTGGGTATATATCCAAAAGAACTTTTCAGTTCATGATTTCAAAGGGATATTAACACACTGATGTTTAATGCAACATTATTTATGATAGCCAAGAGGTAGAAGTAAACTCGATGTCCATTGATGGGTGCGTGGATAAAGAAAACGGGGTATGTACACACAAAGGAATATGGTTCAGCCTTCAAAAAGAAGGAAATCCCGTCCTAGGCTGCAACATGGATGAATCTTGAAGACATTACGCTAAATGAAATAAAACCATCACGAAAGGGCAAACACTGCATGATTAATTTACATGAGGTCTCTAAAATAGTCTCTGAGAAACAGAAAGTAGAATGGTGGTTACCGGGGGTTGGTGGAGAGAGAAAAGGGCAGTTGTCTGATGGGTACAAAGTTTCAGTTTTGCCAGATGAGAAGGACTAGAGACGTCATGCAACAATACACATAGCGTTAACACTGGGGTACTATACACTTAACATGGTTTAGATGATAAATTTTATGTTACATGTATTGTGTCACAGCAAAATAAAAAAGTTTAAAAATGATTAAAGAAACAAAACTTGTATATGTTGGAGGGAATTCGATGTCAGCAAGCAAACAAGTTTGGGGTTTCAGCGAACCACATGGTGTAAAGGTGGTTTGGACCTGACCCACTTTCATGGTTCTGGTTTTCTCTGTGGGTAGCTGTTTTCATGACATAAATTGCAGCTGTTGATTGGGCTTGGGTCACTTTAGGTGTCGGACATAAAAGCCAAGGGCCACTTGGTCGCAGAGCCTATTGCTTGTGCCAGGCCAGAAGGCTGAAGCACTGCACAACTGTGCTGTGTGTGACGGAAGTTATCTCAGGCCTCAGGCCAGAAGCGTGGGAGCAGCTAAGCTGATAGTGTTCTGAGGTAATGATTAGAGAGTGAAAAGGGCACAAAGAACCCAAGAATACACACATTTAAAGTCCTGGCTCCTTCATTTAACTGTTGTGTGACCGCCTAACCCCTCTGAACTGCAATGTAAAATGGCACTAATAATAAAGCTTATAATGAGCTTAATAATCAAAAAGAAGTATTTAAAAATAATGGAGATAATACTGACATTATAATGTTAATAATGGACACGATAAGAACAAGTTCCTGTACTTTTCCTCCCACAATACTCCTCACACTGTACTTTTTGTTCAATGTCTACGTTCCTCACTAGACCGTAGGCTCAGGGGGTCAGGGATGATGGTCTTTCCATAGTCCGCTCTGTCTCCAACAATGAGCCCATGGCCCAACACAGAGATGCAGCAGGGCAATGCTCTGTTAACCGCAGGAATGATGGGTGACTGTGGATGATAGATCTTTGTCAGGAATCACTGAAGTATAAGGAATTATCCCTTGAGCTTCATTTGTTGTCTGGAGAGGGTCCACCGCCTCATCAAAAGTTGTTTACTGGGAATGATGCCTGCAAAGCACATCACTCATGATCAAAGATCTACTTGACTCTCCCTCCGCCCCCCACCCCCAACCAGCCTCCTGTGATCTCCACCTCACTGATAGGATTGTGACGTCTAGGAAACAGCTCATTTCTTTAAAGAATAGAAAGCTCCCTCCGTGTTTCATTGTTCCTCAGCATAACCTTCCTCTCCTGGCCCCTGGACCTCACCACCACCCTCTTCTATTCTCTGCTCCCTGGTCCTATCATGTCCCTGGGTCCTGCTTGAAGTGCGAGCCACCTTCTGTGATTTATGGACCAAGTGACGCCAAGGTCAGAACACAGATGGTTTGCAGGCATCCCTGAAGGCCCTGTGTGGTGCTGGAGATTCCAGCCTGGAGGGACAGTTCACAGGATATGGGGCTGAATTTGCAACAAGTGACACAAAGTGGCAGAGGATATCTATCACCAGGCAAGCAAAATAGTCATTGTTTTCTCCCCGCCCTGTGACCCAGGCCTGGGTCTAGAGAGACAGCAGCTGCGGTCCGGACACCCTAGATAAACACTAAATAAAGGACAATATATTCGAAGGAAGCAAGGTGCTGTGTTGTGTGTATGGTGACTAATAATTTCTAGGGTTCCCTGTCTGTCTGGGGCTATGTTTACCTAAGCAATTGAGCGAGATAAGATGCCTTGTGGCATTTGAGCATGGAAATGATCGAATGGCAGATCATTCCCTCAATTATTGAATCAGCAACCTGGTCCTTAGGGAGGGTCTTCTCCATGCCAAGCTCTGGGCTAGGGGCTGGGGCAGACAAGAGACAGTGTCCTGCCCAGGAGCCTTCAGGCCAGAATTAGCCCGCCCCAGTTCCGCTTCCACTTCTCACTCTCTGAGCAACCTCAAACAGCTGTGCAACCTTGCAGAGGAGACAAATTGTGAACAATAAACTGAGGTAATATATATTAACTTCCAGGGCTTCGAGACTATAATATGTGTATATACCGAAAGGGAAGACACGGCTCCTGCCTTTCAAAGCTTTGTTAGAGATCTCAGCTCTTAACTCTGCTGCATCACAGCATTACCTGGGGAACTTTTAAACAGTGCCATGGCCTGGGCCCTACCTCCAGAGATTCTGGGGATGTTGCTAAGTTTTAAAAGCTTCCCATGCCATTCTAAGGCACAGCTAGGATTGAGGACAATGGGTTGACAAAACAAAATTAACACAGGGATAATTAGAGAAAGTTCATCACTAAACTTCTGAGATAATTTTGAAACCACCTCAGTACCATATTCTCATCTAAATTATTCAGATGAGCTTCGCAAATTTCCTACCAACTCATTGAACATTTAACAATTTTATCTAGAGGCTTCTTCTGAAATCCGTGTTCACCCACTTTTAAAAACTTTCCCTTCTCCCTAGTAAAAGTCCTGATCTCTTTCCCTTGTTTACCCCTCCCCTCCATGGGCTAAAAAAAACCTTGAGACCTTTATCTCCAGAAGCACACTCAGATCTTTTCATTGTAAGCGTAATTTCCATGAAAACCAAAACAAGGAGAGCAGGAAGGAGGAAGGGAGAATATGAAGTGCCTGGTACAACCTCTCCCGCTTCTCTTTCTCTCTTGGCTCCCAATCCCAGGCTCCCTCGATTCCCATGATGCCCACATTAGTGTCTCCCCAGCCTTGGGCACTTGGGAACACTGTCAATTCCCCAGCTACCTTGTTACTTCACCTCCTCTTGCTCCTGTCACCCTGGGCCCAAGCAACGATGAGCTCTGACCTTGAATATCGACCAACGCATGAATACCAAACACTTACAGGCTTGTTTTATGTCAATAAGACTTTTTCACCACTAAATTCCTCCCGCAATAGCCCACCTTCCAAGCCAGAAAATTAAAACCCTTAACAAATATCAGTAAGGCAATCTTCCTGGAAACCTGGATGGGAGGGGAGACAAATGAAATGTAAAGATGTAAGTAATTATCCAAGGCCATTGCAAGGAGAATCAGGTGTTCCTATCTCCCCCTTCCCAACACAAGGCCTACTTCCCTATTTACAGAGCACAGTGTTGCTGTAATGGTCTAATTGATTTATAATGTTTTTCTCCATATTGTACCATGTGTGCAATTAGTTACTGAAAAGGAAATGCAGCTCAGCTCACTTGCCGCATCTGCTGCTAGTCAGGGACGTACAATTTCATGCCCTATTTTCCAGATGGCTTGGTTAACATTCAGGGAAACCTAGTGACTTGGCCAGAGCTGCAAAAGAAAGCTGGGGGAGCTCAGGTATAATTGGGCCTGGGAGAACTACCCCCGATGGAAAGAAAACACAGCACAATCTCAACATGCAAGCCAAACATACAATATTGTGAGGACGGGTCCAAAAAAACTGTGGAATGCTCTTTTTTTCTTCCTTCAATCACACATTAGTTCATTCATATAGCAAATGTCCACTGAATACTTAGGAGATGGCAGTGTTCTTCGATTATAGAGTGGCGAGCACACAGATACATCTCATGCTTTTGTGGAGCCCACAGTCAAGGGGAGGAGGCACCTATTAAATAAATGATCACATGAATGAAAATGTGAATGTGGAAGTGATACGTGTTAGAGAGAAATACAGTGTTCTGAGTCATGGGAGTCTTCTCTGGGTAAAGGGTGTTAAATTCTGAGACTGAAGAATGAGTAGAGATTAGCTCCAGAGAGGAGGAAGGGAGTTCCAGGCAGAGGGAACAGCAGACTAAGGATGTTGGTGAATTCCAGGGGTTGTGGGAAGCCTGGTGTGGCTATCGCATAGGGATATAGTCTAGGTAAGTCTGGAAGTGTTAAGAAGGAAGGAGACACATTAAGGTTTTGAGGTTTCTTTTAAGAATTTTATATGCCGGGGGACACTTGGGTGGTTAGTCAGTCAGTTAAGCATCTGACTTCAGCTCAGGTCACGATCTCAGGGTCCTGGGATTGAGCCCTGTGTTGAGCTCCATGCTCAGTGAGGGGTCCGCTTGTCCATCTGCCCCTCCCCGACCCCCTACTCATGCTCGCTTTCTCTCTCTCAAATAAATAAGTAAAATCTTTAAAAAAAAAAACCCACAAAAGTGGTTGCCAGGAGCTGGGGGATGAGGAGAATAGGGAGAGGTTGATAGAATGATACAAGTTGTCAGTGATAAGATGAATAAAGTCTGAGGACCTAATGTGTAACATGGTGACTATAGATGATAATACTGTATTTATAATTAAAACTTGCTAAGAGAATAGAACTTAAATGTTCTCATGTATATAAATATGTGAGGTGATGCATTAATTAACTAGATGGGAAGAATCTTTTCACAATGTATCAAATCATTACTATGTACACCTTAAATATATCATAATTTTATTTATCAAATAAAATTTGATGCATCAGTAAAGCTGGGAAAAGATTTATATTTTTAAGTGCCAGAAAAACCCATTAAATGAAGGGGGGACTGGGTGACTCAGGCAGTTAAGTGTCCAACTCTTGATCTCAGCTCAGGTCTGGATCTCAGGGTTGTGAGTTCAAGCCCAACATTGGGCTCCACATGGTGTGGAGCCTACTTAAAAACAACAACAACAACAACACTAAATTAAGCCTTTTAAATAGAAGGGATGATATTATTTAGAATTTTAAACATTTCTTTTGTCTGCTCCATGGAGAATGGAGACAAGATTGAGAGAATAAGGAGAAGAAGCCAAGATAGAAGTTGGGATCCAGGTGACTAATGTCTGCGGCCTGGGCTTAGGTGAAGATGGTGGAAATGGAATGACTTAGGTGGTGTAGAGAGATATCCAGGAGGCAAAATCAATAAGATGTGATGGGAGATTGAAGGAAGAGAGGGAGAGAAAATGGGAAGAAGGATGTCCTGCTTTCTTTCTTGAGCAACTGTGTGGATGACATTTACTGAGCTGGGAAAGGGCAGAGTGGGAGATACTATTTCTGAATCCTTATCACAGAGATGGAATTTAAACCAAGAGGATGGGATAAATCATTTTGAGGGGAAGAGTAGACCTGGGGGAAAAGAGGGCTCAAGACTGACACTTGAAAAATTCTAACGTTAAGAGGTCAAATTGGAGGAAGATCCTAGAAGGAAGAAGGAAGAGAGTATCTGGAGAAATGAAAGGTAGACAAGAAGAACATGATATCCCAGGAGTCTCAGAAGGAGAAATGGATAAAGGAAGGGGTAACTGACTTTGCTGAATGCAGCTGAATTGGCAGAAACCATGAGAACTGAAAAACGCCTATGAGGTTTGGGAGTATGGGAGTCATTGATGACCTATAAAAGACCAGTTTGGGTGGGTGCATGGCATATTTTCAAAGACCCAAACTCAATGCCAGGTTGACACCTGAGACATTATTCGAGGGGCACCAACATGCTATGGAGTTTAATCTCTGGGAGTACCAAAGGGTACAAGTGAGGTCTAAACAGGTGGGAGAATGTAGACTTGTCCTGCATCTCAAAATTTTTTTCTTCATTTTCCTAAATCCTCTGGTCAGAGTATACCATGGTATGAATGAAGGCACTAAACACTAATGGAGTGGGGGATTGTGGACGTTCCTTGCTAGGAGAGGGAGGGATGGAGAAGATGATGGAGAAGGAACACAATCACTGGGTGTATCTAGCGAAGACTTCAACATCTACTGGGAAGATCCATATTTATTCTCCATCTAGACTGGCCATTCTCAAGCCTGGCTGATCATTAGGATGACATCTATACCCTTAAGTATGCTAGTTCAGCAAGCACATGTGCTTGCTGGTGTGTTCTCTGAAGTCCAGTATTAGTGTTCCATAAGGTTCACAGGTGATTCTGCTGACCAGTCAGTTGGAGCACCACTCATTCAGTTAACTCTTGGTATTATCTTCTACTGTAATGATCTCCAAGAATTCCAACAAAGAGCCACATAACCCTGTTCCCTTTTTCCTTCATTGTCTTGTAAAAAATGGAACATGAAAAGAACATATTTTTGATTCATTAATATCGCCTGGAAGTGTCAAAGAGTTAATTTTTTTTCTCTCATCAGAGAAAATCAAGCCTGAAAAATAAATGAAGCATAAATGTTTTCATACACAGAGCACTTGATCTGCAAAACTCTTCATAACATCCTAGGATGAATGTTGGGAGACTGTTATCACCTCCATCGACTCCATTTTCCAGATGAGGAAACTGAGTCAGAGAGATTGAATGCACAGCCATTACATGATAAAGCGGGGGTTTCAATCCAGATGTTCTCTCTCCCAGTACATATTTTTATGGGGAGCTGATCACTATACTGATTTTTGAGACGGAGACATATATAAAACGGGGCCTTTAGCTGTATACCTTGATACATAAATATGCATATATTTATTATATTATTATATGCATATATTATACATACATATATCTACATGCATTTTAAAAATGATGGACTCTACATCAAGTACAGGAAGAAAAACAAAGTAGAAGATATCATGATTTCTGCCCTCAAAAGAGCCTGCAATCTCAATGCAAAAATATGACATATATTTCTATAATAGATAACTAATAGCACCAGGCTGCTAAGCTAAGTGCAAAATGAGTACTGTGGATCATATGAACTGCTAAAGATCAGATGGAAGTAGATTTAATGTATCTCAGGAAGCTGAGTTTCAGAGCCCTTCACTTGTATGCATAGGTTCTGGGATGGACCCTATCAAGGTGTTCACGATGTTATATATTTTTGTAAAACATGCATAAGTAAGACATTTTAATTGTAAGGTATTCTAACTTTCTCTTTTTGCTTCGACTTCAACTGCATTACATTCCTCCTCATGCCCATTAGTGCAGGAGTGGCCCTGGACGTTTTAGAGTTCTGGCTAAGAGGGATCTGAGTTGGATTTAGTGGGATATGTTTAGACATCTCACACTCACTCCTGTGTATTGTTAAAACACAGTGAGCAGGTCCCAGTATGTGAATAACTTTCAGGAGCACTTCTATTGCCTGCTCTGTCAGTTCACCAGCATCACACACCTCTGGGCTAGAGGTCTTCTCCCACATGACCAGCCCCTATGGTGCCTGCCTCGAGAGTGGGTAGTTAATGAGTGTTTCAATTCAAAGACTGCGTATAGGGGCGCCTGGGTGGCTTAGTCGTTAAGCGTCTGCCTTCGGCTCGGGTCGTGATCCCAGGGTCCTGGGATCGAGCCCCACATCGGGCTCCCTGCTCCGCAGGGAAGCCTGCTTCTCCCTCTCCTGCTCCCCCTGCTTGTGTTCCCTCTCTCGCTGTGTCTCTCTCTGTAAAATAAATAAATAAAATATTAAAAAAAACAAAGACTGTGTATAACTAAGCACTACATAAGAAATCTTAACTTCTTTGAAATCTTATAGGTCATATATGAAAAAAACCTGACTGATGTTTCTCCACACTTGACAGCAATCTTCAACTTCCAATATTTTTTAAGATTCATTTATTTATCTGAAAGAGAGGGGGAGAGAGTGTGCATGTACACAAGTGGGGGAGGGGCGAGGGAGAGAGAATATCAATCAGACTCCCTGCTCTACGAGGAGCTTGACTCAGGGCTCCATCTCACAACCCTGAGATCATGACCTGAGCAGAAATCAAGAGTCGGACACTTAACCAACTGAACCACTCAGGTGCCCCTCAAATTTTTTTAAGTCAATTATTCATGCTAGAGGAGAGACTGGCTTCTTTCTAGTCTCTGTATAGACAACAATGCTACAAAACTGTCCTCTGAAAAGGTGATCAAAGAGGACAGAGCCAAAAAAATGTATTATAGAGTCATGTCAGGCAGTTTACTAATACCCGTGGTTATATAATGCTTGTGGTATATGTCAACTTTTTAAATTTTCTAAAAGATTCTTCTTATTCTAAGACTTATTTATCTTGGAAACTAATTTTATATTGTACTTTGTATTTTTTTATTTTGTATTTGTTTTTTCCTTAAAGAGCATCCTCCCCACATTGTATAAGCTTCAGGTCCCACAAAAAATGGATCTGCCCCCGAGTCTAGGGAAAGAATAGGCCACAAGAGAGGTCAGACAAAGCTTCTAGAAAGTGGGGGAAGCATTTCAGGGAAATTCAAAAGTTTTGGGATGTGGAGGCAACATGAAGCAAGAGCCCAGCCTGGAAGGAGCACTTGGAAACTCTTCCTAGTATCTTTAAGATGTGTCTTATTGTTTTTGCCTTATTGTTTTGTTTTGTTTTTGTTTGTTTTTTTTGTTTTGTTTTGTTTTAGTCATTTAGCATTTTTTGCATCTCACTGTTGAGGAGTACAAGCATCTCCCAGTGTTCCCCGTAGGGTCACCACATAAAATACAGAGTACCACTTACATTTCCATTTCAGAGGAACAAGGAAGGATGTCTAAGGATAAACGTGTCCCATGCAATACAGGAGACATCTTTATACTAAGACATTATTTGACTATTTATCTGAAATTCAGGTCTGACTGGGAGCCCTGTATTTTTATTCGCTAAATCTGGCAACTTTATCCCCAGGACACAGTTGGACATTCTGAAGGAAGGAAAACCAGTTTTACTTTTGGAAGTCTCTGATTCCCAAACACTCTACTTCACCAGCCACTAAGCTGTGTCCAAAGAACAGCTTTAGGATCTGTGGAGCCTCCTTGGTCCACACAGAGCAGAGCAAGTTAACAATGAGACTGCACTGGTAGAGGATAAACTACCTACTTAATGTCAGTGGCAAAACTTTCTTCTGGGAAACAAATATTAGAGACTGAAGGCAAGGCATTCACCAGTGAGACAAACTATTATCACTAACTGAATGAAATTCAGGAGTGCTTCACTCAGACAGATCTGAGAGTGGGAAACTTGAATAGGTGTAAATCCAGGTGTTAAACTTTGATTTATAAAAAACTTTAAAAAAAAGATTGATTTATTTATTTTAGGGGGGGTGGAGGAGCAGAAGGAAAGGGAGAGAAGGAATCCCAAGCAGACTCCCCGCTGAGTGTGGAGCCCAACCTGGGGCTCAATCTCACAACCCTGAGATCATGACTTGAGCAAAAACCAAAAGTTGGATGCTGAATCGACTGCGCCACCCAGGCGCCCCTAAAAAGCTTTTAAAAGATGTTTTGAATAGAGTTTGATTTCCTTGACTCAAAAATAGTTTAATGCAGTTTTTTTTTTAATTTTCAAAACTCATTTATATGGGTCTTGTACTCATTAATATCCCAATCAAATATGGGTTTGCTTTTGTGTCGATAAGGGTCACTAGATTTAGGAAATAAAAATACAGAATAATGAGTTAAATTTGAATTGCTGATAGATAACAGTCTTTCTGTATAAGGACGGGATTGCATTTGTAATCTATCAGCAAGTCAAATTTAAATATGCATCCTGTGGTTCATTTGGTAACCCTATGTGGGATACATCTGATAGTCCCGATTTTGAAGGCACACAAAGATGAAAGAAGAGGGGAGAACGTTGTACTGCATTTGATCACAGATTTCTGGCAAGGGGAAGGTTTGAAGTTTCCCTAGGAGATTGGTAGAATAATAAAATTCCTATATTTTGTGACCCAGTCACCACCTGTGAAAAAAACAAGTATTTGCAAAGTAATTGAGGGACTCCTACTCTGCCCAGGGTATGCTGCAGACTGTTTTTCCAATTCAGTCCACACACCAAGGATAACCCCCCTGTAGGATTTCTAACAGAAGGATGAGAGTTCAGAAAGGAACCTCTTCCAAAGTGCTACTTGTTGCAACTTCAAAGCTTCATGGATCACCTAGAGGAGCTAACAGGTTCAAGTGATTGTGGGTGGGAGAACTTGTGAACTTAACTCCTGGTATTTCTGGACTTCTAACTCAAGATTTTGCCTCTCTCGGAAAATGTGACTCTCTGAGTTGTACAATAATGGGAACTGTTCAAAGATGAAATAAATGACCTGAGAAGGGAGTTGAGTTCCTTGTGTTTGGAAGACTGGGTAAGCATTTGGTGGGCATGTTGCGAGGTGCTGTGTATTGGGAAGAACATGTTTGTTCAGTGTTTGGATTTGATCTCAGGATCATTTTTCCTGTCCTGAAAATGGGTGTAGCATAGCACAGGTTCTAGAATCATATAGATTTAGAGTAAAACTCACGACTTTGCCTTTTATTAACTTTGAGTAAATTACTGAATGCTTTCAGGCCTCCGTTTCTTTATTTGTGAAATGGGGGCAAGCCTAATGAATTGTTATAAAGATTAAAAAAGATAATGCATATAAAGCATGTAGCCCTTTACAGACACAGACAAAATATTGCAGTGAAATAAATGTTAGCCTTTATTCAAGTCCCTTCAAGTTCTGAGATTATATGCGTCCATGAACTTTGGCCAGAAAACTAACTATGGGGATTTAAAGACACCAGGATTTAGCTCAAATCCTATCATGGTAATGATCAAAAGAGTATCATAGAGTCTTTGGTGTATTTTTTTGGAACTGGCTCAAGGAAAATGAATTCGGGTTCTACTTTTCTTGTCTCTCTTTCCAGCACCTGGCACAACATTAAGTATGTATTTGATGCTCAGGAAATAACGTTTCATGGGTAATGTGATCTTCTTTCTCATAAATGAGAACAGAGATTTTATCATTTATTCCATAAAACCCCTGGTTAGAAATTAGAAAATATATTCAATATATATGGACAATTAATTTACAACAGAGAAGCCAAGAACATACAATGGAGAAAGGATGGCCTTTTCAATAAATGGTGCTGGGAAAACTAAATAGCCATGCAAAAGAATGAAACTAGACCACTATCTGGCATCATACACAAAAATTAACTCAAAATGGATTAAAAATTTGAATATAAGACCTGAAACTATAAAATATCTAAAGAAAACATAGGCAGTATGCTCTTGGATATCCGTCCTAGTGATTTGTTTGTAGATCTGACTCCAAATCCAAGAGTAACAAATATGTAAACAAATGGGACCACATCAAACAAAAAAGCTTCTGTACAGTGAAGGAAACCATCATCAAAATGAAAAGGTAGCCTACTCAATTGGAGCATATTTTTGCAAATCATATATCTTATAAGGGTTTAATATCCAAAATATATCAAGAACTCATACAACTAAACAATAATAAAAAAAAGCACACGACCTGATTAAAAAAGGGCAAAGGACCCGAATAGACATTTTTCTGAAGAAGACATACAGATGGCCAACAGGCACATGACCACTAATTATTAGGGAAATGCAAATCAAAACCACAATGGCTGATCACATCACACCTGTTAGAATGGTTATTATGAAAAAGACAAGAAATAACAAGTGTTGGAGAGGATGTGGAGAAAGGAATCCCTGTATGCTGTTGGTGAGAATCTAAATTGGTGAAGCCACTATGAAAAACCGTATGGAGGTTCCTCAAAAAATTAAAAATAGATCTACCATAGATCCAGCTATTCTACTTTTGGGTATTTATCTAAAAAATACAAAAACACTAATTCTAAAAGATATATGCACTCTTATGTTCATTGTGGCATTATCTACAATAGACAAGATATGGAAGCAAACTAAGTGTCCATCAAAGGATGAATTGTTAAAGGGGATAGGAATATTAGCCATAAACGGATGAGATCTTGCTTTTTGCGACAATATGGATGGACCTAGAAGGTATTACACCAAGTAAAGTAAGTCAGACAGAGAAGGATAAATACCATATGATTCCACTCACAGGTAGAATATAAAAAACAAAACAAAACAAAACAAATGAACAAACAAAACAATACAAAAACAAACAGATTAATGGTTTCCAGAGGGGAAGGGGGTTGGCCTGTGGGTAAAATGGACGGAGGAAGTCAGTTGGGTGGTGATGGATGGCAACTAGACATTTGGTGGTGATCATTTCATAGTGTATACAGATGAGGAAGGAAGGAAGGAAGGAAGGAAGGAAGGAAGGAAGGAAGGAAGGAAGGAAGGAAGGAAGGGAGGGAGGGAGGGAGGGAGGAAGGAAGGAAGGGAGGGAGGAAGGAAGGGAGGGAGGGAGGAAGGAAGGAAGGGAGGGAGGAAGGAATCCAGTCATGAAGAAAGAATGAGGCTTTTCTGTTTTTCAGTTTCTCTGCAAACCTAAAACGTGTTTGTGAGCTTCACTGTGGACAAAGAATGCCTACTTGAATTTTAAGTAACTCATAGCCATGAGATTGCACTTTTTAAAAGACACAGTCTCAAACATTCCAGGTGGAAGCTGTATGACTATTTTAGTTTTATGTCCACATTACCTAGATTAATATTTCTAACCGCCTGCTAAACTGTTTCTCAGGAATTTGCAGAAAACATCTTTTTTTAGGATAAGTCATCTTGATTTGATCCTTTTTTTTTCTAAAATAGCACTATCACACAGGTCAGCACATCAAAATAATGAATATATTTGACACAGAAGCTTTATAAAAATTAGTTTGTTTCCTGCCCACATCAGGAATGTGTTGTGTATGCAAAATAAACCGGGAAGATTAGTTTATGAGAATTGTAGGTCCACACTGAGTGCACAGAGATAAGTTCTAAAAATAAAACTGGCTTCTCCTCTCTTCTTCCCTCCTCCCCCCCCCCCCCCCCACTCCAGGCAGGGCTAAATGCTGAGCACAGTTCTTGCCTCAACTTGAGAAGGGAGCACAGCGATCTCTCATCATTCCTCAGTCTCACAGTGCCCCCTTTTGGCACATGGTCCCCTGTTTCCTAAAGGTGATTTCCAGACAGCTGGTTCCCGGGGTGATTTTTAGAATCCTACTTCCTTGGTTATGGCTTGACATAATTTCCCTGGAGAGTTCAGGCTTAGGGTATGATAATATACCTTGGATCTGCAAAGCATTAAAAGGAAGGATATTGTCAGATATATGATCTAGCCATGGACACAGGCCAGATGCGTTTGTAGCTAAAAGAGAAGGCTCGCTTGTCCTCATCTACTCCTAACTGGCTTGGCTTTGCCGTTATCCATCAGCACCTTCCTTACTTTTGCAGAAAGGCTCAGGTAATTTCTTTCGTTGGCCTTCCAGTTATGTTGTTGGGAGCTTGCTTATGGCCATATATAACAGGTGACAACAATGTCTTTCAGAGAAATAAAACCAAGAGAGCAATAGTAAGCACTCTGTTCTTTTCAAGATTGTTTCCCTGGAATAATCACCCACAGTATAGAGTGGGCTGCAATGAATTATTTATAGATGGGGGCAGACTTTGTTTTATCCCTCCCTCCCTCCCTCCCTCCCTCCCTCCCTTCCTCCCTCCCTTCCTCCCTTCCTCCCTCCCTTCCTCCCTCCCTCCCTTCCTTCCTTCCTTCCTTCCTCCCTCCCTTCCTCCCTTCCTTCCTTCCTTCCTTCCTTCCTTCCTCCCTTCCTTCCTTCCTTCCTTCTTTCCCTCCTTCCCATAATTTGGGTTGCATTTCTGGAATTACTGAAATTAGACTTGAGTTAAAAATATAATAAATCTATCTAGGCCAATCTGTGGGAGGGAACTCCAAAACAGCCAGAGACAATGAGATTGTGTTTTATGCTATGACTTCTACTTGGAAACCTTGAGGGAAAAACTGGCTGAGTTCTCTACAATTAGGGTTAGTGAATGCCAAGGCCTCAGAATTCCAAGGCAACCATTTGGCTGAGATTCTGTACTGCCCCAAGCTAGTCAACTCAATGAAAACATGAGTTGTGTTGCTATCATGTACCCCGCCACCAAAAAAAAAAAAAAGAAAAGAAAAGGAAAAGAAAAAGAAAACAAAATGAAAACAGTTGAAATTTTTCTCCTTTAGTTTTCAACAAGAAATGTTGGCTTGTTAGGGACTTAGTGTGGATTGGTAGAGCACTTGTTATTCTGAGTTCCAAGAAGGAAATGGTAGATAGATGTTAGAAATAGAAACTCTTGGTCTCTGTATTTAGTCTGTGTTTTAGTAGACAAGACAAGGCGGACATTTTGGCCAGAATGTTTGAGTATAAAAGTCCTATCTGTCCGTCCCATTCCAGGCCAAATCTTATTTACTCCAAAAAAGCCATTCTAATTCCTCTCTTTGCTCTGAATCTGTTTCACTCTTTTACTTCGTAACAGTGTGCTGTGCAATAAATATGGAATGTTCCTAGAGGTTCCAGAACATATCTTACTGACATTGGTGTTTGTGCCTGGTCAGCTCTCAGTAGAAAGTGATTTTGAATAAAACTGTGATAGGACACAGGGCAGAAGCACAAGAACACTGCCAAAAATGCAACAGCATTGTTCAGTAGGATACAAACATCTCTGTGAATGCGTAGCCATCACCCACCAGTAGCTTTTCTTCTGCCCAAATGCAAATTCTGCTGCCAGAAAAAAATTTAAAAAAAAAATCTGAGCATGTTATTCTCCTACTTTAAAGCCCCATGCCTCTTTCTGGCCCACTGGATAGAATCCAAACTCCTTGGATGGATCCACCATGAGTGAACTGTCTGTCCCAAATTCACCTCCATAACCTCACTCCATACCATTCCAGTCCCTTCACACTTTGGTCTACTCACTCTGAGTTTCTCTACTGTTACCCTTCTGAAGTATCTTTCCTTCGCTTTTTTGCCTGGACAACTTTTCTTTATTACTCAGGACTCTACATAAAAGTTTTTAAACTCTGCTTAAGATTTTTTAACGCTTGAGGGTTGCCTGGGTGGCTCAGTTGGTTAAATGACTGACTCTTGATTTCGGCTCAGGTCATGATCATGGGGTCATGGGATCGAACCCTGGCTCCAGGCTCAGTGTGGACTCTGCTTGAGATTCCCTCTCTTCCTCACCTTCTGCCCCCTCCCATTTGTGCACTCTCTCTCCAAAGAAATATATCTTAAAAAGAAAAAAAAAAAAGACTTTTCAAAGCTCCAAAAGCAAAGTCTCAATTTCCTCTGAGAGTTCACATAATTTGGTTCATTATTTCATTATAACATCTACTGTGGCTTGTATCAAAATTTTCCTACTTATATTAAGTTATTTACTAGATTTAAGGGACTTGACGGTAGTGACAATATTGATTTATTTAGATCTTCAAGCAGCTAGCCCAGTGTATAATATGTAGTGATCTTCCATAAATATATGATGAATGAATAAATCAATAATCCTGAAGGCTAATGATAATAGCACTGGACTGGGAATTGGTAGACCTGGGTTCTAGACTCAGCTATTACTTTCTATTGTAAGATCTCAGGCAATTTAACCCTACTGGTGTCAGATTACTAGCATGCACAATAAGTGTTTCAAATTAGGTGACCTCAAAGGTCCCTTCTGATACAGGACCCCTGAAGTTTGGGCTCCTGAGCAAAGTACGTCAAGGCAGGCTCTCTGGAAATTCTAAATTCAGTAGGTTTCAATTGATTAGTTACGAAGCACTCTTCCAAATTTGTTAGCTCAGGATGTATTGAGGGTAAATACCAAGTTAGTAATAAAAAGATTGGAATTTCTAGAAAGGAATGGATTCTAATCTTGAGCTTCTGGCCAGGTTAGAGAGACTAAAATATTGTAACTATTGTCTATTTCTATTTACTTAAGGTTAATTAGTGGACATTGGAGAATAAAGGGATGCATCATGCTGACATATGAATAAGTGATTTGAGTCTTTTATCAAATACCCACACTCAGTGTCAGATTGAATTCCACAAAAAGTAAAATGCACACATACTTTTCATAGAACCCAATCTGGAGAAATTTCTTTTTTTTTATGATTTTATTTATCCATTTGAGACAGAGCACAGGAGAGCATGAGCGGGGGGGAGGGGCAGATGGAGAGGGAGGGACAAGCTGACTCCCTACTGAGCAGGGAGCCAGACTCAGGGCTGGATCCCAGGACCCCAGGATCATGACCTGAGCCGAAGGCAGATGCTTAACTGACCGAACCACCCAAGCGTCCCAATCCAGAAAAATTTCTTAGACATTTTAACCAAAGGTCCACAGAGCAGTTAGCTAAAGTGCAAACTTCCAGTTGTGTTGTACATTATTTTTACCTACTATGCTTCAATTTAAAAGGGACCAAAAATCTAAGAAACGGAATACTGTGGTCCCCTGCATATTCAACTTTCTATTTAATATCTAATGATGTCAAATAGGTATTTTAAACTTAATATGGCATAAACAGAACTCTTGCTTGCCCCAAATGCCCAGCATTCATTTCTCCAAGTGTTACTTATTTAAGCAAATGACATCATTGTTCACATAGTTGCTTAGGACAGAAACTCAGAAGTCCTCCTAGATTCTTCTCTTTCCCTCAGTCCCATCATCTAACCCACCAATCAGCTATAGCTTTAAAATATATTCTGGGGCGCCTGGGTGGCTCAGTTAGTTAAGCGTCTGACTCTGGTTTCCACTCAGGTCATGATTTCAGGGTCCTGGGATTGAACCCCACATCCTGCTCCATGCTCAGCGGGGACCCTGCTTCAGGAGTCTGTCTCTCTCCCTCTGCCCCTCCCCCGACTCATGCTCTCTCTTTCTGTAAAATAAATAAATAAATCTTTTAAAAAATAAAAATTAAAAAAATATATTCTAAATCCCACCTTTGCCCACCATCTCCACTGCAACCACCTTTTCCCAAGGCACCATGATCTCTTCCCTGGGTTACTGCAATAACCTCTGAAGTCGTTTTTCTGCCTCTTCATTTGCTTCCCTACTCAGAGTCCCTTCTACACTTAGCAGCTGGAGTGATCTTTCTAAAGCATAAATCAGATCATCGTACTCCTCCACATAAGCGTCACTGGTGGCTTCCAAATACACTTTGAATAAAATCCAAATTTCTTTCCATGGCCTACCCATCCCAGTATTTTCTGGCCTTGCAGCGTCCCCAACCTGATCTCTTTCTCCTCCTCCTCTGGTTTATTTTGCCTCATCCCTGGCCTTTTTTAGTGTCTTCACCATACCCATTTGTACTTAGGGTTCATTTTACATCTAAGGCTTTCCCCATACGGCTGGTTCATTCTTATCAGTTTCATCCCCCTTCATGGCTTCTCCTCATGGAGAACTTCTCTGATATCCCAAACTAAAGCAATCTCTTCTGCTACAGTCCACTCTGTCGAAATTACCCTCTTGTATCTTCTTCCTAGTACCTACCATGTTAACTATCTTATTTATTGGCTTATTTACTTATGTGTTGCCTGATTGTCTTTGCTATAATGCAATCTCCTTGCAGGTGGAGATTCTGCCCATCTTATTGCTGTGTTCCACACTCTTAGGACAGGGTAGCATGTCATAGAACTTCAAGAAATATTTGTTAATTGGCTGACCAACCAAACCTTCCTATTATTATATATGAACAGTAGGGGAAACAGAAAACAAATAGCTTATTAATAAGGATCTGGATATTCCCCTACCAATATATAAACCCTTTGGCTTATAAAGGAAACTTGCAATGTATGTATATAAACTAAATATATATAAGGCTTTTTCACATTCTCTTTTGTTTTCCACTCTTTTTATCAGAGTGAGACCATCATATATGTATAGATGTGTGTATAATATATATATTTAATAGATAGATAGATAGAACCTAATAACTACTCAGGATTGACAGTTAGGGTCCTAAGAGGAAATAGCACACCAAAACTGAGTCGAGGCAAATTTAATGAAGAGATCATTTACAAGGATGTGAACAGGATTTAGGCAAAATAGTAAGGAGGGACCCTGGTGCTAGTAACACACGAACCATCACTCCCCCTATTCCTGAAGGGTGAAGAAACAATTACCTGAACCCAAAAAGAAGTGTATAGAGAAAGCCTTCTGACAGCAGCTGCAGCTTTTCTGGAAAGAGGGAGCTAGCTGAATATGATCTGCTAGAAATTAAATTAGGGGAATAACTGTCCCAACTGCACTCTCCTCTTACCCACTGCTCTCCCTGGGCAGTCTCCCCTGGCAGAGCTCCACCAGAAGCCTGGAGATCTTGGATGCTTCACACCTGGGTCAGCTTTGCGGGGCACAGAGAAGGGTAGAGAGTGTGCACGAGTGGCTCTGCAGGAGCAAATAGAAGGTATTTGGCATGCAGCAAATTCAAAGAAAAAGCATAAAATATTGTCTCATTGAAAAGTCAACAGGCCAGGTGGGATGGAACAGCAATCTAGTACTAAAGCAAGGGTCGGTAACCTTCTAAAAGTTTTCTGCAAGGATTTGGATCCATTTTCTTATCTTCTGCAAGGGAAGGAAAGAAGATGCCTGATGCTTGACTCACAAAGAAGGAAAGAGAGAGAGAGAAGGAAGAAAGGAAGGAAGGAAGGGAGGGAGGAAGGAAGGGAGGGAGGGAGGAAGGGAGGGAGGGAGGGAGGAAGGGAAGAAACAGGGAGGAAGGAAGGAAGAAAATGGGTAGGAGAGTGCCTCAGCACGGGACCTTCTCCTTCCCTATCTTTCTTTATTTTTTTGATTTACCTTTCATAAGCCTAAGCTGGTGACACTGACTCATCTAGAAGGAGTATAAGGGATACCTAGTAGGAACAATGTTGTCCAAGTGCCACAGCTCTCAGGACTAGTAGGGGGACACATGGCCAAATTTTGTTGAGCTCAGCAGTCTACCTTCTTAACAGAAATTCACATAAAAGAAATAAACACATTTTAATAGTTGCTGAAGCTAAATTTAGGAAAATAAAAAAGTCAAAGGACCTTATATAACTGTTAGATATTACTTATCTGTGAGGTTCCAAACATTATAATTAAAAATCAATATCAAATTGCCCACAATTTCACACTGTTCCTCCAATAGCATGGGCCTGATTTTCAACATCTTTCCCAGGTAAATTTTTAAGAGACATCATAACCACTCAGAAGGAATTACTGGTACGGTCTTCTCCAGCATGATAAAAGAAAGCAGCAGAAAGTTCACAAGGTGATTCTTTCCTTGACCCCAAACAGTTGGTCTCTGCAAGACAGCAGATCTTGAAAATGTTAAAAATATCTGCTTTTTTTCCTTTGAATCTTTTTTGTTCTCTTTATGTGACCCAAAGACATTTGGGAAAGAAGATTCCAGAATAGTTTATACAACTTTTATGGACATAGGCATGGAAGAGAAAGAGTTGAGAAGAATGATATACAAAAAGATATGGAGGGGAATCCCAGGACCCAGAAGCCTAGGAATTGGGTTATGGAAACAGTGCTCCCCAAGACCTGTCCCGATTGAACTTGAACGAGGATTCTCAACCATGGATTTGTCTACAGAGCACAAAAAGAGAGTCATAAAGATTGAGGAGAGGGAAGGAAAAGGAAAAGGAAATGGAGAGAAGCTTCAAAGGAAAGAAAGAAAGGGGAAAGCCTGGGATAAGACAAAGAAAGGAGCAGAGAAAGAGCAAAGATAAACGCAGTGAAGAAAATCAAAGCCTCATGGGAAACCAGCCTGCTCAGAAGGCAGAAAGGCTAGACTGGTTTTTACCTCTTAGTCGTTAAGAAGCTAGTTGCAAACAATTTTCAGTAGTGGGTTTTTTAAGATTTTTTTGGGGGGGGAACCTCTTGGAAATTTAGTTCAGCTAGGGAAACTCAAATTTATTTTGATGAATGTAAAATCCTTAAAAGTAAAAATAAAAAAAATTCAAAAATACATTGAACATCTGAATTATTAGCATATCTGATGGAAAAGGCTTCCAATGCCCAGTCCTAAGTTATGAAAAGATCAACTTAATAATTTGCAATTGTAAATAATGCCATTTTCAGAAGAATCCATATATAAAAAGCTAGTAGCATAAATAAAAGCCAGTCCATAGTATATCAGAGTGAAGGGAAGGGCATTTCCTCTTGCTTTATTTCCCTTCAAATCTTTTGTCTCTCTATCTTTTAGGAATAGCATTATTGCTAAGAACCACACACACACACACACACACACACACACACATGCACACACTGAGGGGTGTTCTAAAGGAAGGGAGTTCTTAAGGAGCTAATGTAAGTTGCTGGATCAGTTAGTGTGTGGGAGTGCTTGTCATGTTTGCCTGGCCTTGAGACTGATGAAAGTGTGTGTGTGTTGTGTGTGTGTGTGTGTGTGATGTGTGCACACAGAATCCTACAACAGCAGACTTAATGCACTTGAATGCAACTTTAGGGCTCAAAATGAGAAGCGATTCCTTAGACTAGTGTCTTTGGGGAGCTTCCTTTTGTAAAAAAGGGAGAAATACAGTATTCACCATCTAAGTCTCAGCCTCTGACAGTAAGGAATCCTTTTATAAACTAGTTTCAATTGTCCTAAGCAGTAAGATTTCCTTTGCTCTGTTTGGGGAGCTAGTTTCTTGAGTAACTCTTTGTGCATGCAAGGAAGTATTTTCTGACATTCAAGTCTAAAGTCTCTTCCTTTGTTTTACTTACTTATTCCCAGTTATACCTTCAGAACGCTCTGAAAAATTATTTTATCTAGCTGGCTAGGTATGAGAACAGTAAATGGACAACCAAAGACTTCTATTTCAGTACGTGTTTACTGGGGGAACACAAAGGGATTTTGAAAGGTAACCCGTTTGATTAGGTGGAAAGGAGTGCAAATAAGGATCATGTTCTTTTTCAGACTTCACATACGGGCCCTGTGCAAGCGCTAACTGAATTCACTATGGGAAGACCTGTGGGTTGGCCCCAGAGGTGACATCCTAGAGAGCAGCTTTCAGATGGATCTTGTCTTTGAATCAATGTATTCAAGGATAGTGAATTCCTGACTATAATTAGAAATCACAATGGCTTGCACTTTTAAAATTATTAGAGCTAGGACACATTGATAATTTGGGTATGTTGAATTCAGGGCAGATACAGATACCTTTTCAATGATCTAATCTAAATCATCTTTCACACTAATGAATATATATGAGAGTGAAGATGGGAACTCTTATACATTTCTGGAAAGAAACTTAGTAATATTTATCAGCAACTTTTAAAAATGTCCTTAACCTTTGACCAGAAATTCTTCTTATAGGAAGTTATTGTAAAAAATGACAATAGTGAATAGAGCCCAAATTTGGCATATTTTATATTTGCATTTATAAATGAAAAACCAATATTGAAATTAAACCAATCAACATAAAAAGATCAATTAAAGAAACTATAGTCCATTGCTTAATGGAATATTATGCAATCCTCAAAGAATCATACTTCAAAAATATTTAATGACATGACAGTGCTCATAATAGTCTTAAGTTTTAAAAAGCAAGATGGGAAGGCCCTTTGAATATAATTCGAATTTTAGAAAACATATGACATACATTTTAATTATGCTAATAACAGATGCAACCCCACCTCCAGGTCCATTCTGTGACCGGAAAAAGCAAACAAATTTACATTTACACAAGTACACATGTACATAGAGCCCAGAAAATGATATAAACCATGTATCTTCTTTAATATAAAGGTCACCTTTCAAATTATAATACTGAGTCTACTTTGGAGGTATCTCGTATTTCCTTCATATTTGACAATCCCTTTGTCTTTAAATCTCTCTCTTCTCTCACCAAAGTCCTGCTTCATCCTAGAGGAAAAGTATGTGGTTCTTGATTTTCTGGGTGTGATAACAGGCTCATCTTGAACGGGTAGCACTGCATTGTTTGCGAGCATTTTAGATTTTATAGGCTTTTTTTTAAGAATAAATTATACATAGGCAAATAAGCACTTCTTTTTGCCAATATTGACCACCTCTAGCTATCGAAGTCAAAACCTCTTCACACTGGGTGGGAGATACATGGGAAAAGAGAGAAGGAGATAGAAAATGTCTAGACAGACAGACAGGCAAATGATTAAAAGGATAAAACTCAAAATATCAGTGGTTATTCCTGGGTTTGGGGATTCTGGGTGACTTTAATTTTCTTAGTTTTACATTCCTTTATCTTCAAGATTTTCTAAAAAGAACATATTTCTGCATAACCATGAAAGATTTTTTTTTCTTTAAAGGAATACATTTGAAAAAGAATATCAAATCTTCAAACTGCAAAATATTGATAAAATTAGCCTTCAGTCGACCTCAGTATTCTTATAACCTAACTGTATTAGCCCTATTATAGATACAACAAGACTTGGTGACTAGCAATTATTAAAAAGAATATGACCAAAAGTATTCATACCAGAGAGAAACTGGCTAATAGAGTGTTCAATATTAGCCTCTAAATTAAACATGTATGAGATATTTTCTCTTGGTTAACTTCATTTATAATTACTCCTGAGTAATATCACTCTATATTTATCAAGAAATTTGATCAGGAAGGATGTTACTTTAGGATCAAAGTCAACCCGTTGGCAACAGTTCAAATGCCAGTCACGTGAGACAATTGGCTTTGGGAGAGGCAATCATGCTATTTATGCTACTAGTTAATATGGGTCTTTCTTGGAGGTGGTAGAAGGGTGGCTTCTCAGAACCAACAACCTCTGATCCAAACTGTCTCCAGCAACACCATGGACAACCTTGGCCTGCAATTCTAAAGGGATCATTTTATCATCATTTATATGCATACGTTATACAGAATTCAAGAGATTACATTCAATCAGCCAATCCTCTTGAGAAGGTATTTTAAAGTTTAGGTAACCATGTGAGCTTTTGGGTGCAGACCTTTTAAAGTGTCTCATCACAGCTGAGGCTGAGACAGAAATGTCAGCTTTGCTAGTTAAGTGTTGCTGTTTCGTCTACTCTTCAACTGACCTGGCAAATCCAAACTCCAGAAGGGAGTAAATTCTGACCAACACTTGGGATACACTCATTTTTTTGTTTTGCTCTTAGCAAATTCAGGCAGTGTGAATTCAACCTAGTGATGGATGTGTCTTTTCCCTTCCAAAGCATCGTCTGGACCAAACTGTACATTTTGGCATCTGCCTCGACAACTCTAACAAGCAATCGTTTTGACAGGAGACCATCTGTGTCGAACAATATACACAGTGTCTACATGAAACAGAAAGGGAAAGAACAGCGCCTAGGAAGAAATTATTGTCTGAAATGACCCTGGAGGTTGGTATTTAGAATCTCAGGAGACTATACGCCAAAAGTTGAACATTCGAGACAAATTCCTGTCTTGAATGGTTTCAGGGACTAAGACCCTCCCTTGAGGATTGAAATGATGAGAAAGAAACATTTAATAAACAACTACCAGCACTGGATTAAGAAGCTGACTCTAATCCTTTCTCTTCTGTTAACTGACTCTATTTCCTGGGATAAGGCACTTGACCTCTTGGTATTCTGCCCTTTTTCTGTCTTAACTAGTTGTGTGTTTCCTTGCATAAGTCACTTGGCATTGGTTTGTCTATCCAATAAGCCTCACCCTCTTCCTCTCTTCCAAGAATTTCCCCAGCTCCATTCAAACAATGAGCCTGCCCCCTCCCACCGTGGCCAAAATTCATTGCTCCAATCAAATTCTTTCCCTTTTGTTTGGAATAGGGACTAAAAGATTCCAAGTCAAAATAATCTGTCTATTCTCTTGAATTTAGACATGAGATCTCTTGGCAGTAGCCATTTCCTATCATGTGTATGAAAAAGTTGAGAAAACTATTCTGGACAAAACAGAAGAATAAAATGATAAATAGACAAAAAGAAGAAAAAAAAATCTCAGATGATTCTTGAAACCTAACTTTACTCCTCTCCCTGGATTTTAGGTGAAATTCTAGTATCTTATTCCTTCCTTCTTTTTTTTCTTAAGCTAGTTTGCCACTTAGAAAAAAGGAAAGGCTAAATAATTTAATATTTTATAGGAGTTTTGCCTCTGATTTGTTCCCATCTTTGTATAGATGTGTCACTTATAAATCTTTGCTTCTCAATAAGGAAAATAAAGGACCTTCAACATAATCAGTGTGCTGAATTATATGAGCTCTGTCACCCCATCCTGTTCTGACTTTCTATTTACGATTCTGTTTCTCTTAAGGCCAAAGTTTTGGTTGTGGTTAGAAGAGAATATAAAGACAATAATATCTCGTCTCTGTCCTCATGGAACAGTGGTGAGACATCCATGCATAGACTACATCAGCTCTTGATGCCAGCTCTAAGGGAAGCTAGAGCAGGAAGTAACTGCCCCATCCCAGTGATTCTGAGTTCTTGTACTTAGGTGTGATTGTGACTTCAGTAATATCAGAAATTGCAAATGAAAAATGCAATTTAAACAAATGCTTCAGGGACTATGCAGCTGTCAAGACCTGACACTCTCAGATCCAAAGCAGGCTTTTGTGGGAGAATGAAATGTCCAATTATTGTAATAAGAGACCTACCTGAGGCAGAGCTCATGGCCTACAGCCCAAAATACATCGAAGACAATAGCAAGCTAAAGAATGGGTAATCAAGCGCTTGGTATATGGCCTTTGGAGTCAGAATTGTCTTGGTATTCTGGAACAACTATCTGTTCACTGTCTTTTCTGTATGTGTTCAGTCTCCTGCCTGGTTTCTCTGCTTGTGCAGATCTTCCACTGTGGGTAGGGTCCCCTCCTCTCTAAGTTTTTGATTCCAAATTCATCGCTTGAAGGAAGGCTTTAGGCTACTTGATCCCACGTGATTGTTTCCTCCTCTGAATCCAAAGTATTTGATATTAACCCAATTCATCTGAAAATCATGTGATGCCTTGTTAGGAGAATGCAAGTTACTTTAACAAATTCCAAACTTTCAGTGGCTTAACCCAATAGATGCTTAGTTCTTGCTTATGACGTAGTGCAGATTTCTAGCCATTTGATGTCTCTCCTCTGAATGGTGATCCAGGAACCTTTCATCATGCTTTCCTATAATGTGCTCCAAGGCCCTTAGAGTCTTCTGTATCCATCCAACAGACCAGAGATGCCATACCATCTCAACCTAGAAGTGACAAACTTGTATTTTTCTTTTATCCCTCTGGAAAAGAACCAATCACATGGTTTCACCTGCAAATGTGATGAGAATATGTAGCTTGTGGCTGGATAACCCCTTCTGAATGCAACTCTAAACCATAGAAGTGGGAATTTGAATTTTGGTTTATAGTTAATTGTCTTTCACACATTTCTTGTACTTAAATCTCTGTCTGTCCAATACTTCTCATTTCAGGCATTAAAATTCTTTTTTTCTAATTTTTTAAAAGATTTTATTTATTTGAGAGAGAGAGCAAGCATGCGCACACACACAAGTGGGGAGAAGGGCAGAAGGAGAAGCAGACTCCCTGCTGAGCAGAGAGCCTGATGTGGAATTCAGTCCCAGGACCCCAGGATCATGACCTGAGGCAAAGGCAGGCGCTTAACCGACTGAACTACCCAGGAGTCCCCACTCATTAAAATTCTTGATGATGACCCAATAATACAACGTCATATAACTAACTTGAACGTATTTTGTTCTTATTTAATGTGTCATGATTGGTTTGCACTAAATTGGGAAAGTACCTAAGAATTGCAGTAATGGCTAAATTGCCCCAATGTGCCTGGAAGTTACCCTGTTATCTGGTTTGAAGACCCCTAAGAATAAGTAGATATATGGAATGAAAACTTTCTCTTAAAAATGTGATATTGTGTTTTATTCAACAATATTTAGTTCACAAACATTTATGCAGCATCTACAATGCACTAAACATTATGCCAGATGTTTTGGTAAACCAGTTGAGTACCTCAGAGTCCCTGACCATGACAGTTCATGGTTAGGACTAACAAGAAAAATCAGTTATGAACGTACAGATTGAAAGAACCACTTAGAGATGAGTACAGACTGGAATGAAGTTTACAAGCAGACCAGAGAGGGGAGGTCCCTCACCTTGTATTTTGGTACACTGAGATGAGCCCTAGACAGAAGTCAGGAGGCTATTTCTGGTCATGATAAAATCAGTATTACTAAGAAAAAAAAAATAAGATTGGTAATAGCAGAACATCAAACACTGTCAGGTACATCATATTGTTTCCCCCCACTACAATCCTTTGAGACAGGTGTAATAATCATTTCCCTTTGGGAAGATTAAAAAAACTGAAGCTCAGGGAAGCCAAATGATTTCCTAAGATTATAACATTCATAAAGGGTGGAGCTCTGAGTTATTCCACTGACAGTAGCAAATTTTTTCTTTCTGTATTAGACACTTTCTTGGATTCCTTCAAGCTTTATACTTTTAAGTGTATGTAAGTGAAGAGTCACAATGGCAGTCACAGGGGCGTCTCACCTTGTAGGGGCTGAAGAATGAATCTTAAAAGAATGGGTGGGTGGCATTTCACGAAGCTGTATGTACCAGTTTAGATCACTAGGGGGCCATCACCAAATTGCTCTTTCTGGGAGTTGGCGCTAATTAGTAACTTGATTATATGTTTCCCTGGAGGTCCCAAAATATAAGGAATTGAATTCAAGTCCCAGCATTCTAGCTTTTCTTTGAAGCTAGGAACAGCTCTGAAAGAGACAGCGTCTTTCACTCGGAGTTCAGAGAGAACAGAGTTCACAACGCAGCCTGGACTCCACATTTGCTCCAGACCATCTTGCTGTTGAGAGAGCTAAGCTGGATTGAGCGGTGTTACAGCTCCCCCTACTGGACCTTCCTTAAGCTACAACTGGAGTTTCAATAGAACGTGACAATCTAAGTAAATTTAAAAATTTGAATGCCAATCCGTCTTTGTTTTTAAAAATGTGCACTCACACATGTGGGAAATAAGATAACTTCCCATGGACAATATAGTCACAAAAATTTATCTCACTTTTCATACGTTTAAGGTTAGCTTTTCTATGTGGTAGAGAGAGAACATTAAATGTTTAATCTTACACTAAAATACAGTAGGGAATGTCTCTCTATTTTCCCACCCAGAGTCAAAGTGGAATCATTGATGATATAGAAATGCAACAATACCAGCATATATAAATCTGAGTATTTTTATAAAATGTGCTGATCTGCCAAGTAATCTGTATCTCTTTTCTTCTGGCTCAAAAATGAATTTCAATTTTAGTCTTCAAGGAGATTGCCTGGGAAGGCTCCCCTTTTCGAACCCCAAATGCCGGGACTCCTGGGTGGCTCAGTCGGTTAAGTGGCTGCCTTCAGCTCGGGTCGTGATCCCAGGATCCTGGGATCGAGTCCCGCATCGGGCTCCCTGCTCAGCGGGAAGCCTGCTTCTCCCTCGGCCTGCCGTTCCCTCTGCTTGTACTCTCACTCTCTCTAGCAAATAAATAAATAAAATCTTAAAAAAAAATAAAGCTCCACGTGCCACCTTCAGCCAGAACGCGGTTTGCGCTTCTTTCCTCTTACCCGCTTCTTTTTTCCCTTCCAGATTCCTCCACCCCATTGTTCTCCCCGTCCTCCCATAAACCTGGGGCAAACTGTAGTCCTTAAGCAGCGATACCGGCCACAGCATCTTGGAATCGTTAAAAGCTTTGCAGATGAGCTCAAACTCATATTTCATCTCATTCCCAAAGTCATCAGATTCAAGCTTGTCACATCCTCTGGACACAAAGCTCCAGGCATGTTTTATTCATTATCTGTTCTCATCTTTGAGACAAACACCTGCAACCCATTTCGGGGTCTGAAGACATCCATGGAGTTTGAGCCTACCATGCATAGGTTTCTGTATCTTTCTTTGGGCCAGGACCCAGCAGTGGTAAATATTTCACTGCAGCCACTTGGTGGCCCATCTAAGAACTAGGGTCAGTTGTTCATGAGGGTGTTTGTGCCGCTGGCTTTTGAGGACAAAGATGAAGCTAACATAGGAATAATTCTTTACTAGTCTTTTTACATCACATGACTTAAGCTCTAAACCATCTTCTTGAAATGCTTGAGGATGATGAAGAGAAACGAGAGTAAGTAATATTGAATTGAGGACTGCTGGCCTGCTTACTGTTCTAGAGGCCTGCATACAACCTTGTGATTCACTGATAGTAACCATTAGGGAACAAAACACTAGGACACACAGAATTATGAAGTATGAAGCCTGGTTTGGTCCACACTTTTAAGTGACTATGGACAGCTGTTCCATTTCTCTGCTTTGGAGTACCTACATTTGAGGGAGGGAATTGTAACTTGATCAATCACTTGCAAAAAAATGCCTTCTTTGTCAGATGCTCAAAAGCAAGTATGTGATACAGATCATGTATTCTTTTTAGATCCTTGAGAATAAGAACATGAGCAAAAACATTCTAAAATTGGGTAACATGGCAAATTAGTGATAAAAATAAATGTACCTCAAGTATTCTGATTCTTAGTCTAGCCTATTGGTCTGAGGAGAAAACTCTGTCCTATAATAGAGTGTTTTTTTTGGATAATAAAGAATTCAATATTTTGAAATACTTGAAAATGTTAGAAAAAAATCAGTATCGGTTTAAAGTTTAGAGAGACTAATGAGCATACATTAACAAAGTCTACCCTAGCTTTCTATATATGCTTATCTTTGTGTAGTGTGACCAAACTTTAACTAACTAGCTAGTTAACTAACAATCTAAACATATAAATACAAAAGGAAGGGTCCCACAAGGTTAAATGCAAAATTACTTGCACAGAGAATTCTATGGGGAGGCAGTATCGGGAGACACCACTCTCTTTTCTTCAATTTGCAGAAAAACAAATAGCAGTGCTAGGTCAGAAATCAATTGGTCAGTCAGAAATAACTTGGACACCAGGCCCCAGACCTTTTAGAGGGTCAATCCACTTCAGAAAGGGATAGAATATTGGATTGACACAAGAATGGGACCTGAGCTAGCTGACCACAGAGTGGTCACTGTTTCACACATTCTAGTGATCCCATGCTAGACAACATTCATTTCCTCCTCCTCACCTGTTGAAGGAGATAGACTTCATGCCCTAACATAGACCACACCTTCCCAACCATAGCCAACGCAGAAGAGAGATACTCACAGAAGACCAACAGCTTCATAGATATTTCTTAAGAGCACATATTGGTATTTTAAGACATATGAACATATATGAGATACAATCTCTATTGTATAGGCACTTACAATCTGCTTGCATTGTACAACTCAACCCTAGCCTAAGCCGGTAAGATCAGTCAGGCTGCCAGTTAGCTGTGGAAACCTGCACTTACTCCTCACTGCCTCTTTTTTATTTATTGTTCTAATCACTGGGCATAATAGCAGCCAAGTCATCGAAGGATGGTGCTGTGACAGGATAATGGTCTCCGGCTTTGAAAATAACGTCTCAGTTTCTCTGAGGCCTCTTCTTTGGCAGAAGGAGACCATTAGCTTGTCACATTGTCCAGCTCTATTGACATTATCTTTTAATTACCCCCAAAGACCCATCTCCCAGGCAGTATGTCTGAGATTTTCAGAGCACAGGGCTCTTTTGGACTGACATCCTGATCCATTTTATCATTTAACTTCAGAAAGTCTAAGGGGGGAAGAAGATTAAAGGCTTTTAAAAATGGGGAAGAGCATTATGGGAAGACAAGGGGAAGGCTATATTCATGACAACAATTAAAGGGAAAGTGAAGTAGCAAGGAAAGCAAGTTACTCTGAAAGAATTCTAGGAACAGATGTGTGTGTGTGCAGCTATATAGACAAGTATACCATGTTAAATAGAATATTCAAGACAAAAGTTCTGAATTGAGTGTTTTTATAGTTTTGTATAGGGCATAATTAGAGAAGCAGAATGCTGCCAAGTCCTGGAATATTTGCTCTGCCCTCAACTTTTCTTGTGAGACAGATCCATATGTCTGGGTGGTCCTTTCTGTTGGCTCCATTGTTTCTGTCAAGTGTTGAAAGTGTTATTTTGCCCACGACGTGGGCCAGCATTTCCCTATCTCTACTGAGGACAAATAAAGTAAATAAGCTTAAACTGTAGGAAGAGGCTAAGTGAGACATGAGGAAGCAGTTCAGGGCCATGGAAAGTCTGAGATCTGAGAGTTGAAAAAAGTGGAAATTCCTCTTTGTTAGTAGCGGATTCTGGTGTGGGAAGGTTTAGGCGTCGCATGGTCGGGAAACCCCACAGGTGAGTGAGAGTTAGAAAGGAGGGACAGGGTAGACCTTGTTACAGTTGAGTCCGTCAACAGTGGGATGGCTGTCTCTGGGTTTGTGACAGAAAGGGATGGGTGCTGTAGGGGATTCAAGCACGGGAGGTGAAC
The DNA here is from genome assembly GCF_003265705.2 of Callorhinus ursinus. Lineage (NCBI taxonomy): Eukaryota > Metazoa > Chordata > Mammalia > Carnivora > Otariidae > Callorhinus > Callorhinus ursinus. Next base: position 23,904,350 of record NW_027397081.1, on the reverse strand, counting down.
TCCATGTCCTAGAAGGTCACTCCTCCCTTGCTTCAGGACAAGGATGCTGCCTTCATCTTTTTAGTGGCTATATGGTTCCCCTAGAGGTCATTAGTGAGGAAAAGGAGCTCTGCACAAATGTCTTTGTCTTGGTATAGCCCTGTGACCCAGTTAACAGTGACACCAAGGCAACTATGTGGGGATGTGCACTCCTCCTCGTCCCAGCTCTGGGAAAGATGGCTCCCTGCCCATGTTTCCAGCTCACAATAATATCATGGCTGCCAGTCCCTGATTAGAGGCCTCCCTGGGGCTCACTTGTAGCCTGTCTTCTTTCCCTACAGCCCCACCCTCTTCTACATTCCAGAATCCCCTCCCTCTTCCTGTTATTGTTCTGCTCCTCTCTGATAAGATTACATTTGTCCCTATGAAGAGGAATTTTTCTTTCCTGTATATTAATGTTTTTCAAAGGCACACTAATGAAAAGATCTCTATCCCAATGCCAGATAATTTATACTAAGTGTTCAGGGATCTGAGAGAGGAATAGGAGGGCCTAGGGGGTGCGGGAGCCCTGATACGCCTTTAATCACTTATGAAACATTTGACAAACTATCACCAAGCTTCTGATCCTGGTTTCCAAATGTAATTTTGTTTTGGCTACAGGGAAAGGCATTGCATTTTTACCAAGCTAGAGTTAATAGTTCAGCTGTGAAGGAGAAAGGGTCAGAAGACGTGAGTTCCAAAGTTAACTTTGCTACTGTGCTAGTTGCTAACACATGGTTTGCAGACAAGTCAGTTCAAATCTACCTCAGCTTCCTCATTTGTGAAATGGGGCCATTAATCTACCTCAGACCTCCTATGGGGTTTAGTGATATATCATGCTTTATAAGTGCTTTATAAGTGGGAAATATAAATATAAGGCACTTTGATTACCTGGACGTATAAATTGTGACTTGAGGTGAGTTGTATGAAACAGGCCCTATGAAGGGTTTTAGAAAGTTTGGACATCATCTTCATCCTCAAATTCAGCTCCCAGGCAGGTCTCACTCAAACTTTGTTTAAAAATACTGTAGAACTCTGTTCAAGCTTGACCAAATGGAAAATGCTCCTTAGCAATTATTTTATAGATGGCAAAATTGAGGCCCAGAAAAGACAGGAGAATTATTCAAGTTGGTGTGCATCTTTTAACAGCAAAGCCAGCCCTCAAATTTAGCCCAGACATGAGATACCTGGGCTGGGTCCTTTCTAGTCAAACATGTAGTTTCTTCCATCAGGACCATGAATATTGTGATTGTCCTTTAAAGTCATGTTGGATCTAAACCAAACAGACCTTGGACCTACTGTGGGCTCCCTCGCATGAAAGCAAAGGGCTTAGATTTAAATTTACAGTCCTTGCATTTCAAGGCTGTTGCTGATCTGCTGAGCCGACTGTCTCCTGGCCCATCTTCCTGTTTCTGTTGGCTCTGCTGATTTATACCTCTCTTGGCCCTGACTGAGCCACTTGGCGTGCTAGCTTACCAGAAGTTGTGGCTGCAGGGCAGTTGGCTTTGGTCCATTTATCAGTGGTTCAGAGAATTTGACATCCCTTAGTGCAATGGCAAACCTTGCCACCCCACCTGGAAATAATAGAAAACTGTTTCCACTGAAGCCATAAGAACACCGGGAAAAGCCACTGAATTCATATGAAAGTAAGGCGAGAGACTGAAACACCCAGGAATCTTTGGGGAGAAGAAAAGAGCAGTCATTCTCAAACCAGGATGCACATGAAATTCATGTGAGGAACTTGTGAAACATTTGGATGCCCAAGCCCCAGCCTAGACCAACTGATGGCTCACCAACTAGAACATTCATCAGTGACATCTGGAGGGCTTCTTAAAACAGATTGTCGGGTCCCTCTCACCGAGTTTCTGATTCAGTAGGTCTGTGGTGGGGTCTGGGATTTTCAATGTTAACCTGTTCTTGGATGAGGTTGATGCTGCTGATCCGGGGATCTCATTTTGAGAAACACTTCCCTAGATCAAATGTTTTGAAATTTCCGAGGACAGGATCCAGACATCAGTACTTTTTTAAAGTTCCCTCAGTGATTCCAATTCCATGTGTCACCAAACTTGGAAAACTACTGACAATAGAGAGGAACACAGATACCAGAGCAAGAAGCTACGGTGGCTTATTCCTACCTCTAATCTTCTCGAGACGATGAGTCCTGAATCTTCTTGAGAGAGTGCATCCTTCTGATAATTAGATGACTAGGCCTTTGCTTCTGTGGAACATGAAATTTAATTGGAAGGACATTCAGAATGCACCAAAATAGTCCTTCCTTTGTTCCTTTCATCCCTTCCCTTTTCCTTAACAAGACACCCAAGCTTCACAGGCACGTATGTTTACTCCCTGTGCTTTAAAGACATCAGAAAGACCAGCCCTGAATTTCCTGATGGATGCTGGAAGAAGTCAGAGACTTGCCCGCAGATGCCCACCTCATCTCTGTGGTCTGAGGCATTTCTAGCTGAAACAACAGCATAGCAGGACACTGACCGTGAAATGCTAGAGGTCACCCATTTGGCTTCATCATGGCTATCAGTAGACCCGGTCAGTCAGACAAGGTGGGGCATGAGGACACTTTGCGTGAACTTCTCACCATCTGCAGTCAGTGGGATGATACTTCCTAAACTGGAAGGGGTGGATATTGACCTGATAGTCATTAATTAAGGATAGCTAATAATCAATTAGTATTGATGTGTTGTATGATCAAGCTCATTGTATACGTTTTCTTACATAATTTAATCACGGCAATCGTATGAGACAGACTTTAAGGTTTCTATTTTATGGAGCGGGGCAATACAGTGTAGAGAGAGAGAAAATAGTTTGCCAAAGATCAGAAAGCTGGATTCCTACCTCCTTAAGTCTGACCTGGCACACCACTGAGTGCTGGAGATTTCTGTCCAAAGGACAGATCAGGAGGGGAGACCGGGCAGCAGCAGGGATCTAAGGTATGGCATGTGCTGAGGCCACAAATGTTTTTGGACAAAGGAAGTGCTAACGAGGCTCAAGAGCGAGGCCAAGATGGTTCAGAAGACCATGATACCAACTTCACTGGTGTGAGGCCTCCTTCCTGGACTAGGATAGTACTTGGTCAGTGAAAAAACAAACGCAACAAGAGCTTAAGAACTTGATTCTCATTAGCCAAAGATATTGTCAACATGATGTAGTAATTTATGCATATACAGTTGACCCTTGGATAACTCGGGGGCCAGGGTTATTGACTCCCATGCAGTTGAAACTTTTGACCCCCTTCAAGAAACTTAGCTACTACTAACCTACTGTTGACTGGGAGCCTTCCTGATAACATCAACAATAAATTAACACATATTTTGTATGTTACATGTATTATATACTGTATTCATATAATAAAATAAACTACAGAAAAGAAAATGTTAAGAAAATCATAAGGAAGAGAAAATACATTTATAGTACCATACTGTATTTATCTAAAAAAAAAATCTGCATATAAGTGGATTCACGCAGTTCAAACCTGTGTTGTCTAAGGGTCAACTGTACATGCAAAATTAATTTGCAAAATCTGAAGACATGCAGCAAATACTGATTTGCAGCTTGTGTTTTTTCTATTAGTAATCTAACCTGAAAATTTTGTTTATGTTGATAAATATTTTTCTAAAATATGATTTTTAACAAGTGCATTTTATTATGCTACATGTGTGTGCCATATTTAACCTGTGGTAGGACTAGCTTTTACCCAGTTGTCCTCTTTATAAAATAGAATTATGGTAAAGATTATATCAAATTCTACATCTTTACTTATTTTTAATGTGAAATTCCTACAAGTTGAAATGCTGGGTCTTATATAGGCATATTTTTAAGGTCTCTGACACCTCTTCCTAAATTGCTGTTTCACAGCATGTCATGTCACTGTGGCGCCCCATGGAAGGAATGATTTGTTCCAGGTTCTGTGTTTTCCTGCAGTGGCATGCTGCCCAGAACGGCTTGCTTCTGCAGGGGGCGCTGCTCTTGGACTTAGCTGCTGCCTCCAGCCTCTGGCTTGAGAATGGACTAAAAAGACTTCATTTTCATGAAACCCCCTATAGCAACTCTCATAAATTTGTTGATTCTCTGATTGTTTTTCTAAGGTTAAGGACTTTTCTTTATTTTTTACAAATTAAGACTATGTCGATTTTGTATATTTCTGAATCAAAAACATCTTTGTCTTCACAGTATAAGAGGACACACAAGGAGTTAGAAAAGACCATGATACTTAGAGTGATTACTCTATTGAAAACCTGTTGAGCATTTTCCTTAAAGTAGTTTTTTATATCTTGTCATTCTTAGCACCGTTTCTAGAGAAAAACTCTTTGATCCCAAGCAAAAAGCACAAGAGGCGGAGTTCGTTGTCAAGAGATGTAGCTCAGATTCTCAGACCTAGTGAAGAACTCACAAAATTGTCTGCAAAAAAGGTTTTATTTTGTTAAACTAGTCTTCCACTTGCATTGTCAAAGGGTGCCCATGTCTGCCAACCTCGAAAATACGCTGGATACTAATGCTTTTAAATTGCAATTTGATAGGTAAAAATTAGTGTCCACTGAAATTTTTTTATTGGCATCACATCATACTACAAAATAATAATATAAAGAAACTTACTTTGCCAAATAGGATTTCTGCACTAGTCACAGGTTTTTCAACACCACTGTAATGAAAAATGTTGATTTAAATCATATTTTAGACTTATTAATGCACTTAGCCTCATTTTCTTTTCATGCTCCTTTTTCACTAACTCTGGATTTTCTAACTAAAAACTCCCAGATACAGTGCGTGTGTGTGTGTGTGTGTGTGTGTGTATGTGTGTCTGTGTGAGTGTGTGTAGTGGGAGGGGGATTATTTCCCCAAACGCTTTGTGTTTTGGAACTAGTGAGAGGAATAGTTTCTGTTTAGGAAAACCAGCATTTCTATTTGTGTCTTCATTTTTCTACCATACTCCACCCCCTTGTTAACCACCTCATTTCCCAATTAACCTTGGGATCCCTGATTCTGGAGGTGAAAGGCGAAACAAAGAGTTGTGCAGACAATATATAATACCCCCACGAGGGCGTCAGAATTTGACAGCCTTCAATAGGTTAATTTTTCAAAGTGGTAAGCTGATATTTCTGTATAAAATGCACATCTGCAGGGTAAATGGTATTAAGTGTTGGTGAATTATGGTCCCAGCCTAGGGGTCACTTGAACTTCAGTGCTACAAGCACCTTAATGCTTTTTTGAATGAAGGCTCTGCTAATTGCTTCCATATGATTCTCCCCTTGTCCCGCCTCCCAACTGCCATCACTGTCCCCACCCCCCTCCCCAATTGTGCTTTGGCATACACAGGAATAATGAGCTATGAAATTGTACCATGTTGATGCGGGGCTGATGTTGGAACAGAACCTGCCATTTTCCCCTGGATTTGCTTTGACTCTTGAAGTTCAGACAGCTTTGGGGTCAAGTCCCAGAAGCCCTAAGTCCACCTCCTTGCTCCCGACTCCCCCATTCCTTTAAACCACTGGGAGTGCACACTTAGACTGTGAAGGGGCAGGCAGACCATTAATTAGCTTGACTGTTATGCTGTCTGGTGGAAGCGGGATCTGAGGGCATTTTAAAGGGTGTGTTGGCATGTTGATGGGAAGGAGGGAGGCAAAAGGGGTTGCAAGCATTTCTAATATATGCCACTGAAGGATTCCCTGGTTGAGCCAAGCTGGCCCCGAAATTAGCCTTCTGAGGTTTGCCTACTCCCCACACAGATCACCACGCAAAGTCTGAACTCCAGCACTCTGGAAGGAGCAACAAGAGACAACTCAAGCTGGCCTCCTGGATGGAGGTTACATTTTAAAGTATTGTCGATTTAGCTAAAAGAGGACCAGCAGGAGACCTGGCAACAGACAAATATAAAGAAGAAAGCCTGCATAGATCGGGCACCTCTTTCACACCGGACGCTTTCCTAAGCATTGTGCGTGGGCTCTAACTCCCCTTGCTCCCGTGGGAGGCGGGTATGAACACGCCCACTTCTACTAGGAAGAAAAGAAGGCTCGTTTCTTCAAGCTGCTTGCCCAAGATAACAACTCAAATCTTATAGATGGTGGATCTAGATCCACACTCGGGAGGGCCTGTGCTCTCCAGCAGCATAGGTTAGTGGTACACTGGTGTGTGTCCTGGTGTCTCCAGAGTACTAAGCTGAGTGAGCCAGAAACACTCAGTTTTCACATCTGTAAAATGAGCATGGTCTTTCTGTATACCTTATGTAGCTATTGTGAGATAAGATAGGATAAGAATGCATGCACAGCAATGAGCATAGTACACCTATTTAGAATTCAGAAGATGTTACTTGTGGACACCTTGGTGGCTCAGCAGGTTAAGTCTGACACTTGGTTTGGTTCAGGTCCTGATCTCATGGGTCCTGAGTTTAAGTCCCACCTCTGGCTCATCACTCAGCAGAGAGTTTGCTTGAAGATTCTGTCAAATAAATAAATCTTAAAAAAAAAAAAAAAAGATGTTGGGGGCGCGGAGCAAGATGGCAGAGGAGAAGGAGACCTGGATTTCATCTGGTCCCAGGAATTCAGCTGGATAGGGATCAAACCATTCTGAACACCTACGAACTCAACAGGAGATCGAAGAAAAGAATAGCAACAACTCTCTGAACAGAAAAGCGACCACCTTCTGGAAGGTAGGACGTGCGGAGAAGTGAATCCGAGGTGATATTCGGGAGGATAGACGGCGGGGGAGGGGGCCTCCAGGGGCCGCTTCTGGCAAGTGATAGAGCCACGGAGCACAAAATCGGACCTTTTAGAAGCCGGCTCCGCTGAGGGACGTCGCTGCAGTGGCTAAGTGGGGGGTGGAACCCTCGTGGGACAGTGTGGTCTCAGGACCCTCGGGGTCACAGGAAGACCGGGGGTGCCTGAGTGCGGCAGAGCTCCCAGGTATCAGAGAGGGGAAGCCGGCTGCGGAGACCGAGCTGAGGTGCGGGCTCTCAGCTCGGGGTGGCCATAAACCATGATCCACAGCACAGTCAGGCCACTGCTCCTCCAGCGGGGACCCAACAAGTGGCAGATCCGGGGAGACTCCCCTTCCTTCCCCAGGAGGAGAGGCGCGGGAGCGCACTGCAGGGATCTGCTGGGTTTGGAGACTCCACACGGGGTCAGGTGCCAGAGATAGAAACACTCGGTCACAGGCCGGGTGAGCACGGAGTGTGGTCGGAGACCAGGGAGACGGGAGTGACTGCTTTTCTCTGGGGGTGCACTGAGGAGCGGGGACCCGAGTTCTCAGCTCCTCTGGGTGGAGATTGGGAGGCCGCCGTTTTCACTCTTGTCCTCCGAAGCTGTACAGAAAGCTGGCAGGGAACAAAAGCTCCGGAGAGCAAACCCAAGCACATGACTTAGCCCGGATGGGCAAGGGCGGGGCAATTCAGCCTCCGGCAAAGACATTTGGAAACCACGGCAACAGGCCCCTCCCCCAGAAGATCAGCACGAACAGCCAGCCAAGACCAAGTTTACCCATCAAGGAGAACGGGAGAACTCCAGCGCTAGGGGAATACTGCACATCGAATTCATGGCTTTTTTTTTTTTAAAGATCTCATTATTTATTTGAGAGAGAGAGAGTGAGAGACAGAGAGCACAAGAGGAAAGAGGGTCGGAGGGAGAAGCAGACTCCCCACTTAGCAGGGAGCCTGATGTGGGACTTGATCCCGGGACTCCAGGATCATGACCTGAGCCGAAGGCAGTCGCTGAATCAACTGAACCACCCAGGCGCCCGAATTCATGGCTTTTTTTTTACCATGATTCTTTAGTCTTTCAAAGTTAATTTTTTTAAACTTTTTTTTTAATTTTTCTTTTTCCCTTTTTCAACCAATATCTTATCAATCCCTTTTTTTAAAAACATTTTTATTTTTTGTCTGTAGAGTCATATTCTATCACTTCATAGTAGTTACCCTTATTTTTGGCATATATAAATAAGTTGTTCTCTCTTTAAAATTTTGAGGTACAGTTTCTTCTAACATATCAAAATATACCCTAAATCTCTAGTGTATGGCTTTGTTCTAGTCTCCTGCCTGATCACATTCTCTCCCTTTTTTTCCTTTTTTGTTTTAAATCCTCTTCTTTCTTTTCTCAAACAATTTCTTATCTTATCAACTCCTTTTATAAATTTTTTTATAATTTTCATCTTTACAATCATATTCCATCCCTTCATCGTATCAACCCTTATTTTTGTACATATATAAGTTTTTCTTTCTTTAAAAATTTTGGGAGGCACTTTCTTCTAACAGACCAAAATACACCCAAAATCTAGTGTGTGGCACTGACCTATGCACCAGCCTGATCATATTTGATCATATTCTGTTTTTTTTTTTTGTTTTGTTCTGTTTTTTTTTGTTTTTATCTTTTTCTTTATCTTTTTTCTTTCTTTCACTTTCTTTTCCCCCAGTTTCAGGTCTTTTCTGATTTGTTTAGAGTATATTTTCTGGGGACGTTGTTACCCTGTTTGCATTTTGTTCTCTCATTCATCTATTCTCCTCTGGACAAAATGACAAGACAGAAAAATCGCCTCAACAAAAAGAACAAGAGGCAGTACCGACTGCCAGGCAACTACTCAATATGACATTAGTACGATGTCAGACCGAGAGTTCAGAATCATGATTTTAAGATACTAGCTGGGCTTGAAAAAAGCATGGAAGTTATTAGAGAAACTCTTTCTGGACAAATAAAAGAACTAAAATCTAACCAAGTCAAAAACAAAAAGGCTATTAATGAGGTGCAATCAAAAATGGGGGTGCTAACTACTAGGATAAAAGAGGCAGAAGAGAGAATCAGTGATATAGAAGACCAAATGATGGAAAATAAAGAAGCTGAGAAAAAGAGATAAACAACTACTGGATCACGAGGGCAGAATTCGAGAGATAAGCAATACCATAAGACGAAACAACATTAGAATAATTGGGATCCCAGAAGAAGAAGAAAGAGAGAGAGGGGCAGAAGGTATATTGGAGCAAATTATAGCAGAGAACTTCCCTAATGTGGGGAAGGAAACAGGCATCAAAATCCAGGAGGCATAGAGAACCCCTCTCAAAATCAATAAAAATAGGTCAACACCCCGACATCTAATAGTAAAACTTACGAGTCTCAGAGACAAAGAGAAAATCCTGAAAGCAGCTTGGGAGAAGAGATCTGTAACCTACAATGGTAGAAACATTAGATCGGCAACAGACGGTATCCACAGAGACCTGGCAGGCCAGAAAGGACTGGCATGATATCTTCAGAGCACTAAACGAGAAAAATATGCAGCCAAGAATACTATATCCAGCTAGGCTGTCATTGAAAATAGAAGGAGAGATAAAAAGCTTCCAGGACAAACAAAAACTAAAGGAATTTGCAAACACGAAACCAGCCCTCCAAGAAATATTGAGAGGGGTCCTCTAAGCAAAGAGAGAACCTAAAAGCAGCAAAGAGCAGAAACGAACACAGACAACAGACAGTTAACAGTCACCTTACAGGTAATACAATGGCACTAAATTCATACCTTTCAATAGTTACCCTGAATGTAAATGGGCTCAATGCCCCAATCAAAAGACACAGGCTATCAGATTGGATTAAAAAACAAGACCCATCAATATGCTGTCTGCAAGAGACTCATTTTAGACCCAAAGACACCCCCAGATTGAAAGTGAGGGGGTGGAAAACCATTTACCATGCTAATGGACACCAAAAGAAAGCTGGGGTGGCAATCCTTATATCAGACAAACTAGATTTTAAAACAAAGACTGTAATAAGAGTTGAGGAAGGACACTATATCCTACTTAAAGGGTCTATCCAACAAGAAGATCTAACAATTGTAAATATCTATGCCCCGAACATGGGAGCAGCCAATTATATAAGGCAATTAATAACAAAAGCAAAGAAACACATTGACAACAATACAATAATAGTGGGGGACTTTAACACCCCCCTGACTGAAATGGACAGATCATCTAAGCAAAAGATCAACAAGGAAATAAAGACTTTAAATGACACACTGGACCAAATGGACTTCACAGACATATTCAGAACATTCCATCCCAAAGCAACGGAATACACATTCTTCTCTAGTGCCCATGGAACATTCTCCAGAATTGATCACATCCTAGGTCACAAATCAGGTCTCAA
>NW_027397081.1:23876519-23893805 GCF_003265705.2 Callorhinus ursinus | reverse complement strand
TCTTTCAAAGTTAATTTTTTTAAACTTTTTTTTTAATTTTTCTTTTTCCCTTTTTCAACCAACATCTTATCAATCCCTTTTTTTAAAAACATTTTTATTTTTTGTCTGTAGAGTCATATTCTATCACTTCATAGTAGTTACCCTTATTTTTGGCATATATAAATAAGTTGTTCTCTCTTTAAAATTTTGAGGTACAGTTTCTTCTAACATATCAAAATATACCCTAAATCTCTAGTGTATGGCTTTGTTCTAGTCTCCTGCCTGATCACATTCTCTCCCTTTTTTTCCTTTTTTGTTTTAAATCCTCTTCTTTCTTTTCTCAAACAATTTCTTATCTTATCAACTCCTTTTATAAATTTTTTTATAATTTTCATCTTTACAATCATATTCCATCCCTTCATCGTATCAACCCTTATTTTTGTACATATATAAGTTTTTCTTTCTTTAAAAATTTTGGGAGGCACTTTCTTCTAACAGACCAAAATACACCCAAAATCTAGTGTGTGGCACTGACCTATGCACCAGCCTGATCATATTTGATCATATTCTGTTTTTTTTTTTTGTTTTGTTCTGTTTTTGTTTGTTTTTATCTTTTTCTTTATCTTTTTTCTTTCTTTCACTTTCTTTTCCCCCAGTTTCAGGTCTTTTCTGATTTGTTTAGAGTATATTTTCTGGGGACGTTGTTACCCTGTTCGCATTTTGTTCTCTCATTCATCTATTCTCCTCTGGACAAAATGACAAGACAGAAAAATCGCCTCAACAAAAAGAACAAGAGGCAGTACCGACTGCCAGGCAACTACTCAATATGACATTAGTACGATGTCAGACCGAGAGTTCAGAATCATGATTTTAAGATACTAGCTGGGCTTGAAAAAAGCATGGAAGTTATTAGAGAAACTCTTTCTGGACAAATAAAAGAACTAAAATCTAACCAAGTCAAAAACAAAAAGGCTATTAATGAGGTGCAATCAAAAATGGGGGTGCTAACTACTAGGATAAAAGAGGCAGAAGAGAGAATCAGTGATATAGAAGACCAAATGATGGAAAATAAAGAAGCTGAGAAAAAGAGATAAACAACTACTGGATCACGAGGGCAGAATTCGAGAGATAAGCAATACCATAAGACGAAACAACATTAGAATAATTGGGATCCCAGAAGAAGAAGAAAGAGAGAGAGGGGCAGAAGGTATATTGGAGCAAATTATAGCAAAGAACTTCCCTAATGTGGGGAAGGAAACAGGCATCAAATTCCAGGAGGCACAGAGAACCCCCCTCAAAATCAATAAAAATAGGTCAACACCCCGACATCTAATAGTAAAACTTACGAGTCTCAGAGACAAAGAGAAAATCCTGAAAGCAGCTTGGGAGAAGAGATCTGTAACCTACAATGGTAGAAACATTAGATCGGCAACAGACGGTATCCACAGAGACCTGGCAGGCCAGAAAGGACTGGCATGATATCTTCAGAGCACTAAACGAGAAAAATATGCAGCCAAGAATACTATATCTAGCTAGGCTGTCATTGAAAATAGAAGGAGAGATAAAAAGCTTCCAGAACAAAAAAAAACTAAAGGAATTTGCAAGCACAAAAGCAGCCCTCCAAGAAATATTGAAAGGGGTCCTCTAAGCAAAGAGAGAGCCTAAAAGCAACATAGGCCAGAAAGGAACACAGACAATATACAGTAAGTCACCTTACAGGCAATACAATGGCACTAAATTAGTATCTTTCAATAGTTACCCTGAATGTAAATGGGATAAATGCCCCAATCAAAAGACACAGGTTATCAGATTGGATAAAAAACAAGACCCATTGATATGCTGTCTGCAAGAGATTCATTTTAGACCCAAAGACACCCCCAGATTGAAAGTGAGGGGATGGAAAACCATTTACCATGCTAATGGACATCAAAAGAAAGCTGGGGTGGCAATCCTTATATCAGACAAATTAGATTTTAAACTAAAGAATGTATTAAGAGATGAGGAAGGACACTATATCCTACTCAAAGGGTCTATCCAACAAGAAGATCTAACAATTGTAAAGACCTATGCCCCTAACATGGGAGCAGCCAATTATATAAGGCAATTAATACCAAAAGCAAAGAAACACATTGACAATAATAGAATAATAGTGGGGGACTTTAACACCCCCTGAGTGAAAGGGACAGATCATCTAAGCAAAAGATCACAAGGGAATAAAGACTTTAAATGACACACTGGACCAAATGGTCGTCACATATGCAGAACACTCCATCCCAAAGCCACGGAATACACATTCTTCTCTAGTTCCCATGGAACATTCTCCAGAATTGATCACAACCTAGGTCACAAATCAGGTCTCAACCAGTACCAAAAGTTTGGGATTATTCCCTGCATATTTTCAGACCACAATGCTTTGAAACTAGAACTCAATCACAAGAGGAAAGTCGGAAAGAATGGAGGTTAAAGAGCATCCTACTAAAGAATGAATGGGTCAACCAGGAAATTAAAGAAGAATTAAAAAAATTCATGGAAACCAATGAAAATGAAAACACAACTGTTCAAAATCTTTGGGATGCAGCAAAGGCAGTCCTAAGAGGAAAGTATGTAACAATATAAGCCTTTCTCAAGAAACAAGAAAGGTCTCAAATACATAACCTAACCCTACACCTAAAGGAGCTAGAGAAAAAACAGCAAATAAAGCCTAAACCCAGCCCGAGAAGAGAAATAATAAAGATCAGAGCAGAAATCAATGAACTAGAAACCAAAAGAACAGTAGAACAGATCAACGAAACTAGGAGCTGGTTATTTGAAAGAATTAACAAGATTGATAAACCCCTGGCCAGACTTATCAAAGAGAAAAGAGAAATGTCCCAAATCAACAAAATCATGAATGAAACAGGGGAGATCACAACCGACACCAAAGAAATACAATTATAAAAACATATGAGCAACTATATGCCAGCAAATTAGATAACCTGGAAGAAATGGGTGCATTCCTAGAGATGTATCAACTACCAAAACTGAACCAGGAAGAGATAGAAAACGTGAACAGACCTATAACCACTAAGGAAATTGAAGCAGTCATCCAAAATCTCCCAACAAACAAAAGCCCAGGGCCAGATGGCTTCTCAGGGGAATTTTACCAAACATTTCAAGAAGAATTAATACCTATTCTTCTGAAACTGTTCCAAAAAATAGGAATGGAAGGAAAACTTTCAAACTCATTTTATGAGGCCACCATTACCTTGATCCCCAAACCAGACAAAGACCCCATCAAAAAGAATTACAGACCAATATCCTTGATGAACATGGATGCAAAAATTCTCACCAAAATAGTAGCCAATAGGATCCAACAGTACATTAAAAGAATTATTCACCACGACCAAGTGGGATTTAACCCTGGGCTGCAAGGCTGGTTCATCATCCATAAATCAGTCAACATGATACAACACATTAACAAAAGAAAGAACAAGAATTATATGATCCTCTCAACAGATGCAGAAAAAGCATTTGACAATGTACAGCATCCATTCTTTGATCAAAACTCTTGAGAGTATAGGGATCGAGGGTACATACCTCAATATCATAAAAGCCATCTATGAAAAACCTACAGCGAATATCATTCTCAATGGGGAAAAACTGAGAGCTTTCCGCCTAAGGTCAGGAATGCGGTAGGGATGTCCACTATCACCACTGTTATTCAACATAGTATTAGAAGTCCTAGCCACAGGAATCAGAAAATAAAAAGAAATCAAAGGCATCTGAAGCGGCAAGGAAGTCAAACTCTCACTGTTTGCAGATGATATGATACTTTGTGTGGAAAACCCAAAAGACTCCACCCCAAAACTGCTAGAACTCATACAGGAATTCAATAAAGTGGCAGGATATAAAATCAATGCACAGAAATCAGTGGTATTCCTATACATCAACAACAAGACAGAAGAAAGAGAAATTAAGGAGTCGATCCCATTTACAATTGCACCCAAAAACATAAGATACCTAGGAATAAATCTAACCAAAGAGGCAAAGGATCTGTACTTAGAAAACTATAAAATACTCATGAAAGAAATTGAAGAAGACACAAAGAAATGGAAAAATGTTCCATGCTCATGGATTGGAAGAACAAACATTGTGAAGATGTCAATGCTACCTAGAGCAATCTACACATTCAATGCAATCCCCATCAAAATACCATCCACTTTTTTCAAAGAAATGGAACAAATCATCCTAAAATTTGTATGGAACCAGAAGAGACCCCGAATAGCCAGAGGAATGTTGAAAAAGAAAAGGAAAGCTGGCAGCATCACAATTCCAGACTTCTAGTTCTATTACAAAGCTGTCATCATCAAGACAGTATGGTACTGGCACAAAAACAGACACATCGATCAATGGAACAGAATAGAGGGCCCAGAAATGGACCCTCAACTCTATGGTCAACTAGTCTTTGACAAAGCAGGAAAGAATGGCCAATGGCAAAAAGACAGTCTCTTCAACAAATGGTGTTGGGAAAATTGGACAGCCACATGCAGAAGAATGAAACTGGACCATTTCCTTACACCACACACAAAAATAGACTCCAAATGGTTGAAAGACCTAAATGTGAGACAGGAGTCCCTCAAAATCCTAAAGGAGAACACAGGCAGCAACCTCTTCAACCTCAGCCGCAGCAACTTCTTCCTAGAAACATTGCCAAAGGCCCGGGAAGCCAGGGCAAAAATGAACTCTTGGGACTTCATCAAGATGAAAAGCTTTTGCACAGCAAGAGAAACAGTCCACAAAACCAAAAGACAACCGACAGAATGGGAGAAGATATTTGCAAATGACATATCAGATAAAGGGCTAGTATCCAAAATCTATAAAGAACTTATCAAACTCAACACCCAAAGAACAAATAATCCAATCAAGAAATGGGCAGAAGACATGAACAGACATTTTTCCAAAGAAGATATCCAAATGGCCAACAGTCACATGAAAAGTGGTCAACATCGCTTGGCATCAGGGAAATCCAAATCAAAACCTCCATGAGATACCACCTCACACCCGTCAGAATGGCTAAAATTAACAAGTCAGGGAACGACAGATGTTGGCGGGGTTGTGGAGAAAGGGGAACCCTCCTACACTGTTGGTGGGAATGCAAGCTGGTGCAGCCACTCTGGAAAACAGTATGGAGGTTCCTCGAACAGTTGAAAATAGAGCTACCATATGATCCAGCAATTGCACTACTGGTTATTTACCCCAAAGATACAAATGTAGGGATCCAAAGGGGTACGGGCACCCCGATGTTTATAGCAGCAATGTCCACAATAGCCAAACTGTGGAAAGAGCCAAGATGTCCATCAACAGATGAATGGATAAAGAAGATATGATATATACACACACACACACACACACACACACACACACACACACACAATGGAATATTAAGCAGCTATCAAAAGGAATGAGATCTTGCCATTTGCAACGACGTGAATGGAACTGAAGGGTATTATGTTGAGCGAAATAAGTCAATCAGAGAAAGACATGTATCATATGACCTCACTGATATGAGGATTTCTTAATCTCAGGAAACAAACCGAGGGTTGCTGGAGTGGGGGGTGGGAGGGATGCAGAGGCTGGGTTCTAGACATTGGGGAGGGTATGTGCTACGGTGCGCGCTGTGAATTGTGCAAGACTGTTGAATCACAGATCTGTACCTCTGAAACAAATAATGCAATATATGTTAAGAAAAAAAAAAGGATGAAGTTAGCAGGAGGGGAAGAATGAATGGGGGGAAATAGGAGGAGGAGACAAACCGTGAGAGAAGATGGACTCTGAAAAACAAACTGAGGTTTCTAGAGGGGAGGGGGGTGGGAAGATGGGTTAGCCTGGTGATGGGTATTAAGGAGGGCACGTTCTGCGTGGAGGACTGGGTGTTATGCACAAACAATGAATCATGGAACACTACATCAAAAACTAATGATGTAATGTACGGTGATTAACATAACAATAAAAATTTTTAAAAAGATGTTAGTTGTTATTCATCCTTGTTTTTGTTGTTATTGGTATTTCTGTATCCTCCTAGGAACCACCAATCACCACTGCCTCCTAATCCTTGATATTCTGAAGGCCTACAACTCCTCATGCCAAGCTACCCTGGACTTTAAGCCCAGCTTCTTTTCCGGATCAGTCCAGCCTGAAGTGACTTTGCCTTTTCTCAAATTCCTTTAGCGCTACCTGTCCTATTCTCTTGGCAGTAACAGGCATTGCCCCTTCCCTTTAATTGTATTATTGAACTAGTATTTTCATTTTACAGCTTTTTAATGCCCCCGCCCCTCATGTTTATGGCTTATTCTCCCTCAGCTAAGTGGTGGGGGTCTCTGTAGGGTAGGGGTCTCACATTTCTTTGAGTTTCTTAGGGCACCTGGTTTGAAGCCACGCCAGCATTTTTGCTCCAAGAAAATTTGAGAATTCTATCTTATAACATTTTAATGAAGAGTATAAACTCTCATTTTAGACATCCTTAAAGAAATTCGGTAGAATTTGTTTTATTACCCATATCTCTGGTCTGGTCTGTAGGCCATACCTGGCCGGGCTACTCAGATGCACCTGCATGTCTCAGGCCACTGTGACTGAGGCTGGCTGGCATCGAGATGCGAGCCAGTATTTAGAATTCACTTTTGAGACAATTAGATGTAGTTGTGGGGGCAGGGGGAACAAGAACAAAAACACGTAAGGAAAACAGTTCAAAAAAAGTTTTGACCAAGCAAAATTGTATTCGTATTTAAAGGTTCTATTTTCCCCACTATGGATTTGAGCTTGTAAGCACATAAATGGTGGCGTTTATTTATCTTTACCCAGCACAAATTCATGCTGAATGTATTTATAGTCAGGGTTCTTTCAGACACATTTTATAAAAGCTCAACACAAACTAGCTTCAGAGAAAAGGTTGCATAGGATGAATTGAAAAACCAAAACAGTTCTCAGGGATCTTAAAAACTGATATCCAGGGCGCCTGGGTGGCTCAGTTGGTTCATCGTCTGCCTTCAGCTCAGGTCATGGTTCTGGAGTCTTGGGATCGAGTCCCGTGTCAGGCTCCCCGCTCGGCAGGGAGTCTGCTTCTCCCTCTGACCCTCCCTCCTCTCATGCGCTCTCTCTCTCTCTCATTCTTTCTCTCTCAAATAAATGAATAAAATCTTAAAAAAAAAAAACTGATATCCAGAGGTGCCTAGGTGGTGTCTGCCTTCAGCTCCGTAATGGTCCCAGGGACCTGGGAAGGAGTCCCGCATCTGGCAACCCACATCGGGCTGCCAACTGCTTTTCCCTCTGCCCTTCTCCCTGCTTGAGCTCTCTCTCCCACTCTGCACTCTCTCTCTCAAATAAATAAATAAATTTTTATTTTATTATATAAATATATTTATATATATAAAATGTATATCCAAACCATCTTCTCTCCCTGCCTCTCTTCCCCCACCTCTTTTTTTTTTTTTTTCCTTTTCTCTAGCCCATAGATGTATTATTTGTCTTTTTCCAGCTCTGGGATTACTTTTTCAAAGTTTCATAATCAAATATGAAACTTTACTCCAGCGGCCCCATTTAGGAAGCTACTAGGGGGAATTCTGATAGAAACAAGAATAGGGAATATTATGATTACCATAGTCTAGGTCCCATGCATCCCCACCCGAACCCCTGATACAGTCAGAAAGGCCAACTTTACTGCCTAATCACTCTTTAAAAAAAAAAAAATTATTTATTTTGAGAAAGAGAGAGCACGCGTGCGAGCACAGGACAGGGATGGGGGGAGGGGAAGAGGGAGAGAGAGAATCTTAAGCAGGCTCCACGCCCAACGTAGAGTCCATTGCCGGGCTCGATCTCACGACCCTGAGATCATAACCTAAACCGAAATCAAGGGTCAGATGCTCAACCAACTGAGCCACCCAGGAGCTCCATGCTTAATCACTCTTAACAATCTTAAGACAGCTAGGATAAAAAATTAAACATTTGAATATTATTAGATTATTTTGTCTTGCACTTATTCGTTATGTATTTGTTTAACAAATATTTACTGGGCATTGAGGAGAGAATGAACACTAGCCATGGTTACTACTCTTGTGTAGCTAATACTCAATGGAGAGGTGTGGCAATTAAATAATTCCTAACAAAGTGAGGTGAGTGCCATGGGTGGAAGTTTAGGGTATCCCAGAAGTATTCCACTGGAGCTCCAATGGTTGGATTCTAGGAGGAAGTGAAGTTCAAGCTGAGAGGTGAGAAGTGAATTATAGTTGTCCTGGTGAAGAGGAAGGAAGAAAACATCTGGGGCCTTTGAGAATGCCTAATGTTAACATTTATTTGTGTTCATGTCTTCTCTCCTCTACTGCTTCCTAAGAACAAGATCAATGTGTTGTTTATCTATGTGTCTTTCACATTTTCTTCAACAGGGCATTTCCCAGAGTAGGTTCTCACAGTGATATTAACATCTATGTGGTAATTAATGTATGCCAGGTACTATTCTAAGTACTTTACATTATTAATTGATTTAATCCTCCTAACAATTCTATGAAGTAAGCAAATTTATCAACATTTTTTAAATGAGTCAGCCAAGGCACAGAGAGCTTGAGTGATCAGTACAAGGTTATAGAGTTTATAAATTCTGGAGCCAAAATTCGAACCAAGAAATCTGATGTCAGAGTCCAAGAGCTTATCCTTTATACTATATTTTCTATTGAATGAAGGATGGACAGATGGATGGATGGACAGACAAATAAGAACAAAACTGGAGGCATAGGACCCAGGAAACAGAGTATCCAGGGATAAAGCCCAACAGAAATACACAGGGCTGAATGTATCTGTCTTAAAACCACAGAGATATAGCTGGTCAGTTAACTGTGGATGTTGTAATGCCTGGTTGGAAAGCTAGGAAGTACTTTCCTGGGGTTTCAAATCAGTTTCTCAAAACTATACTGACTCTTTTTACAATACAGACCTAATCAAACTGCAAACAGGGGGCTTGCAATGTCTGATGGTAATCTTGTATTCCACTGTTCTGAACTCCAAATAACTTTGTAATTCCATTTTTTCTTGATTTTTCCCAGATTCCTCTAATCATTGTCCAGCACCCCACCTTTGCTATGTTAAGAGGCATAAAATAACCATAAGTACTTGAAAGACATCCTAGAAGGTGATTTGTTTGCCTAACAAGTTAGAGGTCCAGTTTATGAGTCTGTTCAAATTTGGTGAAAATAAATGATGTTTCTGAAGAGTTTATAGCTTAGCATTCCGGTATCTGTTTAATAACTATTCAGCTGGTAAAGGATGAGTTCCATAGAGTTGATGGCTATTTTATTTGAGGTATAATATTACAGGATAATCCCAGTGATTGACCTTGGCTCCCAAATCTCAGATATCTGTGGATATTGCCTCTGAAGTTTCTCCAGCTCCAAATCTGAGTATTCTGGTTTTCAGAACTCTG
This sequence comes from Callorhinus ursinus, assembly GCF_003265705.2. Taxonomy (NCBI): domain Eukaryota; kingdom Metazoa; phylum Chordata; class Mammalia; order Carnivora; family Otariidae; genus Callorhinus; species Callorhinus ursinus. Next base: position 23,884,381 of record NW_027397081.1, on the reverse strand, counting down.
CAATGAGGGGCATAAGTACCTTCCCAGAGTTCTTACGGAGGCTGAAAGAATGTTGCTGGGAAAGGTATCACTTCCCACTTCCCTTTGTCATCGGGATCTACTTACCAAGCTCCTAGAATCAGACTATCAGATCCATTCCCATACTGTGTACCTAGGTTCAGGTCCATCTCACCACATCTGTACCCTTGCTCCTGACAGACTGGCAGAGAAATTTATGATGTTCCTGACCAGAGAGAATGGTAGGAAATATGAAAATTTAACTAAAATAAAGCATTTTCACCAGAAGCTACCGACTCTTTAAAAAAAAAATCTGGTGAAAGAATTTGAGCAACCAACTTTAAGAAAATGGCATATTGGAATAAAGCAGAAGTAGGAGCAAGGGGAAGGCGCCAGGAGCAAGGGGAAGCTTATAGCCTACTGACCCAGTTTTGTAGTCTCTGCATTTTACTGTGAGGCCTTAAAGGGGTTCTAGTTAAACCCACTAGAGCTACAGAATTACAAACACTCCTATCTAATTTATGGCCCTGCAAATTGCACTCATTTGACTGAAAAAAATACTTGCATTTTTGAGACAATTTACACCTTTTTATGGTTAAACATGCATCATAAGCTTACAGACCATTGGTTTTTATTTACTTCTTCATTCATTTACTTGTTTAATTTGCCTTTTCACGTATCATGTCCATTTTACTATTGGAATTTTGGCCTTTCTCTTATTGATTTGTAAGCATTTCTTATGGTTATTTGTTTATTAACTCCATACCTATTATGTGTATAGTTTCCTGTGCCCCCCCAAAATACCAGTCACATAGTTCATGCTTGATAAATGTTTGCTAAGTAAGGAAAAAAATTAAAGTTTATCTTTTGGGGAGTATGGCAGAGATTGTTAGTTGTCAATGTAAGTATAAGCATAATGCCGCTAGTCTAACTTTGTTGCAGAAACAAATGACCTCTACATCTCTGTGGTTTATAATAAAATGATTAATTTCTTAGTCACATGCACATCAGCTCTGGTGTGCTTGGCTTTGTACCATGTCTTCTTTATTTCAGGACCCACACTGAGAAAGTAATCCTTATAGACACCAGAGACTTCACATTTTAGGGAAATATCTTACAGCATGAGCTTACATGTCCTAGAGCATCTGTTCAAAGAAAATATAGTCAAGTCAGCCATAAGTGTTGTAGGGATTAAACTCTATAGGGTTGAGTCCAACCCTATAGGGACAGTGAATATTTGGAACAAATAAATACAATGTATCTCAGCTAGGATCCAGTCACCTTTTCTTTCAGCAGTTAACAGACCTCTGAGTTTTAGTTCTGCATATGGCAGCCCTTCCAAACACTGTATTTCTAAACCACATTTGCAGCTGGGTGTGGGCATTTAAGTTTTATCAATGGAATCCCAGCAGAAATGTAATCTTCAAGGTAAGGGATTATACCTCCATTCTTCTGCCCTCATCATGACTACAATACAATTAATTTTGATAAATTCTAACTTATCTTTTTTAAAAAAAGGATCTTGCTTTTGGTGTCTTTGCCTAACCCAAGGTCACAAAGTTTTTTTGTTTTTTGTTTTTTGTAAAAGTTTCAACTTTTAAGTCACACTTAAGTCTGTGATACATATTCAGTTAATTTTTATGTATGGTATGAGGTAAGGATCTAAATTCATCCTTTTGTCTGTGGATATCCACTTGTCCCAAAATCATTTGTCAAAAAGACTGTTCTTTCCTCATTGAATTGCTTCAGGACCCTTGTTAAAAAAGATCAGCTGACTCTAAATATAAGGGTTTGTTTATGAACCCTTAATTCTGTTGCATTAGGGGTATATCTATATCACTGATATAATTGTATATCTTAATGCCAGTATCACTCTGTCTTAATGGCAGTGGTTTTAAAGGAAATGTTGCAATTGAAAATTATAGGTTCCTCCCCTTGAGTCCTTTGATAGTTAGTTTCTATAAAACAACTGTTGGAATAGGGATTGCACTGAATATATAGATGAAGTTGAGGAGATGGCCATCTTAATAACATTGAAGTTTTCAATCCATGAATATGGAATGTCATTCAGTTAATTATTATTTTTATTTTTATTTTTAAGGGGGGCACAAAGGGAGAGGGAGAGAGCATCCCAAGCAACAAGCTCCACACCCAGTGGGGAGCCCAACCAGGGGCTCAATCTCACAACCCTAAGATCATGACCTGAACCAAAATCAAGAGTCCAATGCTTAACCAAATGAGCCACCCAGGTGCCCCTAATTATTATTTTTAAATTTCTCTTAACAATGTTTAAAGTTGTCAATATACAAATCTTGCTCTTCATTTCTTACACTCATTCCTAAGTATTTCATTCATTTTATTTTACTGTGAATAGAATTATTCCTTTAATTTTATTTTTAAATAAATTCAGTAGCAATCCATTGCTAGTATATAAAAATACAACTGATTTTTATATATTGATATTGTAACATGAGACCTTGCTGGATTTATTTATAAGTTTTAGTTATGTGTGTGTGTGTGTGTGTGTGTGTGTATTCTTTAGGATTTTCTACACATAAGATTGCTGAAAATAAAGACAGGCTTACTTCTGCCTTTTTAATATGGATGTCTTTCTTTTTCTTTTTCTTTTTTTAAGATTTTGTTTATTTGTCAGAGAGAGATAGAGAGAGCACAAGCAGGGGGAGCAGCAGGCAGAGGGAGAGGCAGGCTTCCTGCTGAGCAAGGAGCAGATGCGGGGCTCGATTCCAAGACCCTGGGAACATGACCTGAGCTGAAGGCAGACACTTAACCAACTGAGCCAACCAGGAGCCCCGGATATCTTTCTTTATCTTACCTGTTGATTTATCTAGTATAATGAGTGCAATGTTGAATTTCAATGGTGACGGTAGATATCCTGATATAAGGGGGAAAACATTTTGTTTTCTACCATTAATTATGACATTAGCTATAGGTTGAGGAAGCTCCCTTCCATTTTAGGAGAGTTTATTTATTTGTTTGAGAGTTAGAGAGAGCATGAGCAAGAGGAGGGGCAGAGGGACAAGCAGACTCCCTGCTAAGTCCCACTTTGTCAGTAGTCAACAGATCCCTAAGCAGAAAATCAAAAAGGATATAGATGAATTGAGAAATAAATCATCAATCAATGGGATCTAATTCACATTTACAGAATATTTCATCCAACGATAGCAGAATACACTTTCTTCTCAAGCTCACATGGAACATTCAGCAAGATAGACCACATTCTGGACCATAAAACACACATACAAAAAAATCACACATACAAAAAATCATACAAAATATGCTCTCTTAATTCTATTCAATTATACTAGAAATCAACAATAGAAACATAGATGAAAAATTCCAAAATATTTGGAAATAAAAAAACACCCTTCTAAATTTACATGAGCCAAAGAAATCTCAGGAGAAATTTTAAAATATTTTAACTAAATGAAAATTAAAATACAATTTAATATCTGTGGGATGCAGCAAGAGCAGTTCTTTTTTTAAATATTTTATTTATTTATTTGAGAGAGACAGCATGAGAGGGGGGAGGGTCAGAGGGAGAAGCAGAATCCCTGCTGAGCAGGGAGCTCATTGCGGGACTTGATCCTAGGATTCCAGGATCATGACCTGAGCCGAAGGCAGTCGCTTAACCAACTGAGCCATCCAGGCACCCCACAAGAGCAGTTCTTAGAGGGAAATATATAGCATTGAATCCGTGTATTGAAAAAAAATAAAAATTAATACTCTAATTTTCTTTCTACCTTAGTAAATTAGAAAAAAGAGGAACAAACTAAATCCAAAGGAAATAGAAAAAAAAACTTTAAAAAAATTAATTAAATTTAAAACAAAATCAAGGAGAAAATCAACAAAACCAGAAGCTAATTTTTGAAAAGGTAAAGTTGACAAACTCCTAGACAGGTTAATGAAGAAAAAAAAGAGAAAAGGCATAGTACTAACATCAGAAATGAAAACTCACAGATATTAAAAAGATTATAAAGGAATATCATGAACAACACTATGCCCAGAACTTTGATAACATAGATGAAATTTATCAATTTATTGAAGGACAGAATTCACCCAATCATACACAAGGAGAAATAGGTAATCTGAGTAAACGTACATTTATTAAAGAAATTGGAACAATAATAATAACCTTCCAAACAGAAAGCACCAGACCCAGATGGGTTTGCTGGTGAATTCTGATAAACATTTAAGAAAAAAAATTATACCAATTCTCTACAACCCCTTCCAGAAAATAGAAGCAGGGGGAATATTTCCTATCTCATTCTATAAGTCCAACATTATCTTATTATCAGAAGCAAAGATATTATAAGAAATGAAAATACAAATATCTCTCTTTACCCATAGATGGGTCATGGAAAAATCCTCAACAAAATATCAGCAAATTGAATGCAACAATATATATATAAAAAAATACACACCATGACCAAGTGGAATTTATTCTAGGTATGCAAGCCTGGTCCAAAGTTAAAAAAAAAATAAAGCAATTCAATCCATCAGAGAAACAAACTAACAAAGAAAAAAACCATGTGATCATATTCATATATGCAGAAAAACATTTGACAACTACACTAGAAAGAAAAGGAAACATCCTTAATTTGATAAAGAACATCTACAAAATAGCATCATACTTTAAAATGAGAAAATAGATGCATTACTGCTAAGATCAGGAACAAGGCAAAGATAGTCCTTCACTACTTCTGTTCAACATGTTACTTGAAGTCCTAGCTCATAAAATAAGACAAGAGAAGGAATTAAACAGTATACATATTGGGAAGGAGGTAATAAAATTATATTTGTTCAGAGATGATATAGTTATCTATTTAGAAAGTCCCCAATTTTCTTTTTTTTAAAAACTGGAACTATAAGAGATTATAGCAAGGTTGTAGGATACAAAGTCAATATGCAAAAGTCAATTGTTTTCCTATATACCTGCAATAAACAATTGGAATTTGAAATTAAAAACACAGTACCATTTATATTAACACCAAAAAATGAAATTCTTAGGTGTATCTCTAACAAAATATGTGATTTATATGAGAAAAACCACAAAACTCTGATAAAAGAAATAAAAAAAGATCTAAATAAATAGGCAGATATTCCATATTCATGTGTTGGAAGTCATAATATTGTTAAGATGTTAGTTCTTTCCAAACTCATATATAGATTTATTGCAATCAAAATTCCAGCAAGTAACTTTATGGTTATTGCCAAGCTAATTCTAAAATTTGTATAGAAAGGCAAAAGACCCAGAATAATCACCACAATATTAAGAGAACAAAGTTGAGTGACTGACACCACGCTATCTTTAAGACTTACTAAAATGCTACAATAATCAAGACAGTGTGGTCCTGGTGAAAGAATAAACAAATAGAATAGTGGAACAGATTAGAAATCCCAGAAATAAACCCACAAATACAGCCAACTGATTTTTTTTAAATTTTTTATTGTTATGTTAATCACCCTATATTACATCATTTGTTTTCGATATAGTGTTCCATGATTCATTGTTTGTTCATAACACCCAGTGCTCCATGCAGAATGTGCCCTCTTTAATACCCATCACCAGGCTAACCCATCCCCCTACCCTCCTCCCCTCTAGAACCCTCAGTTTGTTTTTCAGAGTCCATCATCTCTCATGGTTCGTCTCCCCCTCTGACTTACTCCCCTTCATTCTTCCTCTCCTGCTATCTTCTTCTTTTTCTTTTTTCTTAAAATATGTTGCATTATTTGTTTCAGAAGTACATATCTGTGATTCAACAGTCTTGCACAATTCACAGCGCTCACCATAGCACATACCCTCCCCAATGTCTATCACCCAGCCACCTCATCCCTCCCACCCACAACCACTCCAGTAACACTCAGTTTGTTCCTGAGATTAAGAATTCCTCATATCACTGAGGTCATATGATACATGTCTTTCTCTGATTGACTTATTTCACTAAGCATAACACCCTCCAGTTCCATCCACGTCATTGCAAATGGCAAGATCTCATTCCTTTTGATGGCTGCTTAATATTCCATTGTGTATATATACCACTTCTTCTTTATCCCTTCATCTGTCGATGGACATCTTGGCTCTTTCCACAGTTTGGCTATTGTGGACATTGCTGCTATAAACATTGGGGTGCACGTATGCCTTCGGGTCCCTACATTTGTATCTTTGTGGTAAATACCCAGTAGTGCAATTGCTGGATTGAATGGTAGCTTTAATTTCAACTGTTTGAGGAACCTCCATACTGTTTTCCAGAGTGGTTGCACCAGCTTGCATTCCCACCAACAATGTAGGAGTGTTCCCCTTTCTCCACATCCCCGCCAACACCTGTCGTTCCCTGACTTGTTAATTTTAGCCATTCTGACGGGTGTGAGGTGGTATCTCATGGAGGTTTTGATTTGGATTTCCCTGATGCCGAGCGATGTTGAGCACTTTTCATGTGCCTGTTGGCCATTTGGATATCTTCTTTGGAAAAATGTCTGTTCATGTCTTCTGCCCATTTCTTGATTGGATTATTTGTTCTTTGGGTGTTGAGTTGGATAAGTTCTTTATAGATTTTGGATACTAGCCCTTTATCTGATATGTCATTTGCAAATATTTTCTCCCATTCTGTCGGTTGTCTTTTGGTTTTGTGGACTGTTTCTTTTGCTGTGCAAAAGCTTTTTATCGTGATGAAATCCTAATAGTTCATTTTTGCCCTGGCTTCCCTTGCCTTTGGCGATGTTTCTAGGAAGAAGTTGCTGCGGCTGAGGTCGAAGAGGTTGCTGCCTGTGTTCTCCTTTAGGATTTTGAGGGACTCCTGTCTCACGTTTAGGTCTTTCAACCATTTGGAGTCTATTTTTGTGTGTGGTGTAAGGAAATGGTCCAGTTTCATTCTTCTGCATGTGGCTGTCCAATTTTCCCAACACCATTTGTTGAAGAGACTGTCTTTTTTCCACTGGACATTCTTTCCTGCTTTGTCAAAGATAAGTTGACCATAGAGTTGAGGGTCCATTTCTGGGCTCTCGATTCTGTTCCATTGATCTATGTGTCTGTTTTTGTGCCAGTACCATACTGTCTTGATGATGACAGCTTTGTAATAGAGCTGGAAGTCCGGAATTGTGATGCCGCCAGCTTTGCATTTCTTTTTCAACATTCCTCTGGCTATTCGGGGTCTCTTCTGGTTCCATACAAATTTTAGGATTATTTGTTCCATTTCTTTGAAAAAAGTGGATGGTATTTTGATGGGGATTGCATTGAATGTGTAGATTGCTCTAGGTAGCATTGACATCTTCACAATGTTGGTTCTCCCAATCCATGAGCATGGAACGTTTTTCCATTTCTTTGTCTCTTCTTCAATTTCTTTCCTGAGTATTTTATAGTTTTCTGAGTACAGATCCTTTGCCTCTTTGGTTAAATTTATTCCTAGGTATCTTATGGTTTTGGGTGCAATTGTGAATGGGATCGACTCCTTGATTTGTCTCTCTTCTGTCTTGTTGTTGGTGTATAGGAATGCCACTGATTTCTGTGCATTGATTTTATAGCCTGCTACTTGACCGAATTCCTGTATGGGTTCTAGCAGTTTTGGGGTGGAGTCTTTTGGGTTTTCCACATACAGTTTCATATCATCTGCAAAGAGTGAGAGTTTGACTTCCTCTTTGCCGATTTGGATGCCTTTGATTGCTTTTTGTTGTCTGATTGCTGTGGCTAGGACTTCTAATACTATGTTGAATAGCAGTGGTGAGAGTGGACATCCCTGCCGCGTTCCTGACCTTAGGGGAAAAGCTCTCAGCTTTTCCCCATTGAGAATGATATTCGCTGTAGGTTTTTCATAGATGGCTTTTATGATATTGAGGTATGTACCCTCTAT
>NW_027397081.1:23834469-23871519 GCF_003265705.2 Callorhinus ursinus | reverse complement strand
GGAGGATTCCACCCCCCGCTCAGCCACTGCAGCGACGTCCCTCAGCGGAGCCGACTTCTGTAAGTTCCGATTTTGTGCTCCGCGGCTCTATCACTTGCCAGAAGCGGCCGGCGGTGACCCCTCCCCCGCCGTCTATCCTCCCGAATATCGCCTCGGATTCACTTCTCCGCACGTCCTACCTTCCAGTAAGTGGTCGCTTCTCTGTTCAGAGAGTTGTTGCTACTCTCCTCTTCGATCTCCTGTTTAGTTCGTAGGTGTTCAGAATGGTTTGATCTGTATTCAGCTGAATTCCTGAGACCAGACAAAATCCAGGTCTCCTACTCCTCCGCCATCTTTCCAGCCAACTGATTTTTGACAAATGAGCAAAAGCATTCCAGTAGTCTTTTTGAAAAGATAGTCTTTTCAACAAAGTGTAGTGGAACAATTGGATATCCACATGCAAAAAAAAGTATCTGGATTACAGACCTTATACCTTCACAAAAACTAACTCAAAATAGCACATAGGCATACATGTAAAATACAAAACGTTAATACTCCTAGGAGATAACATAGGAGAAAGTCTAGGTGATTGAGGGTTTTGCAGGGACTTTATAGATAAAACAGACTGTGAAAGAAATAACTGATAATTTGGGGGCCCCTGGGTGGTTCAGTTGTCAGGCGTCTGCCTTCGGCTCAGGTCATGATCCCAGGGTCCTGGGATTGAGCCTTGCATTGGGCTCCCTGCTCAGCGGAAAGCCTGCTTCTCCCGCTCCCACTCCCCCTGCTTGTGTTCCCTCTCTCGCTGTCTCTTTGTCAAATAAATAAATAAAATCTTTAGGGCGCCTGGGTAGCTCAGTCGTTAAGCGTCTGCCTTCAGCTCAGGTCATGATCCCAGAGTCCTGGGATCGAGTCCCACATGGGGTTCCCTGCTTGGCAGGAAGCCTGCTTCTCCCTCTCCCGCTCCCCCTGCTTGTGCTCCCTCTCTTGCTGTGTCTCTCTCTGTCAAATAAATAAATAAAATCTTTAAAAAAATAAAAAATAAAATAAATAAAATAAAATATTAAAAAAAAGAGAAATAACTGATAATTTGAACTTCACTAAAATTAAAAACTCTGCTCTGTTAAAGACACTGTTAAGAGTGTATACCTGCAAAACACATATGTGCTGATAGACTGTTATTCAAAATAAACAAAAAACTCTTAAAACTCAACAATAAAACATGAATGTATTAGGGAATTACAAATGAAAACAATAATGGGATATTACTACATACCCATTAGAATGGCTCAAATCCAAAACACTGATATCAATGCTAGCCAGGATGAGGCAACAAGAACTCTCATTCATTGCTGATGGAATTCAAAATGGTATAGCCACTTTAGTAGTTTCTTATAAACCTAAATATAGTCCCACTATACAATTTAGGAATCACACTCCTTGATATTTATCAAATGAGTCAAAATCTTAGGTCTACACAAAATCTGCCCATAGATGATTATAGCAACTTTATTCATAACTGCCAAAATTTGGAAGCAACCAAGATGCTTTTCAATAGGTGAATGGATGAGTAAACTTGTACATCCATACAATGGAGTATTATTCAGAGATAAAAAATGACTAATCATATACAAAGGAACCAGAATAAAAGTAAGAGTTGACTTCTTTATAAAAGCAATGGACAGTGTGATAACATATTTAAAGTACATAAAGAAAAATGTCAACCCCTTATATCTAACAAAACTCCCTTTCAAAAATAAGGGCAAACAAATATATTCCTGGATAAACAAAGGCAGAGAATTTGTTGGTATTAAATCCTTCTTTACAAGAAATAAAAAATGCAAAAAGATGTGCTTCCAGTTAAAAGGAAATGAAACCATTAAAATAGAGTACTAGTAAAGACAATTACAGAGGTAAAAAGTAGAAAACTGCATAAATACATATGTTTCTCCATTCTCTTAATTTAAGATGACTGCATAAAACAATAATTAGAAAACTGTGTTGTTGTATGTATAACATATAAAGATGTAGTAGATATTACATAATTACTATCATAACAATAGCCCAAAGGAAGAACAAAGGAAATAAGTTATTTTGAGGCAAGGAAATGATAACTTGTAGGATTACCAGATGATAACTTGAATCTAAAGTAAGAGATAAAGATCTCCAGACATAATAATGAATGTGTGGGTTAATATAAAAGACTCTACAAATATACTCTTCTTCTTTCTTGTCATAATTATTTTAGAAGATAGGATTATATACATAATTATAATACTGTATTGTTGGATTTATAATGCATAAAGATTCAATATGTATGGCAATAATAACATGGGAGGGGAGCACATGGGTGACTCAGTCAGTAGGCGTTTGCCTTTGGCTCAGGTCATGATCCTGGGGTCCTGGAATCGAGCCCCTCATTGGGCTCCCTACTCAGCGGAAAGCCTGCTTCTCCCTCTCCCACTCCCCCTGCCTGTGTTCCCTCTCTTGCTGTCTCTCTCTCTCTGTCAAATAAATAAGTAAAATCTAAAAAAAATAACAACATGAGGGGAAACCAGAAATAATAGAGAAAATCAATGAAACTGAAAAGAGGTCCTTTGAAAATATTGGCAAAATAGACAAATCTTCAGCAACTAAGACACACAGAAAGAAGACAGATTGCCAAAATCAGGAATAAAATAGAGAATATCCTAACAGATCTTCAAGAAATAAAAAAGATTATAAAGTAATATTATAAATAACTCAATGTCTATAATTTAGGCAATGTAGATTAAATAGACTAATTATTGGAAAGCACAAAGTACAGAACTGACTCAAAAAGATATGGAAAATTTGAAGACACCTATATCAAGTAAAGAAATTAAGTTAGTAACTTAAAATCTTCTCACAGATAAAAGCTCAGTGCCAGATGGTTGGCGAAATTTATAGGACATTTATGAAAAAAAATACAAATCTTTCATAAACTATTCCAGAAAATTGGGGAGCAAGAATCACTTTTCAACTCATTCTTTGAGGCTAGTTTTCACCTGATACCGAAGACAGAAACATCATGAAGAAAAGAAAACTACAAACCATAATCCTTCATGAATATAGATACAGTAATTTCAAGAAAATATTAGCAAATCAACTTCAACAACATACAAAAAGAATTATGCAACATGACCCTGGAATGCAAGGTTAGGATAGCGTTAAAAAGTCAAATAATATAATATAGCATATCAATAGAATAATAACAATAGAATGATCAATAGCATACTAATGTGGTATAGCATATCAATAGATAAAAATACATGATAATAATAATAGCTGCTGGAAAAAATCTTGAAAAAAATCTAATATGCATTTATGATTTAAAAAAAAACTCTCCTAGGGGCACCTGGGTAGCTTAGTAGGTTAAGCACCTGACTTGGGCGGAGGTCATCATCTCAGGGACCTGGAATGCAGCCCCATATGGGGCTCTTCTTTTTTCTAATTTACTAAGGGAGAACGAAAATTAGAGTATTAATTTTTATTTTTTCAGTACCCGGATTCAGTGCTATAAATTTCCCTCTAAGAACTGCTCATGCTGCATCCCATAGATATTAAATTGTATTTTAATTTTCATTTAGTTAAAATATTTTTAAAATTTCTCTTGAGATTTCTTTGGCCCATGTATTTTTTAGAAGTGTGTTTTTTGATTTCCAAATATTTTGGAATTTTCCATCTACCTTTCTATTATTGATTTCTAATGTAATTCAATAGAATTAAGAGAGCATATTTTGTATGATTTTTGTATGTATGATTTTTTTGTATGTGTGTTTTATGGTCCAGAATGTGGTCTATTTTGCTGAATATTCCATGTGAGCTTGAGAAGAAAGTGTATTCTGCTATCGTTGGATGAAACATTCTGTAAATGTGAATTAGATCCCATTGATTGATGATTTATTTCTCAGTTCATCTATACCCTTTTTGATTTTTCTGCTTAGGGATCTGGTGGTTAGTGACAGAGGGGTGTTGAAGTCTCCAACTCTAATAGTGGCTTTGTCCTTTCTTCTTTTTTTAAAGATTTTATTTATTTATTTGAGAGAGAACATGCGCAGGGAGGGGGAGCCGAGGGAGAGGGAGAAGCAGACTCCCCACTGAGTAGGGATCCTGACGTGGGACTTGATCCCAGGTTCCTGGGATCATGACCTGAGCCGAAGGCAGACACTTAACTGACTGAGCCACACAGGCACCTGGTTTTGTCCTTTCTTCAATCAGTTTTATCAGTTTTGCCTCATGTAGTTTGATTTTATGTTGTTAGGTGAATGCAACCTAAAGATTATTGTCTTTTTAGAGAATAATTTCTTAATCACTGTGTAATACCCCCTTTTTATTCCTGATAATTTTCCTTGTTTTAAATTCCGCTTTGTCTGAAATTAATTTAGTTACTCTGGGTTTCTTTTGATTAGTGTTATGGTACATCTTTATCCATCCCTTACCTTTTAACCTATCTGTGTCTGTGTTAAAGTGGGTTTCTTATAAACAACATATAATCTTGTCTTGATTTCATATCTGTTCTATCTCTATGTTTTTTCATTGGTATATTTAAAATACCCACATATGGGGCCGCTGGGTGCCTCAGTTGTTAAGTGTCTGCCTTCGGCTCAGGTCATAATCCCAGGGTCCTGGGATCGAGCCCCACACCGGGCTCCCTGCTCCGTGGGAAGCCTGCTTCTCCCTCTCCCGCTCCCCCTGCTTGTGTTCCTGCTCTTGCTTTCTCTCTCTCTGTCAAATAAATAAAATAAAATCTTAAAAAATAAAACACCCACATAAAAAGTGATTATGATATATGATTATGATTTTTTCAATTTGTTACACTTATTCTCTGTTTATTTTTTAGCTTCCCTCTTTTTCTGACTTCTTTGATTTTATTTGAGGCTATTTATTTTTCTACCTTCTGTCCTCTCAGTGTATCAATTACATATATTTTTTAAAAGTAAATGTAAGTTGCCCTAGAGTTTTTAATAAACATTTATAAGTAATCTAAGTCCATTTTCTAATAACATTATTCCACTTCATTTGTAGAACAGGAATAATTGAACATTTATAATTTTCCTACTTATAATTGAGTATTCCTACTCTTTTTTCTTATTCCTTGAACACTGCTGTCATTTATTCAACTTATCCATATGGTGTAATCACCCAATACATTGTTGTTATTATGAATTTGAGCAAGTATTTATTAGGTCAATTAATAATAAGTTAAATAGAAGATTTTTATTTTACCTTCATTTTCTTATGATTATCTTTCTTTATGCAAATTCTAAATTTCTGACCTATTTCATTTTCTTTCCCTCTGAAAAACTTAATTTATATATATATATATATAGAGAGAGAGAGAGCGTGCGCGTGTGTTCGGGCCTGAGGTGGGGAGGGGCACAGGGACAGGGGGCGAGAGAATCAACTTGGGGCTCGATCTCTCCACCCTGAGATCATGACCAGAGCCGAAATCAAGAGTCGTACTGAGCCACCCAGGTGTCCCTGAGGAACTTTTAATCATTCCAGCAAAGCGGGTCTACTATTTCCCCTAAGTTTTTTTTGTCTTAGAGAGTTTTTGTTCCTCATTCACTTTTGAAGGATAATTTCAATCTATAATGAATCTTAAGTTGACTTTCTTTTTTCTTTCAACAGTTCAAATTTCACTCCATGCTCTTCTCGCTAGCATGGTTTCTGACAAAAAGCCCAATGCAATGTTTATCCATTTTCCTCTTTAGGGAAAGTATCCCTACCACCACCATCTCTGGCTTTTTTGAAGATTTCTCTTTGTTTTTGGTTCTTACAATTTGATGTAACGTCTAGATGTACATATTTGGTAGTATCTGGCTTGGTGTTCTCTGAGCTTCCTGAATCTGCGATTTGGTGCTTATCATTAATTTGGGGAAATTCTCAGTCATTTTAACATCAAATATTTTCTCAATTCTCTTTATTCTCCTTCTGGTATTCCCATCACACATATGTTACATCTTTTAAATTGGTCCCAGTGTTCTTGTGTATGGCCCCCCCACCATCGTTGTCTTCCTCCTCTTCTCCCCCCCCTCCTTCCCCTCCTCCTCCCTCCTCCTCCTCCTCCTCCTTCTTCTTCTTCATTCCTTTTTTCTTATTGATTTTCAGTTTGAGAAGTTTCTACTAGCATACCTTTAAGCTCACTGTTTTCTAAGCCATGTCTAGTCTACTTATCAAAGGCATTGCTCATTTTTGTCATAGTGTTTTTGACTTCTAATATTTCTTTTTAATACTTTGTTAGCTTGTTAATCTGTCTTCTTGCATTACTCATCTGTTCTTACACATTACTGACCTTCTCCTTTAGAGTCTTAACCTATTAATCCTGTTATTTTAAGTTCTTTACCTGATAATTTCATAATCTCTGCTATATCAGTGTCTGGTTCTGATACCTGCTCTACCTCTTCAAACTGGTTTTTGCGTTTTAGTGTGCCTTGTATTTTTTGTTGAGTGCTGGATATGATGTATTGGGTAAAAGAAAATGCAATAGAACTTTATTGGCGGGTTTTATGTTTTTGTGGCTAGAAATTAGGCTAAAATTTCTTGTGGTACTCTTGTTTTTGTCTTCTGTATTGTCTTTGGGTTTCCCAGAAACTTTTCCTTAAATATATTCTGAGACTTGCACTTTTTTTTGGTTCTACTACCTGCTATTATATGGGAACCCTGCTGATGTAGTAGTAAGTTGGGGGGTGTGTTCTCTGTAGTCCTATGACTAGGCCTCAGTCTTTTAGTGAGCCTGTGACCCTATCATGACCATCACAATGCTTTTCTATCCCTCTCTCCTTTCAGTGGCACAGGAAAGTTAGAGAAGAATGGAGTTGTGCATTTTCATTCCTCCACATGGGAGGCTAGAGCAGCTGGAGTTAGGTATTTCCCTCCCACTAGGTTGGTGAGGCTATTATAAAACCCAAGGTGGTTGGACTCTGATGAAACAATTTCCCTTAAAGGCAGGTTTTTGTTAAAGAGAACACAATACTCTGGGCATATTTCAAAACAGTTACTTTTCCCTTCCCCCTGAAGGAAGGATGAGGGAATTTTTCTCTGATCTTCACACTAACACCCTAAAAACCTGGGCGGGTGATAAAACTGATGGAAGTATGGGGAGTTCCCTATGATCGGCAGCCCCTGGAGTTTTTAAATCTCAAGCTTGTCCACAATGAGCCTCCAAAAACTCAACAATCAGTGCAAGTTCTACCATCGTATTGGCTCCAGAGGCTGGCTTCTCCTCCTGGGATGCTGCTCTGGTATCCCATAATTATCTGTATCTTCCTGTATCTCTGTTTTGGGGGCAGCACTTTGCCCAAAGCTCATCCAGAAGCACCCCGACCAATTCTGAGAAAGCTCTTTGCTGAAGGTATGGAAATTAGAAGAGTTCTAGGTTCAGAGCATAACCATCCAGCTAAAGCAACTTCATTAAGTGGAGAGAGAGCAGCTCATCCCTGAAGATTTAGTACTGCAGCATGGCAGTGAGGTAGTACGTGTCTTGTATGGGATACAAGGATATACCCAGTGTTATCATGGCCACTTTCTGCTCAGCAACCAGTGTTCTGCTGCTGCAAAGAGGTCATGAAAAGAGAATTGAATCTGATTGAATTTCCAAACTTAAAATATCCATAAACATTATAGGAACTCTGAGTACATAATGGGGGATGAGATTGGGGATCTTACACCTGAATATATCAGACTTTTTAGATTTCTTAGTATTATGGTCATGTGGGTGTTTGATTGCTCAGTGAATGGTCTGGAGCATTCTATTTTAACCCAGGACCTAGCAGAGGGTTATTCCACTTAAATAAATATGCTGAAATGAATTGAATTAAAAAAAAATTCCCCTGAAGTCAAATCACACAGTTACGTTTTCAACAGATGAGGGTCAGGCATACACTACAACAAATAAGGCATAGGCAGAAACCAGACTATGCCTTCAGCTGAGGCAAGACTCATGTTGAGGGCAATGCTGGCCTAATTATAGGATAATAATCCCATGGGTCAGGAGATATCATTTGGGTGAGGTTTTAGAACACCAGATGGCATGAATAAGTGTGTAAAACTAAAACATCTGCAGATTTTTCTATATGGAATGAAAAGCAAATTAAATTTCAAAAAATACAATAAAACTTATAAAGTTTATGGTTTGGCTTTGAAAGAGGACAAGCAAGATATATAGAGAGACACTGGAGAAGTTAAAAATGAGCACTTCAAAGAGATCAGCAAGTGCTGTTTGGAACTTTATTTTCCTCTTTTTAAAGAACATTTTTTTCTATTTTCAAATAGTTATAGAAAATCCTGAAAACACAGAAAAGAAAAAAGAGGCAAATATAAACCCCAATTAATCTTAAAGCCCAAGGTAATATCTGTTCCCATTTCTGTGTATATTATTACATCCTTGCAGGAGTTTTTTTTTCCTAATAATGGGACTTAAGCCAGTGGTATCGGGCAAGACGTCTCTGTGGATTTAAACATTTGAGCCAAGACCTGAATGCCATTTTAGTGCTAGTAATGGAGATAGCACCTGCAAAGAGAATGTGACGATGTGGCAGGTTTGATTGAGGGTTCAGCGTAAGGGGATAAATTTGGGGCTTGATTGTCTCTGAGACTGTCTTCAAATTTGTCATGTACTTGAAATTTGGGAACAGGAAGAACTCTTATAAGAAACAAAGAACTCCCTCATCTGGCATTTTGGGAAAGTATGTTCCATAAACAACCAGTGCTAGAGGATGTTAATTAGTGTTGACTGGAAAACACAGTTCTATGGTCAAATAAATTAATTATTGACTGGGTTGAATAAAATCAAGTAGGTTTCTCTACTGCAGAATTTCTCATAAAGTCTAATGTGCTAGTGTGCCATACGAATCTCTGAGACAGGAAGCAGAGTATACAGTGTTTCTCAAAGACTGATCAAGAGGGTAACCAGAGAAGGGGTTAGTATTCCGAAGTATATATTTCAGGAAATTTCCCCCTGTACCTGTTTGCAATGCTGCTTTGCTCACATTTCTGGAGATACAGGAGAGAGAATTCAAACATCCTGTAAAGACAAGTTCAGAGACAGCTATGCAGAGCTACAATTTGTCATGCTCACCGTCAGGCTCTCAAGACTTAATTGAGAGGATCAGCTGGGTGGGAAAGAAGACTAGGGGCTACTGTCCTGGAGGGTGGAGCCAGTTAGAGAAAGAGGTGGTGAACCAGGCATGAGGCAAAGAGAATCAGGGAGCTGAGGCAAAGCAGGCACTAGCCCATTCTAGTTCTGCTTGTGCCCACTGGAGGGAAGATGCCGCTTCTGGAAAGCTTCTGGAAAGCTAATCGCCCCCAGGGTTACGTCCTTGGGATTAGAAGCTGCTTTTTGCAGCTGAAAGCATTCCCAATGGAAACTTCCTCCCTGCTTTTAAAGAAAGCCTGTCTTGGGAAAATTACTTTCTAAATTGGGCTGTGATGATCTAATTCACTATATACTACAGAGGGCTGTGTGGTTTTTAACTTCTACTTACTCTAACACTCACGTGGGAAATAAAGCAAATTATGAAATTTTATAGGGAAGTTAAATGAATCAGTCAAGACTGTAGCAGTAATCAGACCATGTGTCTTCAAGAGGGTTGCAACTATTACTTTATGAATATGTATTATCCGGGAGATCTTGAAAGCCTTGGAAAATAATCTCTGTGACTCCTATTCAGAGGAGAAGGAGCGTTAGGTCAGAAGTAATCTTCACTGCGGAGGGATTGGGCAGTAGAAGAAAGGGTGTAGCCTTTATATACAGAGAGGACACATGAGGGTTTTAATTCTGCCTGTTGATTCCCTTTGGCCCTGCACCCGGCCAGTTCTTGAGTCAAGCCATAAATGTCTACAAGGCCCCAAATCACTTACAACATGTTCTACCTTGACTCCTTAGCAAAGTGACTCGGGCAGTTAACTGGTCTCTCAAAGCCCCAATTCCTCATCTGAAAAATTGGATTAGTAATATTTAACTCTCAGAGTTCAAATGAGGTCAATTTTAAATATACATAAAGTGTCCAGCAAGGTTCTCAAGTATATAATAAGTGACAAAAAAAGTATTCACTGAGCAAGTTTTTGGCAGGCGAGGCATATTTTTGCTTCCTTGGCATTCAAGTTACAGGTTATCAGTGCTGACATTTTCTTTAAACAGCAGTAAAAGGCCTTGATTATCAGGCATTCAGGTTGCAGGGAAAAGTTATTTAATCTGAGATGGCTGTGTAACTTCAGATAAATCATTTAATATCTCTTGTTTTCTGTCATATATCATTTGAAATAATTCCATCCCATCCTAATACAGAGTGTTGGGGTTCAGAAACACGGGTTAGGAGGCTCAGCTCCCTGTGACTTTAGACAAGCCCCTTAACCTTTCTGAGTCTCCGTTTCCCCGTGAGTAGAATATCAGTGATACTTGTCCAATCTAATGCCCAGTACTATAATCAGGAAAAACTGAGGTACAGTGGAAGTACTGCGTGGGCTTTGTAAAATAGGATATCTCTCTCAGTTGATATAAACAGCAGATGGAGGAAGAGAATTCACGGGCCTCTTGTTGTTGGAGTCTTCATCATGATGCGGGGACCATGCACCAGGGGCTGGGAGATCACACTTCTCACTCCCACATTTCTCTGCCTGTGGTATCTTAGACAAGCAGTTTTACTCCTTTGCTCTCCATTTTACCATCTGATAGAAAATTGGAGGAGTAGGAGGGAAGGAGATTGGAATAAAATGCAAACATTCCTCACTGCCCTCCGTTCCATGAGTCTCTGAGTATTGTAACTTCCCTTTTTTGTTGCCGTGGTGAGTGATGGCGGCAACATTCATGTGGACTAGGATTCATTTGTTTATAGGGAGCCACTTGCCAGAGGTATATACAGTAGCGGGGTTTGATAAACTGCTGCGTTCTGTAAAAGTGCATCTTTCACATTTTCTTGCAGAGGAAACAAATGTACAGCTTGGCCGCTCTTTAAAGAACTTTTGGTCCCACATTCTTGCTGGTCAGACACCAGGTGCCAAGAAGCAAGTGATCCCACAAGAATTTCACTTTGGCACTACTGAAGACAAAGAGGTCATATTTTAAAATTTCACAGTCGTGGGCAGTCTCCACACCTAGCTTGAAGCACAGAGCCACTTCCAACAATTCTGAGCCTTGGCCTTTCCATTTGCCAGGAGAAAAAAAGAAAGCAACATTCCTGAAAACTTAATTTTCACAACCTTGAGTCAACAGAATGTGACAAAGGCTGGCTATTGCTCAGCCAGGAGTTTCTTCTGCCTATAATACTTCACCTCCCTGCTTCTTCTCAGTTGTCAAATTGAGGTAACATGTAAAACTAAAACTTGGATGCAAGAAACCAATCCCATACATGTGCTAGCAACACAAAACACAGGCACACACATATTCAGAGTTAGACACGCAGACACACGTGTATACACTCACATATCACGTAAACACATCTTTGTTGAATAATTCATATTGTTAGTCTCTTTGGAGGTTTTCAGGAGACAGACTTTTGTTTCCCTTATGTGTCTGTATTTGTCTCATTTCATAATTAACTATTAATAGTAGAATTTATGCTGACGGTCATGATAGCCGGCAGCTAACAAGTGCTTATTATATGTAAGGCTTTGTGTTAAGCTCTTTATGCATGGTACCCCTTCCCATAAATGCTATGTGATCAATATTGTTGTTATTATTTGACCGTATAGATGAAGGAACCGAAGTGTGAGGAGATTCAATCGTTTGCCCGAGGACACAGTGTTTGAACTGGTTCTCAAATCAAAGTGTTTCTGGCCCTAAATTCCAAAATTTGGCCACACTCTTCTACTCATTCCC
Organism: Callorhinus ursinus; assembly: GCF_003265705.2. NCBI lineage: Eukaryota > Metazoa > Chordata > Mammalia > Carnivora > Otariidae > Callorhinus > Callorhinus ursinus. The sequence continues at coordinate 23,859,704 of NW_027397081.1, read as the reverse complement.
ATACATATACTGAAACTTAAAATTTCAAACAATCAAAAGAAGACTTTGATGCACCTCCTGTGAATCTTGAATTGAGCCCCTTCCTGGTTATGAAGCAAGGGGTAGTTTCCTTCCTAATCTTGAAGCAGGAATGGACAGTATACGACAGGTTGAACTATATTGCTGACTGTTGACCATTTTTTAAAGATTTTATTTATTTATTTGAGAGAGAGAGAGAGACAGAAATACCACAAGCAGGGAGGAGAGAGAGAAGTAGACACCCCTCTGAGTAGGGAGTCCAGCACGGGACTCAATCCCAGGACCCTGAGATCATGACCTGAACCGAAGGTAGATGCTTAACTAACTGAGCCACTCAGGCGCCCCTGATTGTTGACCATTTTTAACAACAGAAATAGCAATTTAATATGGCTTTATATACCCAAAGTATTATATGTTTGGCACCAACCAGGGTATCTCAAACAAGAGTGCAGCAGGGAATGTAAGTATGTGAAGCATTAGACAGAAGGCTTTAGAATATCTGAACAAGGGAAGAACTGGAGCAGACAGGCCTTGACAAAAGGCATTTGCAGAAAATAAACATATAAGTAAAAACATAAACTAATCTGTGGGCCAAAAAATACATGTCACCAGTTTTCAACAGTAGCTTAGAAAACAGATTTACAAGTAATTAGAAGAGGGAAAATTAATTGAAGATGGGAGTTTTCAGAAAGCTGCCCAGAAATGTAGAATCTTGATAAGCCCTTTAGAAAGGGTAGAATTGAAATAAACAGGATTACAGTGAAATGACCATGGGCCATTTATTTATTTATTTATTTATATATATATATATATTTTAATTTTTATTGTTATGTTAATCACCATACATTACATCATTAGTTTTGGATGTAGTGTTCCATGATTCATTGTTTGAGTATAACACCCAGTGTTCCACGGAGAACGTGCCCTCTTCAATACCCATCACCAGGTGGACCATTTATTTTAAAAGTATCTGGTCTTGGGGCACCTGGGTGGCTCAGTTGGTTAAGCATCTGACTTTTGATTTCGGCTCAGGGCATGATCTCAGGGTCCTGGGATAGAGCCCTACATCAGGCCCTGTGCCCAGTGGGGGGTCTGCTTGTCCCTCTCCCTCTGCTCTGTCCCCCCTGCTCACACTCGTATGTGCTCTCTCTCTCAAATAAATGAATAAAGTCTTTTAAAAAGTAAAAAAAAAAATTAAAGTATCTGGTCTGGGAATATCTTACTACAGTACAAGAAAATATGAATAATCTCATAATTTATAAAATAATATTTTGGGACAATAGAACACCACCCACAATTCCATCACGCGGAAACAGGTTCTACTTACTATTGACAATAAATGAACAAATACTGATCCATCACCTCTATGTGTTCAGTGCTGTGCCAGATGTTTGAGAGTTAAAAAAAAAAAAAAAAAAAAAGAAGTACAGCCCAGGGTTCTTCTGTTCACAAAACCGCCAATGTGATTTTTAATTATCCCTGCCTTTTATTTTATATCTTAGCTGGTGTTGATGTCAAGGGAAAAAGCCCAAATCCATCCTGGTGGGGAATGTGCTGCCTCGGTGTTTTGTTAAACTACCATTCTTTTTCTGTCAAACAGTGTCAGGCATTCTGCATCCGAGGCCGGAGGACTGCCCCTCTTCTTGCGGCTCTTCCCCAGGGGAGTTTGAGTCCAGTCTCGGAATCATTCCTGGGGGGCAGTGGGAGGTGCAGCTCAACCCAAATTAAGGCAGTGTGGAGAGTGACAAGTGAATGAGTGCAGGGCTACTCTAGGCTCTGTCTGCCCTTTCAGAGAGTAATCAAGTCAAATTATCTATGAGAAGAAGCTAGGCTCATGGCTGTGGGGCACGCAAATGAAAACCAGATTCAGATGTGGGAGGCCTTGAGAAAGCCCAGGACCTTTATTTAAAGACAGAGAGGGAGAGAGAAAGAGAAAGAGAGAGAAAAAGAGAGAGAAGGAAAAGGAATCATGTTTTCTCCCCACACCCAGATTCTGCTTACTTTTGAAAAACTTTGCTTTTTTTCTTGTTTGTTTTTAACCCCCCTCCCTCCAGTTGTTTCCTTCTCACAATCGTCTCCAAAGAGGCTGAGGACTCCAAGATCAGGCAGAGGAGAACCTCTTGGTGTGTGGGCATGGGGCAGAGAGAAGGGAGAGTGGAGTCCGTGCCCTGGCAGGAATGTGCCCAGGCTCTGGGATGGCCTTCAAACAGCACGATGGGAAGCGGTGAGAAGTGGTTTTGGTCTAAAGCTGCAGGTCATTTGGGGGCCCTGTGAAATATGAATAATCTCATAATTTACACAATAATATTTTGGGACAATATAACATCACCCACAATTCCATCTCACTAGAACAGGTTCTACCTACGATGACAATAAATTAACAGTTACTGATCAATACCTGAATTCTTTAGGCCACTGGTTCTCTGCAAGGCAAATTTACTCCCCAGGGGACATTTGGACAGTATCTGGTGACATTTTTGTTTGTCAGCATTGGAGGGATCGTTACTGGCATCTATTGCAAGGATGCTCCTAATACCCTACAGTGCCTAGGACAGCCCCCTACAACGTAGAATTATCTGGCCCAACATGTCAAAAGTGCCCAAATGAAGAAAACTGCTTGACTAGGGACCAAACAACCAAGGGTCTAGAAGAAATGGGGGATGGAGTTCCCGTCCCAGCTGCTCCTGTGAAACCCTCTTCTTTAAAATGTGCTTAGCAACTCCTGAGTCCTCTTTTGAAACCGGAGGCTGAAGCCCCGTTAGAACTGATCTTTCCAGTAATGATATCATCTCCTTGGAATTAGTGGAGTAACGATGGAAACGTGCACGTACGGGCCCTCGCGTTGGACTAGAGTCCTGATTCTTCCATCTATCCCTGAGAACCATAGCTCCCTTCCTGAACACAGCCCCTCCAAGAAGCACCACTCCAGCAGGGTTCTGGTCACCTCCCACATCATCTGCTTCTTTCCCACACTTAGACGTGTGTCTGGGTAAAATCAGGAGGACTTTAAAGAGGAAAGGAAGCCTCAAATGGATAGTCTCTATGGGCTGTGTGGATGGAAAAAGGGAGAAAGTCAATCACTTTATCTTAAGGCCACATACCACTCAGCAAATGGGTCTCTCAATCCCAATTTCGAGATAGCTTAGGGATAGTAAACACTTTTTCATTTGGGGTGGTATTGGATCAGGTAGTTGAGCAGTGGGAAGGAGGGAGTTAGCATGGTGATGTTTCCTCATCCGCCTCACCTTTCGTGGCGATGGGCCCCACTAGATGGTTTTCAGTTTATCTAATGCAATTCACAGAGTCAATCTCTGCTCCCAACTCTGTATGCTCGTGAGGGGTCTGACCACCATTTTTATTTCTAACAGCTCAGCGGGGTTGATTGTTTCTAAGTTCCAGAATGACAGAGGAAACTGCTTACCCCTGGAGCCCACTTAGGGTTTATTATAAGAAGAGAATTCAGAGGGAAGAAGTGACGGTGTGAGCCCAGGTCCTAAGGGAGAGGAGTCCACAGGTGGTTGTGGCTACATCAACAGATTCTATTGATCAAAAGACCAATTACCTGTACCTGATTAGGTACCCTCTGAGAATGGGAATTCCAAGTCTTAGCGCCATCCTTTCTTCAAACTAAGCTGGAAGGCACTATGTCCCAGCCCAGACTTTACTGGGGGGCAATGGGAATGAGAAAATATAGCTTCAACTTACAAGCAGATAATATTTAGGTGCTAATTCTTATTTTCTCCCTTCTGTTCTTTATTCCTTAGCTAGTGCTTTTCTCTCTCTCCCTCTCTCAGTACAAAAGCCCTAGTTCAAAGAGATTTTACATTGCCATGGCAAAAATACCACGTCACATTTCCAAAAGTCTTAAGTGCTTGCAAAGAGGCTCAGAGGGTGGCTTGAGCACTGACAGGCTCAAACAAAATGATTTTTTGGATGCAGTGAATGTAACTCAATCAGAAGCATGTGGATTATATTTCTCTTAAAATCCACACCATTTTAAATGAAAGGAAGAAGCATTAGATCAAAGAGATCCTAAATTTTGTTCAGCCTCAAGAGACCATGGGCGAATTGTTCACCTCACTTGTTTTCAGCTTTTACTCTACAGGGAAAGGAGGCTAGAGTAGATAATCTTTCCTGCCCTTTCTAACTACGAAAGTCTGTAGCTCTCTGAGCCAGAATTCATCCCACCCAGATAACCTTTGAGCTTAGCTTTTATGGGGAGACTGGGGTTCCCAACAGGTCAATCAGGTGGAGCCCTGAAACTAGATTTGTCCCGTGGATAAGTCCCATTGGTCTTTGTTCACCATAAAACCAACAAGAAAAATGACAACACATGAAATTCTCAAGCACACCCGCCATCTGGAATTGAAACACTTGTTTTGTTGTTTTCAAGGGGCAGAGGAGCAGCGATGATGAGGTTGTTCCCAATAGCCTCTGCGGATGCTGATGGAGCATCAGGAAATTGCATTGTTTTAAAGGCCTGAATTATGCTTAGTTGAATGAAAAGCACAAGGGGTTGAGGAATTCACACCACATACCACCCCTCAGCCTTTTGTTCAGTCAGCCTCTGCTTGCTTGAAAGGAATAGTGGTGTGTGAGTGATTGCAAACAGATGCAGCAAGAATAACATGTGGTCTGAATAGAAGGGCAGCTAATATATGAAACTGCACTTTTATGGGGCCACTTCTATGGCCTCAGGAGATGGGAGGATGATGGAGTTCCACACTGCTATAGCCACTGCCGCCTGCTACAGCAGAAGCCGCTCTGTCCCCGGGGCCTCCGGCAACGAAGATCACCTCAAGACAAGTAGCTGGAATGAGGGAACCAGTTGCAATGCTGGTTAAACAGCTCTACTATCAAGAATTCCCTCATATATTCAAGAAATATTTCTTGAGTGCCTCTCTGTGTCGGGCAGGGTGCTAATGCTGGGCATGCAACAGGGAATAAAACGGTCTCTGCCCTCAAGGAACTTGTAAAGAAGGAATTAAAACACAAACCCTCAAGGGCATAATGTGACAGCTCTGTGCTAGATGCATGACAGCACTTACTTAATCCTCCTGGCAAATTGCTGGGTTTTGTTGTTGTTGTTGTTGTTTTTTATAGTTGAATAAATACACGCCAAGAAAGGTGACATAGTTGGTCTAATTCCATTCGGCTTGTCAATAGATTTCAAAATCCTTCAAATCCTTGCAACCTGTCATGCTCTCGCTCGCAACAGCTTATCTCTTCTGGGACTTAGCTTCCTGATCGTTATTAGTGAAGAGATTGGGGATATTCATTAGAAGGTGTCTTCCAAATATAATATTCTTCTTGGCCACGAGCAAATTCCAGAGGCTCTTCTTCCATATTTGAACTCCTTAAAATGTTTTTCCATTTTGGGGATTCTTTGGCTCTTTTCTGGGTTTCTTTCAATTTTTCTGAAGGCTCTTCTTCAATCCCCTTTGCTGGCTCATTTTCTTTGGCTTTCTTGGAGTGTTGGTGTTGCCCACGATCTCACTCTTGGGCCATTTCTCCCCAACACCTCCTACTTGCCTTTGGTGAGATCATTAGTTCTGATATGTCTATCCTCCCATTGGGTGATGGCCCCAAGGATATATATATATATAGGTGCAGAGATCACCACTGTTCTGAGGTCAAGATTGATGTCTGACTTCCTTGGGAACGTGCCCATGTGTGGTACAAGCATCTCACTCTTTGTGGTGGGTATGATGGATTGGCACTTGTCATTCGTTCTGACCCTCTTTGGGCGTGCTTTTCAGTACTTCAGAGGCTGGGACCCATATGCAGTGTTTTCCTGGGTGTGAATCATGTTCCACCCATTAGAAGAATTTGCACAATATTTGGAAGGTGGGAGAGAGGGGAGGGCATCTTGCTGTTGTTTCTGATGTTACTGGTGGTCGGGAGGCAACATCGTGAAGGTTTTGCTTTTGTTTTGATTTTTTTTTTTTTTCCTGTAATAGCACTGCAGTTACTAACTTGATGGGTGTTAAAAAACATTTTGGGGGTGGTGACATCCTGGAACTTGTAGCACAGCTCCAACTGTGTGTGCTTTTAAAAAATATTTTAAAACATTTCACTGAAGTATAATAGGCTTATCTATAGAAAAGTACACACGCCATGCACTTACAATCTGATCAATTTCACAATCTGAGCACATGAACACACATGTAATGGCATCCATATCAAGAAACTGAGAATGAAGAACAATATCCCAGCTGCTCCTCCCCTAGTCCCCAGTCATTACATTTCTTGCAGAAGGATAGATGCTATCCTGACTTCTAACAGGATAAATGAGTTCTGCCTGCTTTTGGGCTTTATAGAAATGGAATCATATAGTATATGTTTTTGTATTGTTACTTCTCTCCACTCAACATTACAACTGTGATAATTCATTTATACAGCTGTGTGTAGTTGAAGATCATTTATTCCAATTGTCATACATATCCCATTGTATGAATGTATTATGATTTGTTTCTAAATTCTGTTGATGAGCAACTGGTGATTTCCTTTTTGAAACCATTACACACAGTGTTGCTATCAACATGCTAGTACATCTTTTTCTTACTGCTTTGTAAGAATTCTTTATTTATTCTTGATATTAGTCTCTTATTGGATAGATGGATATCACTGTACTCAGCGCTTTGACTTTTCCATCTCATACTGGTGGTTTTGATAAACAGAAGGTAATATAATTATAACACAATTTATCAGTTTCTTTTCATTTCTGGTTCATATCTTTGTGACCAAGTTAAGAAATCTTTACCCTGTTCATGGTAGGAAGTTCTTCTGTGTTTACTTCTAAACCTTTATTATTATACCTTTTCTATTTTTATCTTCTATCTGGATTGATATTTGTGTATGCTGATAAATAGAGATCAGGACACATGTTTGTTCATTTAGTTGTCCAACTGACCCATCACCATTGACTAGAGATATCATTCTTCTCTCTCTCCTGAAGTGTCATATATATGATAAATCAGATGCTAACTAAGTATGTGAGAGTCTATTATTATGCTTTCCATTCTTTTCCATTTATCTATCTATGCACAAATTCTACACTGTGTTAATTATGAGAATTTTGTAATAAGCTTTAGTATCTTTAGTAATCCCCTTGCCTTTATTTTCGATTATTCTCGGCCCTTTATATTTTCAATTTTTTGCAGATATCAGCTTGTCAATTTGCATACACACATATACACACACACATACACCTGCTTGGATTTTAATTGGTATGTTATTGAATTTAGAGAGTTTGTGAAGAATTGACATTTTTCCTGTATTGTGTCTCCTGATCCATGAGCATAAGATATACTTTCATTTTTTTAGACCTTATTTAATTTACCTCAGTAGCATTTTGTTGTTTCCAGTGTAGATGCATTGCACCTATTTCTTCAAATTTATTCCTGAGTATTTGGTGGTTTTTAACGCTAGCATAAATGGTATTATTTTAAGTTTTGTTTTTTATTTGTTGCCAGTTTATAGAAATGCAGTTGGTATTGCATTTTGACTTTGTTACACAGTTTCTCTCTGAATTTATTTATTAATTTTAATAGTTTTCTGTATTCTATTTGATCTCTTTTTCCATATACAATCATGTTGTCTGTAAATGATACCTTACTTCCTTTCCCATAATTAGACTTTTTTTTTCTTCATTGCCCTGGCTAGAACCTCTGATATAATTTTGAATAAATGTGGTGTTAGCATAAATCTCTCTCATAAACTACAACATGAAATCGTAGGATTTAAGAAGTATAGAATCTCAGGGCACCTGGGTGGCTCAGTTAGTTAAGCCCCTGTCTCTTGATTTCGGTTCAGTTCATGATCTCAGGGTTGTGAGATTGAGCCCCAAGTCAAGCTCCATGTTCAGCGGGGAGTCTGCTTGAGATTCTCTCTCCCCCTCTCCCTTTGCCCCTCCCCCTGCTCGTTCTCTCTCTCTCTCTGTCACTAACAATAAATCTTTTTTAAAAATACAAAGTCTCGACTTAAGTAAGTCCTATTCCTAGTTTGCAAAGCATTTTATCATGCAAAGGTGTTGAACTTTCTCAAATGATCCTGCTTCATTTAACCTATCAGCTTTATAATACATGTTTTTTCTTTCAATTTGGAGAATTACAATAACTGATTTTCCAATGTTAAGAAATCATCTTTACTTTGTTGAACTGTATTATTATATATATATATATATATATATATATATATAGTTAGTTAGTTAGTTAGTTAGTTAGTTAGTTAGATTTAATTTGCTTGTTTTTTAAAGGATTTTTTCATCTATATTTATGAGAAAGCTTGATCTGTAACTGCCCATACTTGCTATGGCCTTTTCAAGTTTTAGAATTAGACCCTTATATAAGAAATTGGGACATGCTTTTCTACTCTTCAGTAGACCGTGTAAGACTGGAGTATTTGGAAGAATTCACTACTTGAAATCATCCATTTCTATTCCTTCTTTGTCAGCTTTGACAAGTTGCATTTTTTAAAGGAATTTGTCTATTTCATCCAAACTGTTGAATTTATTGGCATAAAGTTGTTTATTATATCCCTGATTATTTTTAATGCCTATAAGATCTATAATTCTATCCCATTTTTCATTACTGTAATTCACTATAATTTGGGTATCACCACCACCCCCATCTTAATTAGTCTTGCATGTTCATGGCTTTTAGACCTAAAATTTTCCTTTTTTCTACTGACCTCTTAGGTTTTGTTGTCTCATAAAATGAGTTGGGGAGTAACCATTCTTTATAATTAATTCTGTAGTTTGTATACAACAAAAGTTGTTTATTTCTTGAATATTTGGTAGCACTCCCTTATAAATCAGCTAGGCATATAAATTTTCTTATGAGAAGGTACAAGGTTACTGACAGATTTATTACTCGAACAGAAATAAGAGAAGTCAGATTTTTAATTTTTGTGTTAGTTTCATTAAATTATATTTTTCCAGGGATACATCCATTTCAGTTTCCAAATGTATTGGCATAATGTCCATAATAACAACTTACTATACTGTGAAGGTCTAGACTCTCAACAGTTATGATGCATTTTCATTTCTAATGATGATTATTTGTGTTCTTTACTTTGGTCTTGCTCAGTCTCACCAAAGATTTGGTTAAAAAAAATCATAATTGTTTCATATACTCAAATTTTAGGTTTGTTAATCATGTTTGTTTTCTATTTATTTATGCCTTTTCTTTTATTAACTATCTCTCCCTGGTTATGAGCTCTAGTTTTTAAAAAGATTTATTTATTTTAGAGAGAGAGAGAGAGAGAGAGAGCATGTGTGCGTGTGCACGCATGGGAGGAGGGGCACAGGGAGAGAATCTTCAGGCAGACTCCCCACTGAGTGTGGATCCCGATTTGGGGCTCAATCTCAGGACCCTGAAATCATGACCTGAACCAAAACCAAGAGTTGGATGTTCAACCGACTGAGCCACCCAGGCGCTCCTGTACTTTTTTTTTTAGCAAGTTTGTTTTACCTTACGGTGTATTTGGCTAAGATTAATATAATTACACCATCTTTATTTTGGTTGAAATATGCCTAGAATATTTGGGTTATATATATATTTTTAACCTTTCTGTATTCTTGTGTTTTAGAAGCATGTATTATAAAAAATAAAGCTGAAGTTTTAAAAATTAAATATAACAACTTCTTTCTTTTACCTGAAGTGTTTAATCATTTACATTAATTATAATTACATATAGATTAGCATATTTTTATATGCCACTTAATATACACCTACTATTTGCCCTACCTTTCTGTTTCTTTCCTCTCATTTCTTATCTTCTTTTTATTAATTAAGTACTTTTTCCTGATTCTGTTTTCACCTATGCCAATTTGGAAAGCATGAATTTTATTCATTTTTGTTTAATGGTTACTCTGGTAATTACAACATGCATACGCAACTATTCAAAGTCTGATTTGAACAATAGCCTTATCCTCATCTAGAAGGATCTTTGGTTTCCTTCTTTTTCTTTTTTATAACTCTACTCATTTTTGGAGGATCGTTTTGCTGTATATGAGATTCTTGGTTGACAGCTTTTGAAAAACAGTTCAGTACTTTGAATACATCATCCCACTGCTTTCTGATTTCAATCGTTTCTGATGAGAAGTCAAATGTTAATATTAAAGGATTTTCCTTATGCAAGATGAGTCTTTCTTTTTCTTTTTGCGTCGAAGATTTTTTTTCTTTTGGCATTTTTACTGTGATATGTCTGTGTATGGATCACTTTGCATTTATCCTACTTGGAGGTTGTTAACCTTCTCAGATATTTCATCAAATTTGGGATTCTTTCAGCGATTATTTCTCCAAATATTTTCCTTGAATCCCTGTTTAACTTCAACTATTGTCTCTCCATTTTTTCAGCTTGCATAGTGTCTATTGATCTATCTGAAACTTTGCTGATTCTTCTGTCAGCTCAACTCTACTATGAACCTCTAGTGAATTTTTTCATTTTGACTATTGTGCTTTTCAGCTGTGCTGATTTCAAGTTAAAAAATAATTTCTGTATCTTTATTGATATTCTCTATTTGATGAAACATTGTCATTGTACCTGTTTTTACTTTTTAAAGCATGTCTTCCTTTAGTTCTTTGAACATTTAAATAAATGACTGCTTGGGTTTTTTGTCAGCTAAGTCCACTCTCAGGGTCCCTTCCAAGGCAGATTCTATTGCCTGCTTTTTGTGCTGGGTATAGGTCACACTTTCCTCTTTCAAAAAATTCTCCTAATGTTTTTGTTGAATATTGGCTATTTTAAATACGATATTGATGTGACTCTGTATATTGATTTCCCTTGTCACTCAGAAGGGGTTCTTTTGTTGTCAGATGCTTGGCAATTTGTTTACTGTTTAGTGACTTGGCAGAAATAATTTTGCAAAGTCTATTTCCTCCGTTGTGTAAAGCCTCCGATACCCCTGCTCCTATTATTTTCTCTTTTCTCTTTTATCCTGGCTACCTAGGGGTGGCCTCTAGAATGGTATAACTCCAAAATATTACCGTAGGAGTTTATAACATGCCATCCCAAAACATTCCCTTTGATATATTGATTATTTTGAGCTGTAGGCATTTGAAACATGGCAAATGCAGAGAGAGGCTTTTTCGCCTAAAGACAGATCCTCCCGAAGGAACTCCGTTGTTATAAATCCCCTCCCCAGAAGTTTTAACAATCAGGGAGGATTAACTCTTATCATAGAAGAGGAGACTAGGAGTCCACACCACACCCAGACAAACCTTGTCACAAACTATCATACCTTTATTTTCCTAAGGGTCCATTCATCTTTCCTAAAAGTCATTTATTCTTCCCTAAGAGACCTACATTCCTCCCCCACTCCTTTCTCTATTTAGACGGCACTCAACCATGAATTCTAAGCCATCTAATTTTTCCAAGGAATCTCCCATGTATACAGGAATCCTGCATGTTAATAAACTGCTGTGTTTTCCGCTTGTTAATCTCTTTTTTATTACAGTGGTCTTAGCTAAGGACTCAGAAGGGTAGAGGTAAAATTAGTTTTCCTCCCCTCCCCCATTTATTGCTCAAATGTTCTGCGTAAGTCCTTAGCTAGTAAGAACTTCACCTTCTACCTTTGGATATATGTGTGGCTTTGAGACCATTATCGTGGTTCAGAGAGTTTGCGTTTTCTTTCCCCAGATTTACCCAGGGGCTACTGGCTCAGAGGTTTCCTCTTAGATTGCTCCTGAGGGACACAACACGCACACAGTCTTACAGACCACTAGGGATGAGTGTGATTTTATTTTTAAGCTGGGATTCCTGTCAGTCAGTGTTTGGATGGAGGTTGTGTTTAAGCTCCAGCTCCTAGTGAGGCTTCCACCTGGGTGTGATGGGTCTGCACTGCTCGGGAAATGCTTCACACATGCCCTGCTCTGATCACTCCCATGTGGAAGCAGCTTACAGTGCCCACTCAGCCCTCCTGACCTCAGTGTTGCCTGTGATTCCAGGAGGGATAGTCCCTGGCTGTCTCTATTAAACTTATACTGCTCCACTGTTTTGTTCGCGAGTTGCTAGCGACCTCCTTTTAATTGCTCTCCATCAAGATCCCCACTGTTTTCAATGATGCCCTTAGATATGGAAATCTCCACAATCTGTTGACAGTAAAGTCTGTGCCCACAGGCAGAGCCCTTCATTCTTACAGCCTGCTCTCCCCCTGGGCATAACTCCCTTACTACAGTGGAGCTGGGGGAGGGGAACTGCTTGTCCAGGAGTGCAATCCTCTCTTTGAGACGACACTGGTGGGGGGGGGGGGGGGGGGGGGATCACGCCCCACCCTTTTCAGCTTGCTCCTCGTGTGGACTTCCATCCTACAAGTAAAGGAGTGGAAGCTTGCAATGCTTAGAGTGGGAGCTGGGTGCGGGGAGGGGAGACGTCCTCTTGGCTGCGAAGGCCTGGAATTGAACCTCTGCAATGTGGGAAATGAGAAATGTCAGCAGTCTGTCCTTCCTGGGGGGGGGGGGGAATGTATCTGTTAGCCCCAGACCTTAATCTACAGGGAGAAGGCACTCCTGTCTTACCGGCCTCACCGGCCCAGAGTAGAGTCCAAGGTAAAGCCTCTATAACACAGAAATTGGGTGGGAGGGGTAAGAGAGCAGCACACAGCCCAAATGCCGTGGACTGACTGTTCATAACAACACTTGGTCGATTTTCTTGGATGAGTATTTCTCCATTTACTGTTATGTCCTTAGGACAATTTCCAGATACTTCAAATTACTTATTAAAAACAATTTCACTGGGGCGCCTGGGTGGTTCAGTGGGTTAAGCTTCTGACTTGATTTTGGCTCAGGTCATGATCTTAGGTTTGGGATATGGAGCCCCTGTGGTGGGCCCCTGGCTGAGCAGGGAGCCTTCTGGAGATCCTCTCTCTCCCTCTGCTTCGCCCCACCCCACCCCCACTGTCCCTCTCTAAAGCTACAGCAACAACAATTTCACTAGTTAAATGTTGTGTTGGGGAGAGGGTCCGTTGTGCTCTTTTTCTGCCATTCCCTAAATCCTGACACCCCATTTAGTTCATTTTCAGCTTCATTTGCCTTCCCTTGATTTACATCCTATTATATTTTAATTATATTATTAAGAATCCATGACATTATTTTCTAATCCACTCGTCTTTATTATTTTCCATGTATTTATCGCTTTTTGTGTTATATATTACTTCTTGCATCTCACACTGGCCAGCCCAAAGTATATCTTGTAGAATTTCCTTTTGCAAAGGTCTGTTGACGGCAAACTCTCAGATTTTATTCACTTTATTACATTATATTTTACTTTAATTTTCTTGAAAGATATTTCTGCTCAGTAGAGATTATGGGATGGTGGTTATTGCCTCTTTTTTTTGCACTGAAAGTAGTATTCCCTTTTCTGGCTTTTATTGCTGCTAATGAGGAATCAACTTTCAACTTGCTTTTCTCTCTGGCTACTTCCATGTTTCCTGTCTTTAGAGTTCTATAGTTTTATTAAAAGTATCCAGTTTTCCATTTCTTTTTATTTATCCTGATTTGGATTCGTGTGGCTTCCTGAATCTATTGCTCTGTGCCTTTTATTGGTTTTAGAAAATTTTGAGATAATAGCTCTTTGGATACTGTCTCTAACATATTTTGTTTTTCTCTTATGCTTGTTTTTTTTTTTTTTTAAGATTTTTACCTATTTATTGAGAGAGAGAGAATGGTAGAGAGAGAAAGAGCATGAGAGGGAAGGAGGCCAGAGGGAGAGGCAGACTCCACTGAGCAGGGAGCCCGATGTGGGACTCGATCCCGGGACTCCAGGATCATGACCCCAGCCGAAGGCAGTCGCTTAACCAACTGAGCCACCCAGGCGCCCTATGCTTGGTTTTTGAATCCACCTTCTCATACAAACCTCTGGGTCTCGAACTCTCTTTTTACCCCATGTCTCTGTTTCTCTTTCAGGATTTCAGATAATTTCTTCATTTTTCTCTTTCAGTTTAATTCAACAGTTGTGCTTAATCTTTAACTAATTTGTTGTATTTTTAATTTAAATAATCACATCTTCATCTTTAAAATTCCAGTAGGTTCCTTTCCTTCCTTACATGCATTATCACACTTGTATTTTTATTTCTTTGAACATATTAGGTATATTCCCTCTCTCCCTCCCTCTAGCCTTCTTTCTCTCTCTCTCTGTTTTCTCCCTCTCTCTCTTTCTCTCTCTTCCTTGGAGTGTGTGCCTCACAATTCCATTATATGAAATTCTTACCAATTGATTTTGCCTGATTTGTTGTTTTTGCTAGTCTTATGCAAATATACCTCACTTGTATGTTTAATTATTTTTAGCCATGAATTTCTTATTTTCTCTAAAATATTTGTTTTAATACAAATTCTTTGACACATGGAGTGTCTACTGGCTCCTTCAGAAGGATTTCATCCACTTCTATTGGGTACCTGTAGATACTACTGGTCTCAGATAACTAAAAATGCTGGGTTTAAGATTCTGTGTATTACTGGGTATGTGCATATGGGCTATAAATCAACATGAAGCCAGTTTTTTCAAATTCTTAGATGAAATATTTCTCCTCCTTCCACTCATTGCCAAGTTTTGAGATTGTTTTTTTTTTTTTTTTTCCTTTTTCCTTGGCTTTGGGAGAAGGATGGGGAGCAGAGGGCATTTCTTGTTTACCCCACACTAAGACCTTTGTAGAAGCTTTAACAAAGTTGATCTATTATTAGATTTCCACCTTTGGTTGGGCCTGAGGTTTCATCTGTTTTCTGATGAAAACTGTGCCACTGTAGTCTGTAAAAACTGAAGTGAATTTCCCAAGTTTAGCAATCTCCCTTTTTGGGTGGATTCTGGCTGGAATGCTTTATTCCCTTTCCCTGTTTCCAGAGTTAGCTCAGATCTTGGTCTCAGAATTCTTAGATTTTGCAGGAGCGTATTGATGCCTTAAAGACCTTTTGTTTTTAATTTTATCTAAGAATTTTAGTTGTTTTAATTAGGAGGATCAGTTCAAGAACCTAGCTCACCATACCACCAGGTCTTACACAGTGTACCTATGGGAAGGATGAAGATATCTTACATCCTATTCACATCTAGTACTGTATTTATGTCCTTTTTTAAAAAATATTTTATTTATTCATTTGAGAGAGAGAGAAAGATCTAGGCAGAGGGAGAAGGAGAAGCAGACTCCCCGCTGAGCAGGGAGCCCAATGTGGGCCTCAATCCCAGGACTGAGAGATCATGACCTGAGCCGAAGGCAGATGCTCAACCATCTGAGCCACTCAGGTGCCCCTTTCTGTCCTTTTTTATCCCCACTAATTATTTTTATTTATTTATATCATGGAGTTTTTTTTTACTTTCACATGTACATTTCACTTTTCATTATTTTCCCTTTTACATCAGTGTATCTGTAAGATCATTTTCTTCTTCCCGAATAAATCCTTTAGAAATTCCTTTAGTGAGAGTCTGTGTTTTATGCTCACTCAGATTTTTTTTGAAAATATTTCTATCATTCTCATTCTTAGAACATAGTTTTTCTAGAGGTACAATATTAATTTAAAAGTTATTTTCTCTGAATTCTCTTTTAAGATACTCCCCTTTCTTTTGACTTCTTCTTTTTTTTTTAATAAAGATTTTATTTATTTATTTGACAGAGAGAGATATAGCAAGACAGGAGCACAAGCAGAGGGAGTATGAGAGGGAGAAGCAGGCTTCCCGCTGAGCAGGGAACCCAATGTGGGGCTCGATCCAAGGACCCTGGGATCATACCTGAGCCAAAGGCAGACACTTAACGACTGAGCTACCCAGGTGCCCCCCTTCTGACATCCATTCTAAAAAATCTACTGTCTATCCAGTTGTCATTTAATTGCAAATGATTTCTCTCTCTCTCTCTCTCTCTCCCTCCCTTCCTCCTTTATGTACTCAAGATTTTCCATTTGTCATCATTGTTCTGCCAGTTCACTAAAATAAGCCTTGGAGTAGATAACTCTCTTTTTAAAATTTATTGAATATTTAATTTTTATATTTCTTTATACGTATTTGGAAAATTCCTACCCATTCTCCCTTCAAATTAAGCCTTTTCTCCGTTCTCTTCACATTCTCATTCTGGGACTTTGCTTAGATATCTTAAACTTCCTTATTTTAATCTCTATGTCTATTTATCTCCCTCTTATATTTTCTCTTTTTGTTTTTCTTTGTCCCTTTGTGGTCATTTATCTGGATCTATCTTCTGGTGTACTAACTCTTTTTTTCAACTGTCTCTTTTATTTAACCCTTCTTTTTTTGTTTTTAAGGTAATATAAATTTACTATAAATTATATTATGATATAAGTAGAGTATTAATATGAACAAAAATTTAACATAAACAAAAGTTTCATTGGTTGTTTTCAAATTTAAGGATATATTCTTTTTACTTGATTATTGTTCTATTATTTTGTTTTATTTCTTTAAAACATTTCATACACATTATATCCTATATCTGATAATTTGATATCTTAAGTTTTGGGGTGTCTAAGTTTTTTTTTAAGATTTTATTTATTTGACAGAGAGAGAGAGACACAGCAAGAGAGGGAACACAAGCAGTGGGAGCGGGAGAGGGAGAAGCAGACCTCCTGCCAAGCAGGGAGCCCGATTCCAGGACCCTGGGATCACGACCTGAGCTGAAGGCAGACGCTTAATGACTGAACCACCCAGGCGCCCCTTGGGGTGTCTAAGTTGATATGTTTGTTTCTGCCAACTATTCCTATTGCTCAGCTTCCTTGGATAGTTGGTAACTGATGAGTATCAACTCAAAATTTGGTGTTCTGAGAGGTAAAATCTTGAATGGTTTATTGGATAACAGTTTGCATTTGATTGACCCAGGAGCTGGGTGATAGTATCTATCCAGGACTGCTTTAGCTTACTTGTTGGATACATAATGAACGTGGGAGTCTCATGTTCCTATTCCTTACCTTTGGTGAGAGAGCAATGGTATTTATCTGTCGGTCAATTGCTGATTTTGCATTTGTTTATTAGTTTCTGTGTTTGTTGATGTTTTTGGTGGTTGGTTTCTGTGTTCTTTTTTTGAATCTGTGTATTTTCCTTACTTGTTTGAGAGTACACTTTTTTTTAAGATTTTATTTATTTGAGAGAGAGAGTGAGCACAAGCAGAGGGAGTGGCAGGCAGAGGGAGAGGGAGAAGCAGACTTCCTGCTGAATAGGGAGCCTGACACAGGGCTCAATCCCAGAACCTTGGAATCATGACCTGAGCCAAAGGCAGGTAGATGCTCAACCAACTGAACCACCCAGGCACATGGAGAGTACACTTTTTAAAAAAAAGTCTATTATAATTTATCTAGATCCAATTTTGTTATAAGAAGACCCAGCAGAGTTTCTAATCTGTATACATTAACAGAAAAGTCTATAGTACCCTACACTTGTATAAAATGTCCCGCTTTCCTAATCTTACTAATTTATATCTTAATGAAATATTACCTGATAAATTTTCATTTTATATAATTTTTTCTATCCTCTCAAATTTATCTTTGGTGAGGCGTTAATCCAAGACAACTGGAGGCAATAAATCCTTGGGCATACAACCAACATTTTCTGTTCATTATAGTCTGCACAACTACCATGAGATATAGGTTAACTAAAAATACCTTTTTTATGTTTGGTAGCTTGAGTAGACACTAGCCAACTTACTACCTTCAAATTATACTATTTGTATAATATCTTGTACACGTGAGCTTGAATTAGCTAATGAAAAGCAGTGAGTATCCTATAATTAGGGAGAATATTGCATATTCCCATATGCCAGATCATGGTCAAAATTCTTTCTGACATTTACTAGGTGTATTATCCTTGGCTTCAGTTTTTCTCACTTGTAAAATGAGGATAATAATGGATGTATCTTGTATGATTAATGTCAAGATCAAGTGATATGTAATGCATGCAAAGAAATAAAACATCTAGCCAAATACTTGAAATATAGTCAAACTTTTACTCAATTTTGGCCATGTGGTTATTATTGCTGATGATCAGGCAATTCAGGAATGGGAAAACAGTGTAGGTAAATTTTGAAAGAAATATGATTTGCAAAGTTAAATTCAAAAACTTTGAAGGAGGAATAGTCACCTGCTGGGGAGTCAGGCAGCACTTAGGAGGGCACCAGCTGTCAAAACGAGGGGCTAGAAATGTGAATGCCACAGAGAGGTTAATTTGTCCAGTTCCCCAATTTCTCCAGGGCTAGTCCAAGAAAACAAATTGCTTAAGGTCTAAGGTTCCTTGGGAAGTATGTTCATACAAAAACAGTACTTTGATGACTTTCTTCAAGTGTGAAGTTGAGTAATGTGATAGAGGTTAGGTTCACATCTCAACAAGTACCTGGTTGATTTTGCCTTATACTCATTTCTGCCCTTGCAGTCCTTTGAAACAACCCTTAGAAAGAGTCACTGCCAATTCCTCTTTCAAGATATAAATGTAGGTGGCCATATCCACAGGGGAAATTGAGGACAAAAAGAAAAAAAAACTGAAGGGCACAGAAATACCTTGGGGTGTGTGTGTGTATGTGTGAGAGAGAGAGGGAGAGAGGAGGCATTGGGGATGCCTCTAGATATGATTAAATACAAAGAAAAGCATGTAAATGATTATCACTCAGGTCACAGTAGCGTCTATTTCTAGGGGAGAGGGAGTAGAATGGATTACAGGGCAGGGGGATGGGGTTGTTTTGGTAGTGCTCTTTCTTATCTTCTGTGAGGTTATAAGGGTTGTCACTTATGATCATCTGTTAAACAATATGCAATGTTTTATTCACATTTCCATATTATCTTCTATTCCTCAAAAAAGGAAAACAATTAATAAACTGTTAAAATTTTAAAATATTTAACAGCTTTCATTATTTTGTAAAAACATATTATACATACAGCCAATTTTTAGTTATTTTCATTGTGATTATCCACCTTAGGATGATTTATGAGGTTTCTGATCCCTAGCTGGTTTGTCCTTGCTAACTGGCTTACTTCTGAGGCTGTTTCTCCTACCCTCAGATGCTGGAAGCAGTGCCTGGCTTTTACCTATTAACCAGTTTAAAAGAGAATATTCACGATCTTTCTTATATCAATCGATAAAATAATCAATATAAACTATTGTTGTAAATCCAAACAATACTTATAATCACTTCTGCCCGAACCCCCGAAGCCAGCCTATACTCTAGGGCTGCAATGGGAAGGCTCGGGGTATTGAGTGGAAGCCTGGCCTAACTAATGAAATCTGGAGAAGATCTATCCTTAGAAATAGGAAGTAACCAGATTCCCTAAATGCAGTTGACTTACTGACGGGATTCACACTATGTCACCTCAAAATATGCCACTCTGTCATGGAGGAATATTTCAAACTGAAGGCATTTGAGGAGAAGCTGATAGAAGAAAAACTTTCTACCGTCTGCCTGTTTGCCTCAAAGCAGGAATGTTTGTAAAGATGTCCCCCCTTTCCTTTCTACCAGGAAGGCAGAAGTTAACCACTAGAGACAAGTAAAGAACTTATCAGCCCAAAGAAAGCAACAGAAGAATCTACATAACAAACTTTACTAGCCCTTAGCTTCCATTAGCTTCCCCATATATTTACCTTCCTATAATGTACCACCTAAAAGCCTAAACCCTCTTTCCTTTGTCTTGTCACTCCTTACAATATCATTGTTTTTTTGTTGAGATGCTGTGTAAGTTCCAAGTTCTAATCATGCCTTTGAGTTATTCATTGCTGAGTACACCTGTGCCTATGTGTGATGCACTTTCTGTTTCTTCTTCTCTTGTTAATCTGTCTTTTGTCAGTCTAATTTGCAGGGCCAGTTAGAGAACATAGGAAGTAGAAGGAAAAATTTTTGTCCTTCCCCACACCACCTACCCTTAACACACATGAAGATTATCCTTCTGATTTCCATTTTTCTCTAGTTTCTGGAGTCTCTTTATCTTTTCAGTTTATTACAAAGATAGGAACTTATGGCTGAGGCCTCCCTCTAACACTTAATTCCTCATACGAAGTGGTTTCTGCAGGCTTTTATTCCCTGGGTCTGCTCCTGGAATAAGTCCTTCTCTGCTACTCTCTCCTACTTACACACAGGACACCAGCTATTCTTGGCCTCCAAAGAAATTTCCTCCCGAATCAACAGCCAACTTTTCCTTCTCCCCTGGTTTATTCATTCCATCAGCACACAAGCAAGCTGTGATAGTTTCTGTCTTAAAAATAAAAAAAATCCTCCCTCAATTCTCGAATCCTTAAAAATTAAAAAAACCCTACAACCCCCAGTCCTGCCTCATTTCTCTCCCCACTTCACATCAGAAATCGTCAAATAATCCATATTTACTGCCACCACTCCCTTTTAAAATGCATCCACCCATTAACCCTTTCTAATCAAGACTTTCTCCCATCACTGTGTTAATATTGTTTTTGTCAAGGTGACTAATGACATTCATCTCACTAAATCCAGTCATCAATTCTCTCTCTTCACCTTACTCAATTTTCATACAGCTTTTGATATGGGACTGCCTGTCCTTAAAGAACTATCTTCATTTGACTTCAGGAACATCCTGCTTTCCTTGTTTTTCTCCTGGCTGGCTGTCCATTTCTTCCCATTCTTCTTTGCTGACTCCCCTTCTCTTCCTGACTTCCAAATGCTGGACTACTCCAAGATCAGTCCCTAGTCTACTGCTCTTTACATGCATTTTCTCCTTCACTCAGAAACCTGATCATAAAAACCATCTCTATGATGATGTCTCCTAGAATTACATCTTTGTATGAAGATGAATTCATACTCTTTGATGAATTCAGACTTGGAAATTTATTTGCCCCCCCTTCACATTTCCACTTGGCCATCACATAGGCATATCAAACTAATTTAATAAAAAGAAACTTTTTGTTTTTCCCTCCTAAGCTTGCTTCTTTATTGTTTCCAAAGCAATAAAGTATTATCTTCATTCTTCCAATGATGTAGGCCAAAAACTTTCCCTTATTCTGCAAATCTAACCCATTGGCAAATGTTGTCAGCTCTTTCCTCAGGGTGTATTCTGCCTCTGACACCTTACCACCTCCACAGCTGGATCTCGAGTCCAGGCTGCCATTGTTTTATACCTCATCTCTTACCTTGCCCCTGCTGCCTCACCTGGTCCTGTCTGGTCTACCTAACCCTGCTCTTGACTCCCTACAGATCTTTTTACACAGAGCAGACATAATTTTCTTTTAAAAATGAGTATCATAAGGGTGCCTAGGAGATGCAGTCGGTTAAGCATCCGACTCTTGATTTTGGCTCAGGTCATGATCTCATGGTCGTGAGATCGAGCCCCATGTCAGGCTCTGAGCTCAGCATGGAGTCTGCTTGAGATTCTCTCTCCCTCTCCCTCTGCCCCTCCTGCTCATGCTCTCTCTCTCTCTCAAAAGTAAATAAATAGGGGCACCTGGGTGGCTCAGTCGTTAAGCACCTGCCTTCGGCTCGGGTCATGATCCCGGGGTCCTGGGATCGAGCCCCACATCGGGCTCCCTGCTCAGTGGGAAGTCTGCTTCTCCCTCTCCCACTCCCCCTGCTTGTGTTCCCTCTCTCGCTGTGTCTCTCTCTATCAAATAAATAAATTAAAAAATATTAGAAAAAAGTAAATAAATAAATCTTTTTAAAAAATTTAGAAAATAAAAATAAATAAAAGTAAGTATCGTATATGTTTCTTTCCTTCATAAAACCCTTCCATGGCTTTCCCTTATACCTTAAATACAAATTTCTGACCATGGCCTAGAAGACATTATATGACCTGTCCCTCACCTCTATCTCCTGCCACTTTCTCCCTCTCCATTATGTTCTAACAGTATTAGTCTTTGGCTTTTTCTTGAATATGCCACATCCTATGCCCATTTTGTAGCCTTGACACTTGTCCGGTCTGCATAGTTAGTGTATTCAACCCACATTATTGCATGGCTACATTCTTCTCTGTAGGGTTCTCTTTCAGGATTTCCTCTAGATTTCTTTCTTGACCTTATTTAACACAGAGCATCCCCTCCATGCCTGATACTCTCTGCTACTCTGCCCCATAATCTTGCTTTGTACTAACTTTGTACGTATTTACCTTGCTTTGTATATACTTCTTTGTGATCAATATGTATCACTATTGCAAATTATATTATCATCTTTAATGACTTCTTTAGAACATAAACTTGAAGAATAATGTGTAACATGATACCATTTCTTCTCAAAAGACATTATAGACTCTTTAATAACTCCAAACTGATCATTCAGATCTTTAAGTCATGTGAGACCCAAAGTCTTCCTGCTCTGGGGAGAACAGTTTTATTCCCCTTAGTGCTATTCAGATAGAAACTGGCCAAGATATTAACCTCTGACTTCATCCTTGGACAGGAAAATGAAGTGAAATCAGCTGGGTCTTAATGCTCCCCAGGACAAATGTTTTCCAACCCAATGAAAGATTTATTTTTATGTCCAGTGAAACAACTTTCTCCCCCCTCCTCACTCCTTGGAAAGAACTGAAACAAAGTTGGCTTGAAATGTTGGCCAACTATTCTAATAAATCATCCTCAGGTTTGGATGTGAAGGTAAATTTATCAAGAGTAAAGGTCAGAGCATGTTCCCTGAAGCCACTGGAAACCAAACTCCAGTGCTAACCACTGATAAACAAATGGCTTAAACCAAATAGCTCAGAGGTTAAATTGTGCCGTGAAAAATATGACTTGATATTTTAGGAGACTCAAAAAATACAAACCTTTTTCATAGCAAACACTTTGCCCACTCATTAAAAAATAAATTAAAAAGCTAAAACAAATCTAAACTAAACTAAATTCCTATCTCCTTTCCTCTGAATGCAATAGTGATTGAAAGTCAAGTATTAACTGTCCTCAAAAAAACTGCAGAAGTTCAGAGGTTACTGATAGCATCAGTGAGCAAGTCTTAATACTTATATTTTGAGGCAAAAATTTTTACCACTTTTGATATTCAAACCACATGCTACTAAGACTCATACTTTTGAAATAGAATATATGAATGTCTTCCTCTGCTGAAGTTTGCGCAAAGGTGGCTCTGGCTTAAATATTGAGGAATAAGGAAGGAAGTAGGATGAGAGGAAGCTAAAAGCTAAGGGCAGTCTACTCTTAATATGTCACTGGAAATGGCACTGCCCTGAGTTTCACCTTGAGGTACAGGTGGAAGTCCCTCTCATTACTGATCCCCATTTGCTTAATTTTAAGTGGGAGAATTTCCAAGTGGACTCTCCTGTGGGAGGCTTCCTAGAGTGATCTTTCTGTAATGCTTCCATTGCTGGAGGAAATCTGTAAGAGGTACATAGTGAGTCTTCCTAAAGGAAAAGTAAATGAGAAACATGAAAGAAAGTTTATTTTTTCTACAAAAACTTTGAACACTATTTTACTTTTTTAATCTTATTACATACATTCAGTAATGAAAATAAACTTTTGAAATCCAAACAATTATTTTGGAAATAAAGATTACAATTTGTAAGACATATTATTGTTCACAATTACTCCCAGACATTATTATGTTCTTGACAAATCAAACACTAAATTTTTTTTAAGATTTTATTTATTTATTTTAGAGAGAGAGGGCACAAGCAGGGGAAGTGGCAGATGGAGAAGGAGAAACAGACTTTCCACTGAGTGGGGAGCCCAACAGGGGGCTCGATCCCAGGACCCTGAGATCATGACCTACACCAAAGGTAGATGCTTAGCTGACTGAGCCACCTAGGCGCTCCCACTAAATAATGTTTTATTGAATAAAGGAATGACCCTTGCAAAACACATACTCATCAAGATACAAAGAATATATCTCTTGCCAAAAAGAGCAGGGAATAAATTGGTAGTTAGGTCCTTTTTGTTTCTAGTTCTGCCATGAATTTATGTGAAGGTCTTGATCAAATTATAGATCTTCTTTAACACTTAAAGATCTAAATGCTAATGCTAGGTCCATAGATGACATAAAGAACATTATCCATAAAAGAAAATACTTGATAAATTGGATTTACTAGAAGTCAAATATGCTGCTAATCAAAAGATGTCATAAAAAATGGATGGGCGAGGGGCGGAGCAAGATGGCGGAGGAGTAGGAGACCTGGATTTCATCTGGTCTCAGAAATTCAGCTGAATAGGGATCAAACCATTCTGAACACCTACGAACTCAACAGGAGATGAAGAAGAGAGTACAACAACTCTCTGAACAGAGGAGCGACCACTTTCTGGAAGGTAGGACGTGCGGAGAAGTGAATCCGAGGCGATATTCGGGAGGATAGATGGCAGGGGAGGGGCCTCCGCCGGCCGCTTCTGGCAAGTGATAGACCCGGGGAGCACAAAATCGGAACTTTTAGAAGTCGGCTCCGCTGACGGACATCGCTCCAGTGGCTAAGTGGGGGGTGGAACACTCGTGGGACAGTGTGGTCTCAGGACCCTCGGGGTCACAGAAAAACCAGGGGTGCCTGAGTGCAGCAGAGCTCCCAGGTATTGGAGCGGGGAAGCCGGCTGCAGAGACGGAGCCGAGGCGCGGGCTCTCAGCTCGGGGTTGCCATTAACTGTGATCCGCGGCCCAGTGGAGCCACTGCGCCTCCAGCAGGGACCCAACAAGCGGCAGATGCAGGGAGACTCCCCTTCCTCCCCCGGGAGGAGTGGCACGGGAGCGCACCTCAGGGATCTGCTGGGTTTGGAGACTCCACATGGGGTTGGGTGCCAGAGATAGAAATGCTCGGTCACAGGCCAGGTGAGCACGGAGTGCGGCTGGAGACCAGGGAGACGAGAGTGACTGCTTTTCTCTGGGGGCGCACTGAGGAGCGGGGCCCCGAGTTCTCAGCTTCTCCGGGTGGAGATTGGGAGGCCACCATTTTCACCCTGGTCCTCCAAAGCTGTACCAGAGCTTGCAGGGAACAAAAGCTCCTGAGAGCAAACCCAAACAGCTTGCTTAGCCCGGACTGACAAGGGCAAGGCAATTCCGTCTCCGGCAAAGACATTTGGGAACCAAGGCAACAGGCCCCTCCCCCAGAAGAGCAGCATGAACAGCCAGCAAGCCAAGACCAAGTTTACTGATCAAGGAGAACGGAAGAACTCCAGCGCTAGGGGATTCTGCACATAGAATTCTTGGCTTTTTTTAATATGATTCATTAGTTTTTCAAAGTTAATTTTTTTAACTGGTTTTTTTTTTTGTTTTTCTTTTTCCCTTTTTTAACCAACATCGTATCAATCCCTTTTTTAAAAAAATATTTTTTATTTTTCATTTTTAGAGTCATATTTTATCCCTTCATAGT